>NC_091981.1:223986332-224286332 GCF_044704955.1 Pristiophorus japonicus
TGATGAATTCCGAAACACAAGGTGGGTGTGCAATGGGTGCACGTGTGCAGTCACTAGGGCGGACGGTGCATCTCCGGCAGCCGAGCGCAAGGTGCGGGCGCCTCCTTCTCAATGGCCGCGAGTGACAGCTGCGGCTCCGCGCTTCAAACGCCCCTCACTCGCTCGCACATCCCGCGTCGCTCAGAATCTGCTACCGCCGTAGACAGACCTTTGCCCAGGGCCATTGTTGCAGGCTGAGTCCAGCCGACCTCTTTGTGTTTTTTTTAAAGTAAAGTTTTATCGCCGAGTGACGGCTTCTCGCTCGATGTCATAACCTAACGGCTTAAAACAATCACCACTCCCGCTGCTCGGCACATTCGGGGGGGGGGACAATTTGCTCGACGTTGGCAAGTCTACTTGGAACTCATTTAATGGACTGGGTTATTTCCCCGTTTTTTATTTGTGAGGAAGACGGTCGAAAAGATTAATAGGTTATTATGTTTTGAATCTTGCACGCGCGGTGTGGAAAGTGCGGAAGTGTGTGACGGGGTTAGCTTTACCTAGATTGCTGCGGATGCGCGAGCGGCGGGAAAAAGGAAAAAAAAATTAGGGGGCAAAGGAAAAAAAAATCAAATAACGGGATCGAGCCGGGCCAGACTGGGCTTGGGACGGAGAGTCAGAGCCGCGGCATCAAGGAGGGAGGGCAGTGAGAGTGAAGTTGACGGTGAGTTGGACGGGTATCCCCGGGCCCCCGCGGGGTGGGGGCAGGCAGTAACGTTATTCAAACTGTGAGAGACCGTTTAAATGACTGGTGGCGGCCCGGCTCTTCTCCACTCGGCTCTCCGGGACTTGGGCTCATCCTCACCCCAGCACCTCCCCCGCTGCTCCAACCCAGCCATACTGATCCCAACCTCCCACCCCGAGAGACCCCTCAGATTGAATACAGGATTTTGATTTTTTTTTTAAATTGATGGCTCTTATTTGCTCCGCTTGCAAGGGGGAGCCGGTGATCAATCACGAAAGGTCAACGACCTGAAACCCATAACTCTCTTTACTCTCTTCACAGATGCCGCCTGAATGTTTCCAGCACTTTTTGTTTTTTATTACTGAAGGAGGCCACTCGGCTCTTTGGTAGAGCTTTCCCAATTAATCCCTCTCACCCCATAACCCTGTACATTTTTTTTCCTCCAATATTCATCCAGTTCTCTTTTGAATGTTACTGTTGAATCTGCTTCCACCACTCTTTCAGGCAGTGCATTCCAGATCGATAATGTATTCATACAGCGTCTTTAACGCAGTGAAGTGTCCCAAGGTGCTTCACAGCAATGTTATAAAACAGTATTTGACACTGAGCCGCATATTAGGGCAGAAAAGCTTGGTCAATGAGGTAGGTTTTAAGCAGCGTCTTAAAGGAGGAAAGACAGGTGGAGAGGTTTAGGGAGGGAATTCCAGAACAACTTCATCGTACGCAGTCCCTTTGAATCAAGGAAGACTTGCTTCCACTTTAAAAATGAGTTCTTAGGTGACTGAATAGTTCAATATGGGAATTACAGTCCCTGTCACAGATGGGACACGCAGTCGTCGAAGGAAAGGATGGGTGGGACTGGTTTGCCGCACATTCCTTCCGCTGCCAGCGCTTGCTTTCTGCATGCTCTCGGCGATGAGACTCGAGGTGCTCAGCGTCCTCCTGGATGTACTTCCTCCGCTTTAGGCGGTCTTTGGCCAGGGACTCCCAGGTGTCAGTGAGGATGAGAAGGGGGATTTAGTAATGGGAAATGTGGAAATGGCTGAGATCTTAAACAATTATTTTGCTTCGGTCTTCGGTCTTCACAGTGGAAGACACAAAAACCATGCCAAAAATTGCTGGTCACGGGAATGTGGGAAGGGAGGACCTTGAGACAATCACTATCACTAGGGAGATAGTGCTGGACAGGCTAATGGGACTCAAGATAGACAAGTCCTTGGTCCTGATAAAATGCATCCCAGGATATTAAAAGAGATGGCAGAAGTTATAGCAGATGCATTGGTTATAATCTACCAAAATTCTCTGGACTCTGGGGAGGTACCAGTGGATTGGAAAGCAGCTAATGTAACGCCTCTGTTTAAAAAAAGGGGCAGAAAAAAGGCAGGTAACTATAGGCCGGTTAGTTTAACATCTGTAGTGGGGAAAATGCTTGAAGCTATCATTAAGGAAGAAATAGCGGGACATCTAGATAGGAATAGTGCAATCAAGCAGACGCAACATGGATTCATGAAGGGGAAATCATGAATAACTAATTTACTGGAATTCTTTGAAGATATAACGAGCATGGTGGATAGAGGTGTACTGATGGATGTGGTGTATTTAGATTTCCAAAAGGCATTCGATAAGGTGCCACACAAAAGGTTACTGCAGAAGATAAAGGTACGCGGAGTCAGCGGAAATGTATTAGCATGGATAGAGAATTGGCTGGCTAACAGAAAGCAGAGAGTTGGGATAAATGGGTCCTTTTCAGGTTGGAAATCGGTGGTTAGTGGTGTGCCACAGGGATTGGTGCTGGGACCACAACTGTTTACAATATACATAGATGACCTGGAGGAGGGGACAGAGTGTAGTGTAACAAAATTTGCAGATGACACAAAGATTAGTGGGAAAGTGGGTTGTGTAGAGGACACAGAGAGGCTGCAAAGAGATTTAGATAGGTTAAGCGAATGGGCTAAGGTTTGGCAGATGGAATACAATGTCGGAAAATGTGAGGTCATCCACCTTGGGGGGGAAAAAACAGTAAAAGGGAATATTATTTGAATGGGGAGAAATTACAACATGCTGCGGTGCAGAGGGACCTGGGGGTCCTTGTGCATGAAACTCTTTTAGGAGTAAACAAAAAACATTAAACCGTGCCCCCCGATCTGGGGGAAACACCAACATTTACAATGCCCTTTTTTTTATTCCCTTGTGCATGAATCCCCCCAAAAAAGTTAGTTTGCAGGTGCAGCAGGTAATCAGGAAGGCGAATGGAAGGTTGGCCTTCATTGCAAGAGGGATGGAGTACAAAAGCAGGGAGGTCCTGCTGCAACTGTACAGGGTATTGGTGAGGCCGCCAACCTGGAGTACTGCGTGCAGTTTTGGTCACCTTACTTAAGGAAGGATATACTAGCTTTGGAGGGGGTATAGAGACTATTCACTAGGCTGATTCTGGAGATGAGGGGGTTACCTTATGATGATAGATTGAGTAGACTGGGTCTTTACTCGTTGGAGTTCAGAAGGATGAGGGGTGATCTTATAGAAACATTTAAAATAATGAAAGGGATAGACAAGATAGAGGCAGAGAGGTTGTTTTCACTGGTCGGGGAGACTAGAACTAGGGGGCACAGCCTCAAAATACGGGGGAGCCAATTTAAAACCGAGTTGAGAAGGAATTTCTTCTCCCAGAGGGTTGTGAATCTGTGGAATTCTCTGCCCAAGGAAGCAGTTGAGGCTAGCTCATTGAATGTATTTAAATCACAGATAGATAAATTTTTAACCAATAAGGGAATTAAGGGGTATGGGGAGCAGGCGGGTAAGTGGAGCTGAGTCCACGGCCAGATCAGCCATGATCTTTTTGAATGGCGGAGCAAGCTCGAGGGGCTAGATGGCCTACTCCTGTTCCTAATTCTTATGTTCTTATGTTGCATTTTATCAAGGAGACTTTGAGGGTGTCCTTGAAACGTTTCCTCTACCCACCTTGGGCTCGTTTGCCGTGAAGGAGTTCCGAGTAGTGCGCTTGTTTTGGAAGTCTTGTGTCTGGCATGCGAACAGTGTGGCCCGCCTCGTGGAGCTGGACGAGTGTGGTCAGTGCTTCAATGCTGGGGATGTTGGCCTGGTCAAGGATGCTAACGTTGATGCATCTGTGCTCCCAGGGGATTTGCAGGATCTTGCGGAGACATCGTTGGTGGTATTTCTCCAGCGATTTGAGGTGTCTACTGTATATGCTCCATATCTGTGAGCCATACAGGAGGGCGGGTATCACTACAGCCCTGTAGACCATGAGGTTGGTGTCAGATTTGAGGGCCTGATTTTTGAACACTCTTTTCCTCAGGCGGCCGAAGGCTGCACTGGCGGCGGTGTTTAATCGCGACGTCAGTGTCTGCCCTTGTTGATAAGAGGCTCCCGAGGTAACTTAGAGCCTCGGCAACAGGGCATGACCACCAATGGTTGAATGATTATAATCAGGGATGCTCAAGAGGCCAGAATTAGAGGAGTGCAGATATTGAGGGTTGTAGGGCTGGAGGAAATTCGAGATAGGGAGGGGCGAGGCCATGGAGGGATTTGTAAACTAGGATGAGAATTTTTAAATCGAGGTGTTGCTTAACCGGGAGCCAATGTAGGTCAGCGATCACAGGGGTGATGGGTGAACAGGACTTGGTGTGAATTAGGACACGGGCAGCCGCTTTTGGATTACCGCAATTTTTGCGGAGGGTAGAATGTGGGTGGTCAGCCAGGAGTGCATTGGAATAGTAAAGTCTAGAGGTAACAAAGGGATGGATAAGGGTTTCAGCAGCAGATGTGCTAAGGAGCTGGAAATAGATGGTCTTAGTGATGGTGTGGATAGTTGGTTGGAAGCTCATCTTGTAGTCAAACATGGCACCAAGGCTGCAAAACGGGAGAGGGATGGAGTCGTGGCTAGGTAATGGAGTTTATGGCGGGGACCGAAGACAATGGCTTCGGTCTTCCCAATATTTCGTTGGAGGAAACTTATGCTCATCCAGGACTGGATGTTGACAAGCAGTCTGACAATTTCAAGACAGTGGAGGGGTTGAAAGATGTGGTGGTGAGGTACAACTGTACAGGGTATTGGTGAGACTATACCTAGAGTACTGCGTACAGTTTTGGCTTCTTATTTAAGGAGGGATATACTTGCATTGGAGGCAATTCAGAGAAGGTTCACTCGGTTGATTCCTGAGATGAAGGGGTTGACTTATGAAGAAAGGTTCAGCAGGTTGGGCCTATACTCATTGGAGTTCAGAAGAATGAGAGGTGATCTTACTGAGAAACAAGATAATGAGGGGGCTCGACAAGGTAGAAGCAGAGAGGATGTTTCCATTCGTAGGGGAATCTAGAACTAGGGGGCATAGTCTAAGAATAAAGGGTCGCCCATTTAGAACTGAGATAAGGAGAAATTTCTTCGCTGAGGGTCATAAATCTGTGAATTCTCTGCCCCAGAGAGCTGTGGAGGCTGGGTGATTGAATATATTTAAGGTGGAGATAGACAGATTTTTGAAAATAAGGGAGTGAAGGGTTATGGGGAGTGGGCAGGGAAATGGAGCTGAGCCCAGGATCAGGTCAGCATGATCATTAAATGGCAGAGCAGGCTCAAGGGGCCAATAGCCTACTCCTATTTCTTATGTGCTTATGTTCTCCTTTACTCCAAGGAGAACAACCCCAGCTTCTCCAATCTAACCTTGTAGCTAAAATCCCTCATCCCTGGAACCATTCTGGTAATCTCCCCTGCACCCGCTCAAAGATCTTCACATCATTCCTAATGTGTGGTGACCAGAACTGGACACAATAATCTAGTTGTGGCCTAACCAGAGCTTTATAAAGGTTCAGCATAACTTCCTTGCTTTTGTACTCAATATCTCTATTTTGCCCATTTAAAACTGATGAGGAGAAATTTCTTCTCGGAGGGTTGTAAATCTATGGAATTCTCTGCCCCAGAGAGCTGTGGAGGCTGGGTCATTGAATATTTTTAAGGCGGAGATAGACAGATTTTTGAGTGATAAGGGAGTATAGGGTTATGGAGAGTGGGCAGGAAAGTGGAGCTGAGTCCATGACCAGATCAGCCATGATCTTATTGAATGGCGGAGCAGGCTCGAGGGGCCAAATGGCCTACTCCTGCTCCTATTTCTTATGTCCTTGTGTTCTATTTATGAAGCCCAAGATCCCATGTGCTTTGCTAACTACTCTCTCAATATGTCCTGCCACCTTCAAAGATCTAAGCACATGAACCCCCAGGTCCCTCTGTCCCTGCACACTATTTAGAACTGTGCCATTAAGCCTATATTGCATCTCCCTATCCGTTCTGCCAAAATGCATCACGTCACACTTCTCTGTATTAAATTCCATCTGCCACTTGTCTGCCCATTCTGCTACCTATCTGTGTTCTGTTGCAGTCGATTGGTAACATCCTCACTGTTTGCGACACCTCCAAGTTTGGTATCACCGGCAAATTTTGAAATTTTACTCTGTATTCCAATATCCAAGTCTTTTATTTATATTGGTCCTAGCACTGACCCTTGGGGAACACTACTGTCTACCGATTCCAGTCTGAAAAACAACCATTTACCACGATTTGCTGTTTTCTGTACTTAAGCCAATTTCTTATTCAAGCTGACACTGACCCTTCTATTCCATGAGCCTCAGTTTTGTTAACCAGTCTTTTATGTGGTACTTTGTCAAATACTTTCTTAAAATCCATACAGACAACATCCACTTCATTCCCTTCATCAGCCCTCTGTTACTTCATCAAAAAATTCAATCAGATTCAAACACGATCTGCCTTTTACAAATCTGTGCTGGGTCTCAATTAACTTAAACCTCTCCAAATGTCTGTTAATTTTTTCCCTGATTATTGTTTATAAAAACTTACCCACTACTGATGTTAAACTCACTGGCCTGTATTTAACTAGGATTGTCCTTGCACCCTTTCTTGAACAAGGGTGTCACATTTGCCACTTTCCAATCCTCTGGCACCGCATCTAGAGTAGATTGGAAGATTAGAAATTTAGAAAGTAGGTGCAGGAGTAGGCCATTCGGCCCTTCAAGCCTGCACCACCATTCAATATGATCATGGCTGATCATGCAATTTCAGTACCCCATTCCTGCTTTCTCTCCATACCCCTTGATCTCTTTAGCCGTAAGGGCTACATCTAACTCCCTTTTGAATATAGCTAACGAACTGGCCTCAACAACTTTCTGTGGTAGAGAATTCCACAGGTTCACAACTCTTGAGTGAAGACATTTCTCCTCATCTCGGTCCTAAATGGCTTACCCCTTATCCTTAGACTGTGACCCCTGGTTCTGGACTTCCCCAACATCGGGAACATTCTTCCTGCATCTAACCTGTCCAGTCCCATCAGAATTTTATATGTTTCTATGAGATCCCCTCTCATTCTTCTAAATTCCAGTGAATATAAGCCTAGTCGATCTAGTCTTTCTTCATATGTCAGTCCTGCCATCCTGGGAATCAGTCTGGTGAACCTTCGCTGCACTCCCTCAATAGCAAGAATGTCCTTCCTCAGATTGGGAGATCAAAATTGCACACAATACTCAAGGTGTGGTCTCACCAAGGCCCTATACAACTGCAACAAGACCTCCCTGCTCCTATACTCAAATCCCCTCGTTATGAAGGCCAGCATGCCATTTGCTTTCTTTACTGTCTGCTGCACCTGCATGCCTACCTTCAATGACTGATGTACCATGACACCTAGGTCTCGTTGCACCTCCCTTTTTACTAATCTGTCACCATTCACATAATAATCTGTCTCCCTGTTTTTGCCACCAAAGTGGATAACCTCACATTTAGCTACATTATACTGCATCTGCCATGCATTTGCCCACTCACCTAACCTGTCCAAGTTCCCCTGCAGCTTCCTAGCATCCTCCTCACCGCTCGCACTGCCACCCAGCATAGTGTGATCTGCAAACTTGGGGATATTACATTCAATTCCTTCATCTAAATCATTAATGTATATTGTAAATAGCTAGGGTCACAGCAGTGAACTCTGCGGCACCCCACTAGTCACTGCCTGCCATTCTAAAAAGGACCTGTTTATTCCCACTCTTTGCTTCCTGTCTGCCAACCAGTTCCCTATCCACGTCAATACATTACCCCCAATACCATGTGCCTTAATTTTGCACACTAATCTCTTGTGTGGGACCTTGTCAAAAGCCTTTTGAAAGTCCAAATACACCACATCCACTGGTTCTCCCTTATCCACTCTACTAGTTACATCCTCAAAAAATTCTAGAAGATTTGTCAAGCAGGATTTCCCTTTCATAAATCCATGCTGACTTGGACCAATCCTGTCACTGCTTTCCAAATGCGCTGCTAGTACATCTTTAATAATTGATTCCAGCATTTTCCCCACCACCGATGTCAGGCTAATCGGACCAAAGTTCCCTGTTTTCTCTCTTCCCTCCTTTTTTAAAAAGTGGGGTTACATTAGCTACCCTCCAATCCATAGGAACTGGTCCAAAGTCTATAGAATGTTGGAAAATGACCACCAATGCATCCACTATTTGTAGGGCCACTTAAGTACTCTGCGATGCAGACTATCAGGCCCTGGGGATTTATCGGCCTTCAGTCCCTTCAATTTCCCTAACAAAATTTCCTGACTAATAATGATTTCCCTCAGTTCCCCCTTCTCGCTAGACCCTCGGTCCCCTAGTATTTTCGGGAGGTTATTCGTGTCTTCCTTAGTGAAGACAGAACCAAAGTAGTTGTTCAATTGGTCTGCCATTTCCTTGTTCCCTATTATGAATTCCCCTGATTCTGACTGCAAGAGACCTACATTAGTCTTCACTAATCTTTTTCTCTTCACATATCTATAGAAGCTTTTGCAGTCAGTTTTTTATGTTCCCTGCAGGCTTACTCTCTTACTCTCATACTCTCTTTTCCCCCTCCTAATTAAACCCTTAGTCCTTCTCTGCTGATTTCTAAATTTCTCCCAGTCCTCCTCAGGTTTGCTGCTTTTTCTGGCCAACTTATATGCCTCTTCCTTGGATTTAACACTTTCCCTAATTTCCCTTGTTAGTCACGGTTGAGCCATCCTCCCTTTTTTATTCTTGCGCCACACAGGGATGTACAATTGTTGTAGTTCATCCATGTGATATTTAAATGTCTGCCATTGCCTATCCACTGTCAACCCTTTAAGTATCATTCTCCAGACTATCCTAGCCAATTCACGTCTCATACCGTCGATGTTTCCTTTCTTTAAGTTCAGGACCCTCGTCTCTGAATTAACTGTGTCACTCTTCCTCTTTATGAAGAATTCTACCAGATTATGGTCACTCTTCCCCAAGGGGCCCCGTACGACCAGATTGCTAATTAATCCTCTCTCTTTACATAAGACCCAGTCTAGGATGGCCTGCTCTCTGGTTGGTTCTTTGACATATTGGTCTAGAAAACCATCCTTTATACTCCTCCACAGTATTGCTACCAGTTTGGTTCACCCAATCAATATGCAGATTAAAGTCACCCATGATAACTGCTGTACCCTTATTGCACGCGTCCCTAATTTTCTGTTTGATGCCATCCCCAAACTCCCTAATACTGTTTGATGGCACACAACTCCCACGAACGTTTTCTGCCCTTTGATGTTTCGCAGCTCCTCCCATATAGATTCCACATCACCCACGCTAATGTCTTTCCTTACTATTGCGTTAATCTTCTCTTTAACCAGTAATGCTACCTCACCTCCTTTTCCTTTCTGTCTATCCTTCCTGAATATTGAATACCCCTGGATGTTGAGTTCTCAGCTTTGGTTACCTTGGAGCCATGTCTCCGTAATCCCAATGACATCATATCCATTAATAGCTATCTCGCAGTCAATTCATCCACCTTATTACGAATGTTCCTCGCATTCTCAGAGCTTCAGGCTTGGTTTTTTAACACTCTTTGTCCTTTTAGAATTATTTTGTAATGTGGCCCTTTTTGATTTTTGCCCTTGATTTCTCTGCCCTCCACTCTTGCTTTTCTCCTTCCTACTTTTTGCTTCTGCCCCCTTTTTACTTCCCTCTGCCTCCCTGCATAGATTCCCATCCCCCTGCCTTTTTAGTTTAAACGCTCCCAACAGCACTAGCAAACACTCCGCCTAGGATATCGGTTCCGGTCCTGCCCAGGTGCAGTCCATCCGGTTTGTACTGGTCCCACCTCCCCCAGAACCGGTTCCAATGTCCCAGTAATTTGAATCCCTCCCCCTTGCACCATTCCTCAAGCCACGTATTCATCTAAGCTATCCTGCAATTCCTACTCCGACTAGCACGTGGCACTAGTAGCAATCCTGAGATTACTACCTTTGAGGTCCTACTTTTAATTTAACTCCCAGCTCCCTAAATTCAGCTTGTAGGACCTCATCCCGTTTTTTTTATCTATATCGTTGGTACCTATATGCACCACGACAACTGGCTGATCACCCTCCCACTCCAAAATATCTTGCAGCCGCTCCGAGACATCCTTGACCCTTGCACCAGGGAGGCAACATACCATCCTGGAGTCTCGTTTGCGGCCGCAGAAACGCCTATCTATTCCCCTTACAATAGAATCCCCTATCATTATAGCTCTCCCACTCTTTTTCCTGCCCTTCTGTGCAGCAGAGCCACCCTTGGTGCCACGGACTTGGCTGCTGCTGCCTTCCCCTGATGAGTCATCTCCCCCAACAGTATCCAGTATTATGGCAAGCCCTTCGCTATCTCCACCCCCATTTCCCTTAGCAACTTGGGATGCAAGCCATCAGGACCAGGCGATTTATCCACTCTAAGCATAGCCAGCCTTTTGAATACATCCTACCTATCAATTTTCACCCCATCCATTACCTCTACCATCTCCACTTCTACCAATATTTTGTCAGCATCCTCTTAGTAAACACCGATACAAAGTACTCATTAAGTATTCTTGCCTCTAAGCATCGAGAATCCGGAACCCTCAGGACTGAGGCCGTTTCAGATTCTGGGATTTTCCGGACTTTTGATTGTCTTTCTGACGTCACGTGTCTGGAAACACCCGAGCCCAGGTTTGGATATTTCTGGATTTCGGAACGTCAGAAAGGGGGAGGGGGTCCCAGATAAGGAGCTGTTCGGGCCACCGGCCCTGCCGAGGAGGTGTTCGGGCGGGCCCCGCCGCCAAGGAGGTGTTCGGGCGGGCCCCACCGTGATGGAGCTGTTCTGGCAGACTGGCGAGGAGGCCCCGATTAAGGGCAACGGCGGTGGGCAAGGCCCAGGGTCGGCGGATCCGGATTCCGGAACATTTTACAGATTCCAGACAACCTTGCCACTGATCGGTCCGGATTCTGGAACTCCGGATTTTCAACGCTTCACCTGTATGATCTTCTTTGTCCCTGATAGGCCCCACCCCACCTCTTATTTTCCGCTTACTATTTACATGCCGGTGGAAGATTTTTGGATTCCCTTTTATGTTAACTGCCATTCTATTATATTCTATCGTTGCCAGTTTTATTTTCCTCTTCACTTCCCCTCTCAACTTACTGTATTTGGCCTGTTTCTCACTTGAAGAATTCACCTGACACGCATCATACACCGTTTTTTTGTTTCATCATATTCTCTGTCTCCCATGTCATCCAAGGAGCCCTGGCTTTGGTTCCCTTACCTTTTCCTCTTGGAATGTACCTAGCCTGTACCTTAAACATGGTTCCGTTACAGTTTTTTCTGTCAATCTTTGGTTCCTTTTTAACCTAGCTAGATCCCCTCTCATCCCATTGAAGTTGGCCCTCTTCCAATTTAGAAGTTCCACTTGCTCTTCTCCATTACTAATCTAAACCTTATGATACGGTGATTACTCTTACCCAAGTGTTCTCCCACAGACACTTGGCCCACCTCATTCCCCAGATCAGGCAATACCTCCTTTCTAGTTGGGCCTAGAACATACTGGTCAAGGAAATTTTCCTGAACACATTTCAGAAATTCGTCCCCCTTCTTTCACTTTACTCTTACATTATCCCAATTGATATTTGGGTAATTAAAGTCCCCTACCCTCTAGTTCTTGCACATCTCTGTGATTTCCCTGTAGATTTGCTCCTCTATCTCTCCCTCACTATTTGGAGGCCTGTAGAATACTCCCAACAGCGTGATCATACCCTTTTTGCTTCTCAACTCTAACCAAATGGATTCTGTCCCCCTTCCCCCGCTTCAAGGACATCTCTTTTTCCAACACTACAATGTCTTCCCTAACCCACCTCCCTTTTTTGCTTCTCTATCTTTTCTGAACACCTTGTATCCGTGAATATTAAGCGCCCAGCCCTCATCATTTTTAAGCCACATTTCCGTTATTGCCACCACATCATATTCCCACATGGCTAATTGTGCTTGTAGCTCACCAACTTTATTCACCACACTTTGTGCATTTACATACATGCATTCTAAACCTGTCTTTGTATTCCTCGTAGTCCTTCTTAGTCTGCTCTTGCCTAATATGGTACTACTTCCTTCTCTAGTACTATCGAACACACTCACTCCTTTTTGCACCTTATTCCTCTTTTCTACTTCTATATGCTGGTGCCCACCCCCTGCCAATTTAGTTGAAACCCTCCCCAACCACACTATCTGGGCATTTATCTAATTTGCTGTATGCAAATTAACTGCCACATTTTCCTGCATTACAACAGCATACTGAGGTTGTGAAATGCACAATATAATTGCAAGTTTTTTCTGTCCCATCATACAATATTTGAACCAGCTCTATGCACATCTGACATTATCTGGTACAGTATTGTCTAAAATATAGGTTTTTAAAATGGGGTCCTCAGATTTGTGAATTTTTCAGTTTGTTGCCTTACGAGAATGTAATTTTTGTATGCTAATCAAAACAGTTTTTGTGATAATATCTGCTTTCTTTTGGATATCTGACACCTTTTTTCAGAAGTTAGGATGATGGTGATAGGACTGTCAGTTTTTACAAGGGTTTCACCACAGGATAAAAAGGTGAAAACGTTTTGTTCGTGTGCTGTGGGTGATGCTGGCGAGGCAGTATTTATTGCCCATCCCTAGCTGCTCTCTGAAAGAAAAAGAAACACTTTCATTTATATAGTGCCTTTCATAACCACTGGATGTCTCAAAGCGCTTTACAGCCAATTAAGTACTTTTGGAGTGTAGTCACTGTTGTAATCATCATGGGCATCCCTTGGAATTGAGGAAGACTTGCTTCCACTCCTGAAGTGAGTTCCTTGTTGGCTGAACAGTCCAATACGAGAGCCACAGACTCTGTCACAGGTGGGACAGATAGTCGTTGAGGGAAGGGGTGGGTGGGACTGGTTTGCCGCAAGCTCTTTCCGCTTTCTGCACTTGATTTCTGCATGCTCTCGGCATTGAGACTCGAGGTGCTCAGCGCCCTCTCTGATGCACTTCCTCCACTTGGGGCGGTCTTGGGCCAGGGACTCCCAGGTGTCAGTGGGGATGTTGCACTTTATCAGGGAGGCTTTGAGGGTGTCCTTGTAGCGTTTCCGCTGCCCACCTTTGGCTCGTTTGCCATGAAGGAGCTCCGAGTAGAGCACTTGCTTTGGGAGTCTCGTGTTTGGCATGCGGACTATGTGGCCTGCCCAGCGGAGCTGATTGAGTATGGTCAGTGCTTCAATGCTGGGGATGTTAGCCTGAGTGAGGACGCTGATGTTGGTGCGCCTGACCTCCCAGGATCTTGCAGAGACATCGTTGGTGATATTTGTCCAGCAACTTGAGGTGTCTACTATACATGGTCCATGTCTCTGAGCCATACAGGAGGACAGGTATTACTACAGCCCCATAGAGCATGAGCTTGGCAGTTTGAAGGGCCTGGTCTTCAAACACTCTATTTCTCAGGTGACCGAAGGCTGCACTGGCGCACTGGAAGCGGTGTTGGATCTCGTCGTCGACGCTTGCTCTTGTTGATAGGAGGCTCCCGAGATATGGGAAGTAGTCCACAGTGTCCAGGGCCGCGCCGTGGACCTTGATGACTGGGGGGCAGTGCTGTGCGGTGAGGACAGGCTGGTGGGGGACCTTTGTCTTACAGATGTTTAGTGTAAGGCCATGCTTTCGTACGCCTCAGTAAGTACGTCGACTATGTCTTGGAGTGCCGACTCTGTATGTGCGCAGACGCAGGCGTCGTCCACGTACTGTAGCTCGATGACAGAGGTTATGGTGGTCTTGGATCTGGCCTGGAAACAGCGCAGGTTGAACAGGTTCCCACTGTTTCTGTAGTTTAGTTCCACTCCAACGGGGAGCTTGTTGACTGTGAGGTGGAGCATGGCGGCGAGAAAGATTGAGAAGAGGGCTGGGGCTTCTGTTTGACCCCGGTCCGGATGTGAATTGGGTCTGTGACGGCCTGCATGTCGTCGTAGAGCAGGCGGAGAGTGGTGACGATCTTTTGGGGGCATCCGAAACTGAGGAGGACACTCCATAGACCCTCGTGGTTGACCGTGTCAAAGGCCTTTGTAAGGTCGAAGAAGGCCATGTATAAGGGCTGGCGCTGTTCTCTGCATTTTCCTGTAGCTGTCGCGCTGCAAAAATCATGTCCGTTGTGCCCCGTAGGGGACAAAATCCACACTGTGACTCCGGGAGGAGCTCCTTGGCCACGAGAAGAAGACGGTTGAGGAGGACTCTAGCGACGACTTTCCCAGTGGCTGATAGCAGGGAGATTCCTCTGTAGTTGCCCCAGTCAGAGTTGTCCCCTTTTTTAAAGATGGTCACGATTACTGCATCTCTCAGATCCCCCGGCATGCTCTCCTCCCTCCAGATGATAGAGATGAGGTCGTGTATTCGTGCCAGCAGTGCCGCTCCACCATACTTCAGTGCCTCAGCAAGGATTCCGTCCGCACCCGTAGCCTTGTTGTTTTTGAGCTGTCTTATGGCTTTTTCTACCTCGTGCAGTGTTGGGGTCTCACTGAGGTGGTGGCGGGTAGCATGCTGCGGGATGGAGTCGAGAACACTCGAGTCAAAGGCAGAGTCTCGATTGAGAAGATCTTCGCAGTGCTCCTTCCAGCGGGCCCTGGCTGCCTCGGTGTCCTTGATGAGTGTTTCCCCATTCTTGGCTAGCAGTGGGGTGGGGCCTTGGGTGTTTGGCCCATAGGTGACCTTGACTGCAATGAAGAATCCTCGTGCATCATGGTTGTCGGCCAGCTGCTGTATCTCCTGTGCTTTCTTCATCCACCATTTGTTCTTTCGATCCCGGGTTTTTTGTTGGACCTCAGCCTTGAGCCGTCTGTAATGCTGTTTTGCTGTTCTCGCATTGGGTTGTTGTTTAAGGCTCAGAAATGCCCTGCGCTTGCGATCTAATGTAGGAAACGTGGCAGGCAATTTGCGCACAACAAAGCTGCCACGTAAAAACAATGTGATAATGATCAGATAATCTTTTTTGTTATGTTGGATTTGAGCCTGGGTGGCAGCCTGGCAGGTTCACTATCCTAAAAGATATCTGTGACTCAGTTGTGTTTTTTTTTTGATAACATAAGAAATAGGAGCAGGAGTAGGTCATTTGGCCCCTCGAGCTTGCTCCGCCATTTAATAAGATCATGGCTGATCTGATCATGGACTCAGCTCCACTTCCCTGCCCGCTCACAGTTTATTTATTGAATTCAATTTCACAACATGTCATGGTGGGATTTGAACTCAATCTCTGGGTTGCTAGTCCAGCACCATAACCACTACAACTCTTTAAGAGGAGACAAAATAAAACATTTAAATCAAGTGCCCCCCAATCTGGGGGCCACTCCAAATATTTTCCAAAGCCCTTTTTTGTATTTTGGTAGTTTTTTTAATGTTTTTTTGGGGGTATTAAAATTGTATATTTTACAAGTGCCCCCTATAAAAGGGGAGGGGGAACATTAAAACCAGCAATTAAAACAAATTAAACTTTAAAATAAATTAAACTTTAAAAGATATAAAATCAAATTAAAATTTGGTTGCCGGGGGTAATAATGCACTCCAGTCACCATAACCACTACACTGCTGTCTAAGTGTACAGCTGGACATACTTGCTTCTAATCAAGTTTGTCAATCCAGCATGAAAATCTGTTCTACAGGGTCTTTTAGGGAATGAATTGTGGCTCACAGTACCTCACTAGATTCTACTCCCCAGTCTTCTAAATTTATTCCCACTCCTTTTATAGCCACTAACCACCCTAGCCTTTACAAGGAATCCAGCCCAAAAGCATTTACCTTATTAGCTTTGCCACTTTTCCATCTTAAGTTTGGATATAGAGAACTGCAACTGGGCAATTGGCTTTAATTTTTTTCTCCCCCTAAGTACAATCACTTTATTTATTTAGCAACTGACATGATCTGAAAAAAATAAACACTGGAGTGTGATGAAATTCACCGTTTCTCCCTCTAAGCAGAGCAGATTTATTTTTAGCGATTGGCTTGATGATCTGGAAAATAAACATGGGGTGTGACAAAACTCACCCAACCTGAATTGGCCATTAGTTAATTATTAACCTGTATGTTGGTCCTGTGCATACATTGGCCCTGAAATTCTGGCCTCCTGGGTCCGTACGGAGTGTATGGACCCGGGAAAGCATCACAAAAGCCAGTTTTGAGTGCACAATGCGCATGCCCTGAAAACTGTTTTTTCCGATCTGTCAAGCTGGAGCCTGACCGATCCAATGCATCTCCACATCCAGGACACTTCGCAAGGGCAAGGTTGCGGTATTTACCCTTATCTTGCCCAGCGGATATCTGAAAACTCTTGCTTCTGATAAAAGCAGGCGTATAGCCTACTTTTACAGGTGTAAGAGTTTAAAACGCACTTGTAACATAAAAAATAAACAAACACATTTTATTTTTAAAAACCCTGACCACTACTTTAAATTTATTTTAAAGCATAATTTAAAAAACTTTTTTTTTAAATCCAACTTACGGAGTTCCCATTATTATGAATGAGAACATACTTTACCTTGATTGGCTGCCCAGAGCCATGTGACTGCAGCTCCAGCCCTGCGCACGTCCTGCCGTGCACGCGTTGCGACGCGTAGTCAGTAGAGGCCTCAGGACTGGGATCTCTCGTGGGTCCAGCAGCTTCAGCTAAGTGCGCTTCTTTTTTTCTAGAATCCAGTCGAACGGCCGCGGGAAGGAGAAACCGGGATTTCTGGGCCATTGGATTTTAACTAGATATCAAACGTAAGATTTAAAAAAATAATAATTCTCAGGATGTGGGCATCGCAGGCAAGGGGCATATATTGCCCATCCTTAGCTGCCCTGAGAAGATGGTGGTGGGCCGCCTTCTTGAACTGATGGTGATTTGCTACAACTGAGTGGCTTGCTAGGCAATGTCAGAGGGCAGTTAAGAGTCACATTGACGTGGGACTGAAGTCACTTGTGGACCAGACCAAGTTTTTTTTTTTCTTAAAGGACATTGATGAACCAGTTGGGTTTTTACAACCGTTAGCTTCATGGTCACTTCTTTTTTTATTGATACCAGTTTTTTAAAACAATGCACATTCTCCAACTGCCATGGTGGGATTTGAACTTGCATTCCCTGGATCATTAGTCAGGATTATAAGTCTAAACATAACCACTACACTACTGTATCCAATTTGTGTATTATATAACTATTTTTGTCTTTTTGTATTTAACAATAATTCTTGAAGAAAGCCAGGGCTCAGGTGTCCAAAATTTGCTGTATTTTAGAGATAAGTGGCACTGCTGTTATCATCTGGTGACATTCAGCATAGGCAATGGTTGGCCTCCTTTCGTTGAACAGATCCTGTCTCTACCTTGCCGTAATCATTTTAATCTAGGAAAGTATTCGAACGTTTTTTTAAAAAGCTTTCTTATCATGACTTAAATTAAGCGGTTAAAAAGTTGGACCATCTATCAATGGTGTGCATGTTTTGCTAGTATTACGTAAGCAAAAATGGAAGAATTCAATGCTCAAGTTTCAAGTCTCAAAAATTCTTGCTTTATTTTATAGTCATAGCCCTGATGGTATTGATAAATATATATTTAATCACAAATTTAATGAATTAAAAGGGGTTTAACAGTGTAAATAATGAAATTATTTTCGCCAGATGGTGAATTGGTGACGATAGCATACATTTAGGAGTGATACTCGAAGCACAAAGCGGGAGGTTAGAAGAATTTTTTTCACACAAAAAATTATTAGAATATGGAATGCTTGTACAAGTGACAATTGAAGCCAAATCAATCACCATATTTCAGGGAACTAGATAAATATTTGAAGAAAAACACGAAAGAGTACAGGGAGATAGCGGACAAATGTGATTAGAATAGATAGCTTTGGTGGAGGAGCTGCAGTAGTACAGGCACAATGGATCCGATAGCTTCTTTCTGTAGTAAAATGTCTGGTTTTAGCAGACAGACTCAGCCCAAGTAAAATATAGATTAGAGCGTTGCATAGTATACTCCAGTTAGTATCCTGCTAAAATTGATGATGAGGTACTTGATTATTCACTATAGTGCTTGCGAAATAACTTTTGGCTACAATATGTTTGTTTCACATTGTCTACAATACGGTTAGAATGAACACTTGAAATGTCTTTGAATCCACAAAGAAATTGGTTCTAGTAAGGGACGTATCAGCACATGTTAATCAGGCAGCCATGAACAGTCGATACTTATGGAGGACTGCTGGAAACAAAGGGTTAAGGTTAATATGTATTGCCTAGATTGGCGAAGGGTTGTCAGTGATGTACCCCAGTTTTGTTCTTGGTGTAAATATAGATGATTTAGACTTGGGTATGAAGAGCATAATGTTAATTTTCTTACAACACTTAAGTAGGAGGTTTGGCAAACAGCGAGAGGACTGTAAAAGACTTCAGAGAATGTAGACAAGTTAGCAAAATTGGCAGACTGGTGGCAGATGCAATTTAAGATGGAGATGTTTGAGATAATGCATTTTGAGAGGGAATCTAAGGAATGGGAGGTATTTTATCATTCTTTTGGTATGTGGGTGGTGTTGTCATGGCTGGCATTCATTATCCATCCCTAGTTGCCCTCGAGAAGGTAATGGTGGGCTGCCTTCTTAAACCATTGTAGTCCATGTGAAGGTACTCGCACAATGCTGTTGGCTAGAGAATTCCAGGATTTTAACAAAGCAACAATGAAGGAACAGTGATTCTATATCAAACTCAGGATGGTGTGTCACTTGGAGATGATGGTGTTCCCCTGCACTGCGATCCTTGCACTTTTAGGTGGTAGGGGTCATGGGTTTGGGTGGTGCTCAATGGGAAAAACATTGAAGACTATGGATGAACAATGAGACCTAGGGGTTCAAACGGGATGAGAACTGTTATTAATTATGAGAGGAGATTGAGATACAAGGACTATTTCCACTGAAGCTGAGAAGGCGAAGAGGAGGTTTAATAAAGGTTTTAATATTGTAGAGGGTTGTGATCGAGTGAACAGGGAAATACTATTGCCTCGTGGTTGGGGAATCAGTGACCAGGGATCATCAATGTAAAATTATAACCGAGACTGAGTAGAGAGACTACGAGAAATGTATTTACATTGAGTTATTAGAGTATGAAAAGCTTTGCTACTGGGAGTTGAGGCAGAGACCATTGCATCTTCAAGGGAAGAGTATATAAATCTTTAAAGCAGAGTAAGGGAGAGAGCTATTAACATAGTAGGTCAGTAGGATTGTTCTAGCAAGAAGCTGATAGAGATAATCTGTGCTGTAAAATTATGCAGTTCCATTGTTTTTCTTTAGTTAACAGTCTTGGCTCGTTCCAAAACCGGTTTGTATTTGGATTGGTAAGTGAATGGGTCACTACCCAGTAGGATGCTCTCTATTTGGTCACACTGATGGGATAACAAATGTAATCATTGCATGTTTGTCAAGTGATCTGCAGCCAATTGTAAGAACAATATATCAAAAATATATTGAATAAAATATCTGGTTAACCTTTAGGTACTTCATGAACAGAAATGGTATAGAATGTGACTTTTCTTGAAAATGAAACCTCGCACTAATACTGTAGACAGCAAATTACTACCAAACCGTAAGTATATAGAATTTTTCATCTGTGCAAAATTATGAAATAAGTGTGTGAAGGAGTGCATTTTTGTTTTTTAGGAAGCGAAGTAAGCAGAAAAAAAAACCCATTTGTGACACTGAAATAGACACTAATATTACATTTAATATATTCCAGATACTTTTTGTCCTATTATCCTTTTTTCCATTCTTTCTTTCTCGGCATAGGGTTATTTAGCACACTAATAGAAGCAAATCACAGGAAAAATATTGTTGAAACCAGTGCACATCAATCTTGTGCTTTGGACTTCATCTGTGATACTCCTATATGTCTCGATGCTCTCTCCAGACACAATCCAAGTTTTAAAGAGCAAAATTGGTAGTGTCATATTAGATTTTTTTTACAGTTCACAAATACATAACATCAAAGTTTTACACGTCCATCTAGTTATTGGCATCAATCGCTCCCATGAGCAAATCCCTTCTCCCTTATGTACCATAATTGATTCACTCTGACCAGTATTTTCATGTAAACAACCCCTACCAAGCACACAAGACAATGTGTGTCTACCTTCCCAACACAATGATTGTGAGACATTTTTAGTAATGGAGTAACTATTTGTACTAAGTC
The DNA here is from genome assembly GCF_044704955.1 of Pristiophorus japonicus. NCBI lineage: Eukaryota > Metazoa > Chordata > Chondrichthyes > Pristiophoridae > Pristiophorus > Pristiophorus japonicus. The sequence continues at coordinate 224,006,598 of NC_091981.1, forward strand.
TCAAAGCGAGTGTTAGGACAAATATCACCGACTCCGCTCCCTCCACCACAGTTCCAACCAACTCTTTTCTGTGCATGCATCCAGCATCACGTTGCCTCCGATCCATCCAGTAGCAGCCGAACGCATCCACTGAGCATCCGAGCCACCCACAGCGCTGGGCCCCGAGCCACCTGCAGGGCCAAGCGACACGGGAAGGGGGGGGATCGGAGGGAAGAGAGGGAACTCAGGGAAGACGTTCTTCCAACCCCCTGGCGTGCAAGCTCAGCGTCTGTGTTACAAGGGACATCGTTGGGGTGGATGAAATTCAAAATTCACGACACTGACGCTATTCACTTCATACCCAATAAACCTGTTAACAATCCGCACACGATGCCTCATCGATGGGGAGAGGGGGGTGGTGGTGTTAAGGTCTTCCTTGGGTAAGGGACTTCGGCTGGGGGAGGGATGCACTTGCGCTGGGATAATCGATTTTGGCTGTGGGAAGCAGCACATGTGCTGGGGTAAGGATCTTCAGTGGCGGAGCGATGCACTTACGTTGAGGTAATGGACTTCGGCTGGAACTTGTGGCTTTTGGGGAGATCTATCCTCTGTGCCTCTGAAGTCAAAATGGATAGAATTACAAATTGGAAAGTTACTCAGAACTTGGGCTGGGCAGTTCCAGTTACACATTCCAGAGGAACTTTGGGGTGTGGCTTATCCTCCAAGGGGACCAATCAGCAGTAGGTCATGTGAAAATGGAGAGCCAATCAGAGAAATGGCTGCATTTCAGTTAGTATAAACAGACGCAGCCTTTTGGTAAATACCGAGACAGGGTAACAAATTGCTTGTTTTCAGTCATTGGGGAAACAATTTCACTGACTAGCTCATGAGCAATTTAAGTACCTATCATCTCAGATTTTTTTTAATTTAAAGTGTGAATACACATTGCTTTGAAAACCCAATATTTAAATGTAATTCCAAATCCTTTCCATGGAAAAATGGTTAAAAAAAAAATTGAAAATGTAACTCAACCCTTTTACTTTTTTGCCTGTTCTAAATTATCCTACCTTTCCTAATCCTCTGTTTCTAAATAACAGTGTTACATAGGAACAAGGGTAGGCCATTCATTCCCTCGAGCCTGCTCCACCATTCAATGAAATCATGGGTGTACTTCAACTCCATTTACCCAACTTTGCGCCATATCCCTTATATCCTTACCTAACAAAAATCTATTTCAGTCTTGAAAGCTCCAATTGTCCTAGCTTTCATATTTTGGGGGAGAGTTGCAGATTTCTACTATTTTGTGTGAAAAAGAACATCCTGATTTTGCTCCTGGATGGCCAAACTCTAATTGTAAGAGGAAGAGGAAATAGTTTCTCCCCTAGCCTATCAAATTCTTTTTATAACATTTTAAACACCTCCATCAGATCACCTCTTCTTCTATACTTTACTCTAGACGGGATCTGACCACGGCTATATATGTTTGCTATTTTATTCCAGCCCCCTTGAGACAAAAGCCAACATTCCATTAGCCTTTTTGATTACTATTTGTACCTGTCTGCTGGCTTTTAATGATTTGTGTACTTGGACTCTCAAATCTCTCTGCCTCTCAACAACAACAACAACAACTTGTATTTATATAACGCCTTTAACATAGTAAAACATCCCAAGGCGTTTCACAGGAGTTTTATAAGACAAAACAATAAATTTGACACCGAGCCACATAAGAAGAAATTATGGCAGATGACACAAAGCTTGGTCAAAGAGGTAGGTTTTAAGGGAGCGTGTTGAAGGAGGAAAGAGAGATAGAGAGGCGGAGAAGTTTAGGGAGGGAGTTCCAGAGCTTAGGGACCAGGCAGGCGAAGGCACGGCCACCAATGATTGAGTACTTATAATCAGGGATGCTCAAGAGGGCAGAATTGGAGGAGCGCAGACATCTTGGGGCGGGGCGGGGGGGGCTGATGGCTGGAGGAGATTACAGCGATAGGGAGGGACAAGGCCATGGAGGAATTTGTAACCAAGGATGAGAATTTTGAAATCGGGCCGTTGCTTAACTGGGAGCCAATGTAAGTCAACGAGCACATGGGTGAGGGGGTCTTTGGCGAGTTAAGACACGGGTTGCCGAGTTTTGGATGACCTCAAGTTTACGTAAGGTAGAATGTGGGAGGCCAGCTAGGAGTATGTTAGAGAAGTTCAGTCTAGAGGTAACAAAGGCATGGATGAGGGTTTCAACGGCTGATGAGCGGAGATGGCCAATATTACGGAGGTGGAAATAGGCGGTTTTAGTTATGCCACAGACATGTAGCCGGAAGCTCATTTCAGGGTCAAATATTACATCTAGGTTGCAAACAGTCTGGTTCAGCGTCAGACAGATGCGAGGGAGAGGGATGGAGCCGGTGGCTAGGAACGCAGTTTGTGATGGGGACCAAAGACAATGGCTTTGGTCTTCCCAATATTTAATTGGAGAAAATTTCTGCTCATCCAGTTCTGGGTGTCGGACAAGCAGTCTGGCAATTTTGAGACCATGGAGGGGTCGAGAGAAGTGGTGGTGAGGTAGAGCTGAGTGTTGTCACCGTACATATAGAAACTGACTCCGTGTTTTCAGATGATGTTGCCAAGGGGCAGCATATAGATGAGAAATAGGAGTGGGCCAAGGATGGATCCTTGAGGGACACCAGAGGTAACGATGCGGGACTGGGAAGATATGCCACTGCAGGTGATTTTCTGGCTACGATTACATAGATAAGAATGGAACCAGGCGAGTGCAGTACCACCCAGCTATACAGTGGTGGAGAGGCGTTGGAGGAAGATGGAGTGCTCAACCATGTCAAAGGCTACAGACGGGTCGAGAAGAACAAGGAAGGATAGTTTACCTTTGTCATAGTCACAAAGGATATCATTTGTCACTTTGATGAGAGCCGTTTCAGTTTTGTGATAGGGGCTGAAACCAGATTGAAGGGATTCAAGCATGGAGTTGCGGGAAAGATGGTCACGGATTTAGGAGGCGGCAACACGTTCAAGGACTTTGGAGCGGTAAGGGAGGTTGGAGGGTTGTTTTTTTGAGGAGAGAGGTGATGACGGCAGATTTGAAGGACAGGGAGAGTTCCTGAGGAGAGAGAACCATTAACAATGTCAGCTAACATGGGAGTCAAAAAAGGAAGTTGGCTGCTCAACTGTTTAGTCACAGGAGCAGGAAGTGGGTCTCATGGACAAGGTGAGCATGGAGAGGTCAAGAGGGGAGATCAGAGAGAAACTGGAGAAAGATGTGAGGCTAGAGCAAGGGTGAACCTCAGAGGAAGTTTGGCCCGGTGGGCTAGGGGAAAGAAGAGAAGTGGCAAAGGCAGCTGATCTTTAAGACAAAGAAGTCTATGAGCTCCTCGCACTTGTTGGAGGTAAGTATGGTGGAGACAAGGGGGAGAGAGGTTTAAGAAGGAGGTTAGCAGTAGAGAATAATAGCCGGGGTTTATCTTTGCATTCCAGAATGATCCTGGAATAGTGAGCAGTTTTGGCAGACAAGAGTAGGACCTGATAATGCTTTATGTAGTCAAGCCAGATCTGGCGGTGAATGACTAAACCAGTTGTCCGCCACATCCGTTCAAGTCTGCACCCCTTGGACTTGAGGGTGCGAAGATGAGGGCCGTACCAGGGGAACAGCCAGGGTAAGAGTAATGGTTTTAATAGGGACTAAAGCATCAAAAGTGGCGGTGAGGGTATGGTTGAGCAGATCGGTGGCTGCAGAAATGTCATGGTGAATGGAGGGCCAAAGGCTGGACAGTTTGGAGTTGATAAGTGCAGTTGTAAGAGAGTTTGGAGAGAGTTTTTTCCAGGGGTGGACACAAGGAAGTAGGGTTGGGTGGGGGACAGGGGATGTGGGTGGAGAGCGATACAAGGAAATGGTCAGAGTTGACCTTATCTGCAATTGACACAGTAGGAAGTGGCCGTGAATATGGGTTGGTGAGTTCACATGGAGGGAGAGATTAAGAGAAGATAGGAGCGTAGTGAACTCAGAGGAGAGAGAGCATGATGAATTGAGATGGAGGTTGAAATCGCTGAGGAGGAGAAGTCGCTCTGTGCAGAGGCTGAGGGAGGAAAGCAGTGAAGATATCTCGGTGATAAAACTGTTATCGTACTTTGGGTGGGCGGTAGAGAACGAGAATTTAAAGTGAGAGGTGTGGAATAAGGCGAGATGTTCAAAAGAGGAGAAAGTGCCGGAGGAGGAGGGGAACAGACCAAGGTATAATTTGGTGATGAGAACCACCGTGCCACCATGGTGGTCTGGGCGGGGCAAGTGGTGGAAGGTATAGGCAGGCGGGGAGGCTTCATGTAAAGGTAAGGTTTGTCATCAGCCCTCAGCCAAGTTTCCGTCAGGACCATGATGTCGATGAAATCATCACGATAAGCTTATGGACAGCAAGGGACTTGTTCACAAGTGAACGAATGTTCTGGAGGGCGATGCTGAGAGGGTCGGTGATGGCTGATCTTCTGCCAGCATCCACATGGTCAGTGCCTGGAGGGATGAGTTGAATGGGGGGAGATTGACAAGGTTAGCGCCCCCCCCCCCCCCCGGCGAGCAAGCTGGGCGACAAGGTTGGTGAAAGAATAGGATTGAACAGTTGAGGTTGCTACTTGTGAAGAGACAGCGACGAGTGCCATGGTAGGCCCTTCGGAGGATGCCAAGAGAGGCACAGAGGGCACCTGTAGGCTTAACTAAGAGAGAGTCGAGCCTGGGACGTTGGCAGGAAAGTAGGAAGGTCGAAGAGTAATAAAAGGTTGGGGTGGGGATTTGGGAGGACAGAGTATCTGAGAGAGGAGAGATGAAAGGAGGCATGATGACAGGAGATACCGGTCAGGGAAAGACAGAGAGAAAAGAAAAAGCGGGAGAAAGAAGTAGAAATAGAAGTGAACGGCTCAAGTGCGAAGCGGCAGTCAAAACTGCGCACACAAATGGACACACGGAAAAACTCAAGTTACATAGGCCTGATTATGTAGCAATCATAAGAATGCAAATTTTCTGGTAGTAACAAGGAACAGGTTGGTGACAATAGTAAGGAGCCCAGAGTTAAAGTTGGATTTCTCGCGGAGGACAAAAGTTGACATCGGTAGGATGGAATCGGTTTGGAGCATCAACAAACTGTTGTCCAAGTTCGGAGACAGGAGTAGCAGGCGAGCGAAGTCCAGAAGCTATTTGAAGGGTAGCGAGCCATGGCAATGAGAGTCAGTTTCAGTGCAGGAAGATGATGGTGAAGTTGGAGGTCACCGTAGATCAGAAGCAGCGGAGAAAATGTAAAACCACACAAGCCTGTGACCAACAAAGCAGAAAAACCAGTAGAACGAGTTACCCAGCTCAGCAGCGAAACAGCCACAGTGAGGAAGATAATTTTTTGTTCTGGCAGCAGATTTTTGACACATCAAATGAGTCTTGGTTATAGTCCAGTGCAGAAGCGTAGTAGTGTAGTCCAATGCAGGAACGTAGTCTTGATGTTCATTGAAGCCCAGGAATTCAGAAACCAAATTTGAGAAGCAGACACCAGGGATTGGTGATGACAGGGTAAAGCATTTCATAGGCAGTCCCTTGGAATCGAGGAGGACTTGCTTCCATTCCCAAAGTGAGTTCTTTGATAGCTGAACAGTCCGAAATGAGAGCCACAGACCCTGTTGCAGGTGGGACAGACATTCGTCGAGGAAAGGGGTCGGTGGGGCTGGTTTGCCGTGTGCTCCTCCGCTGCCTGTGCTTGGCCTCTTCATGCTCTTTGCGTTGAGACTCGAAGAGCTCAATGCCCTCCCGGGTGTACTTTCTCCACCTCGGGCGGGCTTCGGCCAGGGTCTCCCAGGTGTCGGTGGTGATGTCACACTTTACAAGGGAGACTTTGAGGGTGTCCTTATAACGTTTCCGCTGTCTTCCTTTGGCTCGTTTACCATGAAGGAACTCCGCATAAAGCATTTGCTTAGGGAGCCTCGTATCTGGCATGGGAACTATGTGGCCTGCCCTACAAAGCTGATCGAGTGTGGTCAGTGCTTCAATACTGGGGATGTTAGCCTGGTCGAGGACACTGATGTTGGTGCCCTTGTCCTCCCAGGGGATTTGCAGGATCTTGCGGAGACATCGTTGTTGATGTGTTTCCAGCGACTTGAGGTGCCTTCTATACATCGTCCATGCCTCAGATCCATACAGGAGGGCGGGTATTACTACAGCCCTGTAGACCATGAGCTTGGTGGTAGATTTAAGGGCCTGGTCTTCAAACATTCTTTTCTTTAGACGGCCGAAGGCTGCACTGGTGCATTGGAGGCGATGTTGAATCTCCGCATCAGTGTCTGCCTTTGTTGATAAGAGGCTCCCGAGAAAGCATTTAACTTGCAGTTAACTTGTAGTTGAGGCTAAAATACACCAACTGGCAAGTTGGATCCAAAATTGGCTCAGAGGCAGGAAGCAAAGGGTAGTGATTGAGGGGTGTTTTTGTGACAAGAAGGCTGTTTCCAGAGGGGTTCCGCAGGGCTCAGTACTAGGTCCCTTACTTTTTGTGATATATATCAATGATATAGACTTGAATGTAGGGGGTATGATTACAAAGTTTGCAGATGATCCAAAAACCGGCTGTGTGGTTGATAATGAAGAAAGCTGTAGGAAGATATCAATGAACTGGTCAGGTGGGCAGAATGGTAGCAAATATAATTCAATCCGGTGAAGTCTGAGGAAATGCATTTGGGGAGGTGAGAAGGGCTAACAAGGCATGGGAATACACATTAAATGGTAGGACACGGAGAAGTGTAGATGAACAAAGGGACCTTGGAGTGGATGTCTGCAGATCCCCGAAGGTGGTAGGCCAGGTAGATAAGTTGGTTAAGAAGGCATACGGAATACTTGTCTTTATTAGCCGAGGCATGGAATACAAGAGCAAAGAAGTTATACTTGAACTGTATAAAACACTAGTTAGGCCGCAGCTAGAGTACTGCGTGCAGTTCTGGCTTCCACATTACAAGAAAGATGTGATTGCACTAGCGAGGGTGCAGAGGAGATTTACGAGGATGTTACTAGGACTGGAGAATTTTAGCTATGAGGAAAGATTGGATAAGTTGGGTTTGTTTTCTTTGTAACAGAGGAGACTTGAGGGGAGACCTTATTGAGGTGTATAAAATTCTGAGGGGCCTACAGAGAGTGGAGAGGAAGGACCTATTTCCCTTAGCAGAGGTGTCAACAACCAGGGGGCATATATTTAAAGTAATTGGTTTAGAGGGGATTTGAGAGGAAATTTCTTCACCCAGAGGGTGGTGGGGTTCTGGAACTCACTGTCTGAAAAGGTGGTAGAGGCAGAAACCCTCACCACATTTAAAGGGTACTTGGATGAGCACTTGAAGTTACTTAACCTACAGGGTTACGGACCATGAGCTGAAAAGTGGGATAAGGCTGGATAGCTCTTTGTTGGCCAGCGGCCGCCTTCCATGCTGTAAACATAGAAACATAGAAAATAGGTGCAGGAGTAGGCCATTTGGCCTTTAAGCCTGCACCACCATTCAATAAGATCATGGCTGATCATTCCCTCAGTACCCCTTTCCTGCTTTCTCTCCATACCCCTTGATCCCTTTAGCCGAAAGGGCCATATCTAACTCCCTCTTGAATATATCCAATGAACTGGCATCAACAACTCTCTGCGGTAGGGAATTCCACAGGTTAACAACTCTGAGTGAAGAAGTTTTTTCTTATCTCAGTCCTAAATGGTCTACCCCTTATCCTAAGACTGTGTCCCCTGGTTCTGGACTTCCCCAACATCGGGAACATTCTTCCCACATCTAACCTGTCCAGTCCCGTCAGAATCTTGTAAGTTTCTATGAGATCCCCTCTCATCCTTCTAAACTCCAGTGTATAAAGGCCCAGTTGATCCAGTCTCTCCTCATATGTCAGTCCTGCCATCCCGGGAATCAGTCTGGTGAACCTTCGCTGCACTCCCTCAATAGCAGGAACGTCCTTCCTCAGATTAGGAGACCAAAACTGAACACAATATTCCAGGTGAGGCCTCGCCAAGGCCCTGTACAACTGCAGTAAGATCTCCCTGCTCCTATACTCAAATCCTCTAGCTATGAAGGCCAACATACCATTTGCCGCCTTCACCGCCTGCTGTACCTGTATGCCAACGTTCAATGACTGATGAACCATGACACCCAGGTCTCGTTGCACCTCCCCCTTTTCCTATTCTACCTCCATTCTGATAATATTCTGCCTTCGTGTTTTTGACCCCAAAGTGGATAACCTCACATTTATCCACATTATACTGCATCTGCCATGCATTTGCCCACTAAATTTCTATGAACTGATGAAGCCAGGGGAACTTGAGTAGTGGAAGCAAGGAGATTTGGGAGGGAAAGGGTAGAGGATGGCTGGAGATTCCCATTGATAGAAGTGAAAAGCTCCAGAGCTTCTCATGGGACTACCAGCCTAGCAGCAGCCATTTTCAATCTCAACAGTACCAGGAATTAATTGTATGCAACTAAATGGCCCAGAAGACAAAAGGTTTAGACACCCTTGGTCTCGGAAATTGCTTCAAAAATGATCCCTGTTAATTATTTTCAAATATGCACCGTAAAATGCATTGTCTGTAGTGCAGAGTGGTGTCTATGAATGTTTGGGGTAATTTCATGAGTCCAATGCCAGTGTGAAATCTTGCAAGACACGAGTGTGGGTGGGATGTAGCCTTTTGACATTATGATCCCAATTCTCCAGCCTGTGCTTGCCTCTAGAAAAATGGGATAAGCTGGGCCAATGCAAAGCTAGGATTCTCCTGAGTTGTGCAGTCAACCTCTTTTGTGACCTAATACTAACATATGATTTCATAACTTATTTGTATGTTTCAGGGAGAAAATTGTCAATGAACCGTTTATCTGTAAACTTTGAGTAAATCATAATAGTTACTTTCAGTTATGGGCTCATATAAGTGGAATTTTATTTCTTTCCATCTCATTTTTAAGTTATCTTTCTTCATACATCATTTCCTGAGTCAGAGCCCAAGCAAATGAACTGTACCTCAGCCTCTTCCAAGTTGTGCTTGGAACAATGCACTGTGAAAGGTACAAGAGTGGCCTTCTATATAAAATCTTTCTTCGTATGTTGGATGCCTTGCTTTGGTTGACATTTAATGTAAGGAATCACAGCATAAACTTGCAATAAAAACAGAAAATGCAGGAAGTACTCAGCAGGTCAGGCAGCATTTGTGGAATGAGAAACAGAATTAATGTTTCAGTTCGATGATCTTTTGTCAGAACGTTAACTCTGTTTCTCTCTCCACAGATGCTGCCTGACCTGCTGAGTGTTTCCAGCATTTCCTGTTTTTATTTCAGATTTCCAGCATCTGCAGTATTATGCTTTATCCTAGACTTGCAACATGTCACTCTCTCCTGATTCAATTGAATCTTATTTATGGTCATTTTAAAGCTGTACATTTTCTACTAAAGTGGTTAAATTGCAGTATCTTTATTATAGGATTAGCAGTACATGGAACATCAGGAAGAAGTAAAGGAATACTAAAGACGTTACAGCGAGGAACTAACAAAGCAGCTGACATCAGACTGAAGCCTTTTACTGGGAAAGTCTTTTACCTTGACCTGCCTTCCAATAAGCATACTGAAAACTTAGAAAAGGATCTACAACATCTAGGAGGGGTATGTTCACAATTTCTGTTGTACCAATTAAAATCTTTAACAAACCAAGGGATACAAATCGTTAAAAGTTGTGACACAGACTATAAAAAAGCAAGCCAAGCACTAGGATTTATTTCTAGAGGTATAGAATTGAAAAGTAGGGAAGTTATACTGAACCTGTATAGAACCTTGGTTGGACCACACTTGGACTACTGCGGACAGTTCTGTATTTCTATGTAATCTCCCAGCAGGCATTGTAAACTATTAACCTATCTGTTAAAGTGCTGCCATTTGATATTTACATATTAGTAAATCAGCAATTAATCAATCTTTAGTTTAAACTGTAAAATCCAATTTTTTAATGCTTAAAGTTAATTTTGCAATTAATTTGATAGGTACTTGCTTGGGGAGGAAGAGAATACTGTGTCATTTGCATAACTCAGTAGCTGTGTGCTTAAGTTATGAGGACTTAACTTTTTTGGGTACAACACCAAGTCTTCGTGTGAATTTTGTTTGTATCACAAAATGGTCTTACAGCTTGAGTAACATGAATGGCTTTTTTGTGGGAACTTTTAATTAAGGACTGGTAGGTGATATGGTCAAGTGGGAGGGCTGGCTGCTGCATGTATGAAATAGAAAATAACACTCCTCAGATTTCAGTGCTGACTAAAAATTAATTGTCACTGCAATAGTTCATTTGTCCCCCATTACATTTTCATGACATTTTGGAATAAAAATTGGTATGTGTTTACGGCCAAAAAGAACACCATGACAAATGTAACAGTGTGACAGCCTGCACCCAATTTGCGTGGATTCAGGCCACTGCTAAATTTGTTGGGGTCTTTTTTCAGGCGTCCTTGACAGCTGCCTAAAACTGGCATTGGGCCCTTTATATATGTTAATGAGGGGTTCAACGCCTATTTTAAGTGCTTTCTGCCAGATTGGGCCGCCCTGAGTGGACCAAGTGCCGTGGATACGGCCGACCATGTGGCTTCTACCAAAAAGTAAATAATTTTTCTTTTAATATATGCTATTAAATTATCTCTGCGACATTGTGTTCCTACTGCACATCTTTCTAACCAAGAGAGCAGGGCATTGACCTACTCCCAGATCTTTAGTAATGCCACATTGAAAAGTCCAATCACTTCCTTCAACGCGCCATCTCCCCTTCTGTAAAAAGGAACTTTGTCTCAATATTGCTGTTACCTTATAGAAGCTGAGGTCATGAATGTAGTGTGTGCAGGATTATAGACATCAACTTGCATTTTGCTACTCTGGTGTATGCATTGAAGCTCCGTTGGCCAGTCCTGCAAAAACAAATTTCTTTTTAGGCCTTGTATTAAGATATTGATGCAATTTGTAAGACATTTAAAGTTTTTGGTGAGTGAATGCTTCCAAATGTTTCAGAGAAAGCCCTGGATGTTGTACAATTTTTTGGATGCTTTTATTGAAATTTTTCACATGTAATAGCCACCATTTTTATTACCAAAATGTAACTAGGAACCAGGTGCTCATTATACAATGATTTATGTAGAGCTGGGAAGTGTTGTGCTGTTTGCATAAAAAAATTAGTCCTTTCTAATCAATCTTTTGCTTGTGTTTTATTTTAATACAGGCAATTGAAAAGTTTCTTAGCAAAGATATTAATTACATCATTTCTAATAGAAGTGAGGCCAAATTTGCCCAGACTGCAGGGAAAAACTCCCCTGTACCAAGCCCAGATTCTGTTCAGAACGCTGGTAACACGTCTCCTCATCCGAACAGTCGGAGAGAAAGCCATGAAGGGAGCTCGCATAGAGCTTTGGAGATGGTATGTTTCAGGTTGTATAACCATACAAATACTGCTTAAAATTTACTATACATGATAGTGGAAACTGGAAATATTTGAACTAACTTTGTATTGCTACTGTGTTTTCTCGGGTACCAATATGTACAGTATAATTATAAGTTAATACTTATTTATGTGATAAATCAATTGAGGAATGTCATGATAAACCTAGAATGGTAAGCCAAATAACAAAACTTTGAGTAGTCAAAGTGGAATTCTGCTCTGATTCATAAAAGGAAGGAAAGTCTAGGCGACGGCCCGGTGAATGAAAGGCACCAGCCATTCGTTACACTTACACTTGCCCATAGACTTTCGATGGGCTTTTGAACTTCAACTTGTGATGATTAGAAATCCATTTCAGCACAGCGCTCTCTAAATCTGGGGCCTGTGTGAACAAGGCAAGCAACCATATATTTCTTTAACTAATCAGATTGAAAAATCGTTAATGAGCAGCGCAGTCTCAACCAGGAAGTGCAAGTTGGAATAGTTAATTCAGTGTCAAATCATGTACCGACAGTGAAATAATGATGGAAAGATGGGATTGAGAGAGAGAGATAAGAGTCAGAAAGAAAAAGTTAAAAATATATATATATTTTTTTTAAATCTCCAACAATAATTAAAATCTGAAAAGACTGCAAACTTGTAAAATTTAATTTTCAGTAACCGAGAGGTAGTTGAGCAGAAATTAAGACTTATTACACTGGAATGGACCAGCCCAAACTTTTTCTGGCGAGTTTAGTGGGTATCTATCATACAAGTACCACAACTTCATGCCCTTCCACATGTTCCAATGCCGAATCTCTCGGCGAGATATCTTTATAGTGCAGCTCCTGGAGGAGCAAGGCAACTCAGACAGCAACTTCTGATTTCCAAGTTTAACTGCGCATGTGTGGTCGCTGGAAGTTGCTGTCCGATTTACTCTTTAATGACGGTGAATGCTGATAGCCTCACCGCTGTTTTTACTGGAAAATCAGGGCCAATATCTTTTGTTAAATGATAATCTCACTTAATATTTTTCTTTTAAATGTCAATCGTCTTGTCAGTGTGGAAACCTTGTAGTCTTCCTCCCTGCTAGCCTGCTCATTAACACTAATTATGGAGATTTTTCATACCTGTTCCAGAGCAATGCCATTGAAAACAGCAGATGTGCAATTTTTGAGCTGCAGGAAACACCATGCTACATACTAGGAATGCAGATTTTGTTGTCTATTGTATCAATTCCAAGACCTCCAATTTTTGGTTTTTGTGATTGTCTCTCCCTGCAGAACTTTCATTTGCCCCAGTCCTATTTGTAACTTTACGCCTAACTCCCTCTACCTCTTGTGTGTCTTTATAAACATTCCCAAAACCCATGTTTTGGGTCACTTCATGATGACGTGATGTTCATTCCTTTTATTTCTATTGTCTATTTTACCTTTTCCATCTCTCTTCCCACACCTGGCCCCCAACCTAGTGTGAAATGTCTTGGATATTCTCCATGCCAATGGAACTATATAAACACAAGTTAATTTTATTTTGATGCAGAAATGCTCTTCAGTTGTCAAAATATTGAAGCTGAATTGGTCTGAATTTAAACCAGCCATCAAATTAACTAATGGTTTTTAATCCAAATAATGATTCTAATTAAGTTGACTGTTTCTTACTGGATCATCAAAAATGCAAGATCCTATGCCTCCAAAAATGTTGATTTTATTTTTTTTTTAAATTGACAGATAAGCAGAGGAAAAAGTTTAGTCAAAAAGGTTATTAAGGAACAGGTAAGTGGTTAATCAAGAAGAGACATGTACAAAACAAGCAGATTATTCTGAATTATACTTTAGCTGAAAGTGATCTAATTTGAAAATAAATATTAAAACAAATAGTGAGTTTTGAATGATAGCTATTTTTGTTTTATTTCAGGCAACTAATCACCTGCTTAATTTTAACAGTTTACAGTTTTTTAAGGGGTGCGTTTATTTGTACTAACTGAAAGGCAGCCGTTTCTCTGATTGGCTCTCCAGTATCACATGATCTATTGCTAATTGGTCCCCTTGGAGGATAAGCCACACCCTGAAGTTCCTCTGGAATGTATAACTGAAACCGCCTAGCCCAAGTTCTGATTGACTTTCCAATTTGTAATTGAATCCATTTTGACTTCAGAAGCCACAGAGGATAGATCTCCCCAAAAGCCAACAAGTTTCAGCCGAAGTCCCTGACCCCAGTGCAAGTGCATCCCTCCCCCAGCTGAAGTCCCTTACACTAGCACGTGCTGCTTCAGCCAGCTGAAGACCCTTACCCCAGCATATGTGCTGCCTCACACAGCCGAAGTCCCTTGCCCCAGCGCAAGTGCATCCCTCCCCCAGCTGTAGAACCTTACCCTAGCGCAAGTGCATCCCTCCCCCAGCCGAAGTCCCTTACAGCAGCACAAGTGCTGCCTCCGCCACCTAAAGACCCTGATCCCAGCACACTTGCTGCCTCCCACAGCCGAAGTCCTTTACCCCAGCACAAGTGCATCCCTCCCCCAGCTGAAGACCCTTATCCAAGTGCGTGCATGACCTCCCCCCACCCGGCCATAGATGGGGCATTGTATGCAGATTGTTAACAGGTTTATTGGGTATAAAGTGAATAGTGACAGTGTCGTGACTTCTGGATTTCATCCAGCCCAACGATGTCCCTTGTAACACACTCACCAGAGGGTTGGAAGAACATGATCCGTCTTCCCTGAGTTCCCCCTCTCCCCTCCGATCCGTCCCCCACCTGTGTGTCTTTTCCCTACCCACTCCCGTGCGCTCTCTCCCTTCCCACCCCTCCGTGTGTGTCTCTTTCCCTCCCCCAGGCTCTCTCTTCCCGTGTCTCTCTCTCTCCCTCATTTCTCCCCCCCCCCCCCCCCCCCACAAGCACTTGCACTAGGGTAAGGTTCTACAGCTGGGGGAGGGATGCACTTGCGCTGGGGCAAGGGACTTCGGCTGTGTGAGGCAGCACATGTGCTGGGGTAAAATAGTTACTCTATTTTTTAAATGTGCTCCCATTCAGCTCTGCAGTACTGCCTACAAAACTAGAGGACAAGGTGCAATCTGATGTAAGGAAGCCAGCCTTTTAATGTCGAGCGTTGAGCTAAAACAGACAAGAAAATGGCTGGAAATCATTTGAATAATGTATACAAACAATCACTGATCGCAAATATCTCGGGTTGAAACAGTAACGGGTACACTTAAAATTTAAATAACCATAACTAAACCAGTAGCATGACTGGCATCCGAGAAAACTATTTAAGCTGAAACAGTTTCAAAAAAGCTGACGCAGGCTCCCAAGAGCTGTAAACCCAAGAATGACTTTGATTATAAGCCTATGACCTATGAAACTGGTAGTCTCCACCACTTTTGCGGGCGCAATTGTGTGAATGCGATTTGCCCGCTTTACGCGATGGCTTGTATAATGTGGAAGCAAGAGAGGATAGTTAAGATGTTCGCAGACAGTAATCGTTTCCCTTGGCTCTGTGTGTTGCATAATAGATCAGAAAAATCTTCGTTTGAACATTGTCTGTGATTGGCTGGTTTTACAAGCGATTATATACTTGAGCGCTCTGTTAACCCTAGACCTGACCAGGATGCTGAGCTCTGCAGTGCCAAACTTATGAAAGTGATTAGATAACACCATGCAAGCTGCTAAAACATTTTGCGAGCCAACTAAATGCCTTTGATCCAGGGACCAAGACAGCAATTCAAGGCATTCTGTTGTTCATGACCCTAGAACCTTGTGTAATTCACAAGAATATAACAATGTTGCAGATCAAGACTGCGAGGTGTGAACCATTGTGTAAGCACAACTGTTGCTGTCCAAAATAAACGGAGCACTTAAGACGCTAAAACCAGCAACTTTGAAATTGACGTTAATGCAGATGGCTAATGGTTGTTTTAAGCGTGGACATTTTAAGTGATGGGGACTGTAATTACTCTGGCTTTCTAACTTGAGCTGTAGGTATTCCCAACATCTATTGATAGGAAAAAAAAACTCAAGTACATGAAGGAAAGAATTGAGATGTTAAAGGGACACAATTGATGAAGCACTTTGTATTTTAATACATGCTCCTGTAGAAAATTAGTTTTTACATTAGAAATGATGCATTCTGGTTCATTTTAAATGCTTTTATATTTCAACATTAATAGATTTTTAATCTTAAAAAAAGGAAAAACATTTGGATTTTCAACAGACCAATCACTGAAAAGTCAATAGACAATCCCACAAAAAACTCTGGGTCTACTAACCAGTGCAGAGGCCCTCTCAAAGCTCTAGGCTCAGTTCACAGATACTAACCCATCCTTTCTCAGAGATGCTCTCTTCAAATCTTCCCGGTATGCACTGATGCTACTCTTTTTCATTTCAGCCTGGCAGTCTTT
The DNA here is from genome assembly GCF_044704955.1 of Pristiophorus japonicus. Taxonomy (NCBI): domain Eukaryota; kingdom Metazoa; phylum Chordata; class Chondrichthyes; family Pristiophoridae; genus Pristiophorus; species Pristiophorus japonicus. The sequence continues at coordinate 224,022,408 of NC_091981.1, forward strand.
CCACCTCCCCAAACCCCTCGGTTAATACAAGCATTCTCCCTCCCCATTCATCAGTTAAAGTAAAAAAAAAAGACTTGTATTTACATAATGCCTTTCACGACCTCAAGATGTCTCAAAGTGCTTTACAGTCAGCAAAGTACTTTTTGAAGTGTTGTCACTGAGGTAATGTAGGAAACGTGGCAGCAAAGTTTGAGCGCAGCAAGGTCCCACAAACAGCAATGAGGTAATAACCAGAAAATCTGTTTGTGATGTTGGTTGAAGAATAAATGTTGGCTAGGATACCGGGGAGAACTCCTGCTCTTCAAATAGTGCCATTATATCTTTTACATCCACCTGAGGGGACAGACAGGGCCTCAGTTTAATGTCACCTCTGACAGTGCAGCACTGAAGTGTCAGCCTAGGTTATGTACTCAAGTGGGGCTTGAGCCCACGACTTCTGATTCAGAGGCAAGAGTGCTACCACTGAGCCACAGCTGATAGGGTTAATATTGGCACTCTTCTTCCTCAATGTGGGGGTAAAAAGAAGACTTCTCTTCTTCAGGGTGGACTCCCTGATATAAGGAGTCGACATCCATCCGTATAGCGACCACGGAATCACTCAGACGAAACCTTGGTTCAACCGATCTTTATTCAAGCATATGCAGGGGAAGAGTTCATGGATGAACCTTCAAAGAACAGAGGCTCTACATGCACAGTTATATAGTTTTCGAAGTGTGTGACCCTCCTACAAAACTTTCTATGACCACCGATTGGCCTACAGCTTATCAGCAAAGCTTCATTGAATCGTTGACCCATATCAGACTGGCTGCTGAGTGGTTTCCCAACCTTTCCATCTCCCATCACATGTCAGCCTTCTGGAATATGTTGTACTACAGTGTCAACCTTGCCTCAGTTTCTCATGGCGTGTTGTTTTAACCTTGCTTCCCATGGCTTGGTATGCATCTGATTTCTTATCAGCCAAAAGTATCCCTTTCCCATGAACTCCAGCTAAAATTATCCCTTTCCCATGAATGCAGCTGCTGCTACAATCTATATTTCCAGACAGTTTACTCCCTACTGTCCTTGGTAGGTGTTGTTCCCTTAAATGTACTTGTGTATGGAGAAAGAGTCAGAATGAACACTGTGAGCTCAAAGTAAAGTGTGACCGTAGTCTTATTGCAGATCTCCAGAGTGCCTCTCCAACCTGTGAAGCTTCCTTAAATACCTGTGCTCCCAAGGGATTATGGGATCCCTTGGGACGTCAGGGGATGAGCCCTCTGGTGGCTGTACAGAGTAAATACAAGTCCACATATATAACAACACCTCCCCCACCGCCCCCCCAAAGTCAATAGTGTAACTATTTACAATCTGAGTCGATCTGGGGCCCTTCTTGCTCTGGTTGATTGTCTCGGTGTGAAAGCTGGTGTTGTTGAATAATTTCTTGGGCCCTCGCTGGGCTGCTGTGCAGCTGGCCTTGCTGGGCTGCCTGGTGTGTTGGGCCCTGCAGGGCTACTGTGGATGATGGGTTCTGCTTCGTGGTCAACCGTGATGTCGGTTGCCACTGGTGTGTGTGTTGTGGGGATCAAAAAGGTAGGGTCCAAGGTGGGTTGCTCAGGATAGTCCGCGAATCTGAGTTTGATTTGGTCCGAGTGTTTCCGGTGAATGAGTCCATTTGAAAGTTTGACCCGAAACACCCTGCTCCCCTCTTTGGCCACGACAGTGCCGGGTAGCCACTTGGGACCTTGTCCATAATTTAATACAAATACAGGATCATTGATTTCAATCTCGCGTGACACATTTGCGCTATCATGGTATGCACTTTGTTGAAGCCGCCTGCTCTCTACCTGTTCATGTAGATCAGGGTGAACTAATGAGAGCCTTGTCTTAAGTGCTTTTATCATGAGCAGTTCAGCAGGTGGGATCCCAATGAGTGAGTGGGGTCTCGTGCGGTAGCTAAGCAGGATTCTGGATAGGCGAGTCTGCAGTGAGCCTTCAGTTACCCTCTGCAAGCCTTGCTTGATGGTTTGCACTGCTCTCTCTCCCTGACCATTGGACGTTGGTTTAAACGGGGCAGATGTGACATGTTTGATCCCGTTACGGGTCATGAATTCTTTGAACTCAGCACTGGTAAAACATGGCCCGTTGTCGCTCACCAGACATCGGGTAAGCCGTGAGTGGCAAACATGGCCGCAGGCTTTCAGTAGTGGCAGCGGACGTGCTAGCCGACATGATCTCACATTCAATCCACTTGCAGTACGCATCTACAACCACAAGGAACATTTTACCCAAGAACGAGCCTGCACAGTCAACGTGTACCCTAGACCACGGTTTGGAGGACCAAGACCATAAACTTAGCGGTGCCTCCCTGGGTACATTGCTTAACTGTGAGCATGTACTACATCTGTGAACGCAGGACTCTTAAGTCCGCGTCGATACCGGGCCACCCCACGTGGGATCTGGCTATCGCTTTCATCATTACGATGCCTGGGTGGGTATTGTGGAGGTCATTGATGAAGGTGTCTCTGCCCTTCTTGGGGACCACTACTTGATTGCCCCACAGAAGGCAGTCTGCTTGTATAGACATTTCATCTTTGCGCCGCTGGAACGGCTTTATCTCTTCCTGCATTTCCACTGGGACACTGGAACAGCTCCTGTGAAGCACACAGCTTTTGACTCGAGATAATAAGGGGTCCTGGCTTGTCCAGTTTTTGATATGCCGGGCAGTGACAGGTGATTGCTCAGTTTCAAATGCTCCCATAACCATGGCTAGATCTGCGGGCTGTGCCATTTCCACCCCCGTGGTGGGCAATGGCAGCCTACTGAGAGCATCAGCACAGTTTTCTGTGACTGGCCTGTGGTGGATGGCGTAGTTGTACGCGGACAACGTGAGTGCCCATCTCTGGATGCGGGCCGATGCGTTGGTATTTATCCCTTTACTCTCGGAAAACAGGGATATAAGTGGCTTATGGTCAGTTTCCAATTCGAATTTTAGTCCAAACGGGTATTGATGCATTTTCTTTACCCCATAGACACACGCTAATGCTTCTTTTTCAATTATGCTGTAGGCTCTCAGCCTTAGACAGACTCCCGGATGCATAAGCAACCGGTTGCAGTTTCCCGAAATCATTAGCTTGTTGCAATACACACCCGACGCCATATGACAACGCATCACATGCTAGTACCAAACGCTTACATGGATCATACAACACAAGCAATTTGTTAGAGCATAACAATTTTGTTGCTGTTACAAAGGCACTTTCTTGGCTTTTGCCCCAAACCCATTCACCCCCTTTTCATAGTAAGACGTGTAGTGGTTCTAGCAGTGTGCTGAGACCCGGTAAGAAGCTACCAAAGTCGTTCAAGAGTCCTAGAAACGACTGCAGCTCCGTCACATTCTGTTGCATCGGTGCGTTCTCGATTGCCTCCGTCTTCGCGTTGGTGGGCCTGATGCCGTCCGCCGCAATCCTCCTTCCCAAGAACTCCACTTCAGGCGCCAGGAAAACGCACTTCGAGCGTTTTAACCTGAGCCCCACATGGTTGAGTCGACTAAGAACCTCCTCCAGGTTCTGCAGGTGCTCGACTGTGTTCCGACCTGTGACCAAGATGTCGTCCTGGAAGACTACGGTGTGCGGGACTGACTTCAGTAAACTTTCCATGTTTCTCTGAAATATCGCCGCCGCTGATCTGATTCCAAATGGACATCTGTTGTAAACAAAAAGATCTTTGTGCATGTTGATGCAGGTGAGGGCCTTCGATGATTCCTCCAGTTCCTGCGTCATGTAGGCTGAAGTCAGATCCAGCTTCGTGAACATCTTTCCTCCCGCCAGCGTTGAAAAGAAGTCGTCGGCCTTTGGTAGTGGGTATTGGTCCTGCAGGGAGAAACAATTAATATTTACTTTGAAATCGCCACAGATTCTGATGGTGCCGTCTCCCTTGAGGACTGGGACAATAGGACTGGCCCACTCGCTGAACTTGATCGGTGAAATGATGCCCTCTCTTTGCAGCCGATCTAGCTCGATCTCTACCCTTTTTCTCACCATGTACAGTACTGCTCGCACCTTGTGATGGATGGGTCGCACCCCCGGAATTAGGTGGATCTGCACTTTTGCTCATTGGAATTTCCCGATGCCTGGTTCGAACAACGAAGGAAATTTGTTTAAGACCTGGGTACATGAAGTGTCGTCAGCGGGCGATAGCGCTCAGACGTCGTCCCAGTTCCAGCATATCTTTCCCAGCCAGCTCTTGCCAAGCAGCGTGGGACCATCGCCCGGTGGTAGCTTGTGCACCGCTCCATCTTAGGAGACCTTTACGGTAGCACCACCGATTACAGGAATCAGTTATTTTATGTAAGTTCTTAATTTCGTGTGAACTGAAGTTAAGATTGGCCTTGAGGCCTTGTTTCAATACAACCTTTCGAAAGTCTTTTTGCCCATGATGGACTGGCTCGCGCCCGTGTCCAGCTCCATTGACATCGGGAGTTCATTTAGTTCAACATTCAGCATTATCGGGGGACAATTCGTGGTGAATGTTTGCACCCTATGTACCTCTGCCTCCTCGATCCGAGGCTCTGGTTCGTCGTGATCCTCCGTGGATCTGTCCTCTGCAAATGGTGGTTTTCAGGTTTAACAGGCTTTGCAGCTCGCCTGCACACTCGTTTGGGATGTCCCATTGTTCCACAGCCCTTGCAAATGTACTCTTTGAATCGGCATGAATGGAAACGATGATCACCCCCGCAACGCCAACAAGGTGTTAATGGCCTTGCATTCATCATGCTTGATGGTGGACTTTGAGTCATCTGCAGACGTGCAGCTGCAGGTATGTGTGACCTGCCCTGTATGTTACAATTCGAAAACAACATCACTTTGTTCACAGTACTTGTAGCAGCACTTGTGTGCTGAGATATTTGCTTTGTATTGTCATTGGTGGCAATGAACGCCTGGTCTATCGCTATGGCCTTACTCAAGGTTGGGGTCTCTACAGTCAAAAGTTTGCTAAGTATGGTTTCATGGCCAATGCTAAGTACATGCTAATTAAGCATGTGCTCCAAATGTCCTTCAAATTCGCAATGTCCTGCAAGGCGTCTTAGCTCGGCGACCTAACTCGCCACTTCTTGGCCTTCAGACCTTTTATAGGTGTAGAACCGGTATCTCGCCATCAGAACGCTTTCCTTCGGGTTCAAATGCTCTCGGAATGTGCACAAATCGCCGTGCGATTTCTCTGTGGGTTTTGCTGGAGTGAGCAGATTCTTCACGAGGCCATACGGTGGTGCCCCACAGACGGTGAGGAGGATCGCCTTTCATTTGGCAGCCCTCTCTTCCCCATCTAGCTCGTTGGCCACGAAGTATTGGTCGAGTCGCTCCACAAAAGTTTCCCAATCATTTCCCTCCGAAAATTTTGCCAGGATGCCCACTGTTCTCTGCATCATTGGGTACTCTATCTGTATCTCATCGCCAGTTGTTGTGTATGGAGAAAGAGTCAGACTGAACACTGTGAGCTCAAAGTAAAGTGTGACCGTCGTCTTTTATTGCAGGTCTCCAGAGTGCCTCTCCTACCTGTGATGCCTCCTTAAATACCTGTGCTCCCAAGGGATTATGGGATCCCTTTGGACTCCAGGGGATGAGCCCTCTGGTGGCTGTACAGAGTAAATACAAGTCCACATATATAACAGTACTGAATATGTAAGTTTGCATTTTATGTTATACCGGTTCAGCGTCCAAAATCCGGAGTTCCGGACTCCGGACCGTTTGGTGGCAGGGTTGTCCGGAATCCGTACAATGTTCTGAACTTCGAGCCCGCCAACCTTCAGGTCCCGCCGCTGCCCGGCCTCGCATCGCCGCTGCCTGACCTCTAGCCTCGCCTCGCCAACCTTGGGCCTCGCCTCGTCGCCACTGCCCTTACATCGAGGCCTCCTCGCCGGCCCGTCCGAAGACCACCTCCGCGATGGGGCTGCCCGACCAGCTCTTCGGCGGGTTCTACCTGACCACCTCCTTGGCGGCGGAGCTCGCCCGGACTCCTTCCCCGGCGGCGGGGCTCCGGCTGGACTCCTTCCCCGGTGGCAGGACTCCGGCCGATGACCTCATCGCGCGGCGAACACCCCACTGCTGACGTTCCGAAATCCAGAAATACCTGAACCTGGGCTCGGGTGTTTACGGATTCATGACGTCTGAAAGACGTTCCAAAGTCCGTCAAAACGCAAAATCCGGAACGGCCTCGGTCCCGAGGGTTCCAGATTCGGGGCGCTGCACCTGTACAGCCATTTTCTATCATTTATAAGCGAGTTTTACATACAATCTGTCAACAGGCAATATATTACAATCCCTACTTTGAGGTGGAGGTACTCCAGACTCCTCACAACCTCCTAATACTGATAACCCCTTTAATCTGGACCATTTTATGTGTCAGATCAATTCACTACCTTCAGTATCCACTTTAGTGACCATCTGTCTGTCTACTCCACTTTGATGACAATACTTTATCCCCTTACCATACTTAACCCCCTCACAATCCCCCCTTATGGTCCTTGGCTATATGCCCAAGATAGGCCATTTCTGAATAGATTCTTCATGGGTGAGCCTCCAGGGTTGTCCTTTTGCTTGGGTAGTGCTACTTCCCGAACTGCAGGACCCACCTGTTAGCTTTCCCATCAAGGTTATACAAGATACGTCGTTTCGGCCGGGCTGCCTATTTTCCCTTTATTCAGTGTTGTTTGTGACATGGCCTGTCTCTTACGTCGGTTACATTTTTTACAGGCTAACACCAGCAGGCTTACCAATATGACCTTGTACCACAACTAGTACATGTGATATTATCTGTATCCATGGATGCTCTTGCACATTGAGTCCAGCATTCCAAAACTTCATGTACCAAGGCTAACTAGCTAACATTTCCTCAGTGTCCTTTCGCAGTTTGCCCATGTCTTTTATCAGGGCTATGTACTTCAGTCTTTGCCTCCGTATATCCTGCTCCACTTGAGTTTGTTCCTCATTTAGTTTGGGTATCTGTTCTCCTTCAGGCCCGATGGCCTTCTCATACCCTTCTCGGATAGTGTCTATCATTGTCCCATTGATGGTTTCTTTTTTCAGTTCAGGGTGTATGATGTACCCATTCAGATGTGTTTCGTCAAGCGGGGTAAAGCAGAAGTCCGTATGCATGATGGCGCAGGAGGTATCCCCTACCTTATTTGTAACCGTCATTTTTGTTGCCATGGTGCTCACACACCATTCCCCATTTCCTCGTGGAACAGCGGTAGTTTCGTAGTCCCGCGCTGGGGGGGGGGGACGATACTCAATGTGCACCCGTCAATTTGGCCATATCCACAGTCGTCCTTGATCATTCGTAGTGCATTTCGGCATAATACAACTTGGTTATTTTTATAACCATCATCTATGCTGAGACATAGTACTGTTGTTCTCTTTAATTACATATCTGAATAGGCAGTGGTAACGCACATGAGTTTGATTTCTTATTTCCCCGACATTGTCTGTTTGGTATAGGGGATCGCCCTTTGTCACATCATACTGTGGTATTGATAGTACAAAACCTATTATATTTAAATGTCCAGTTACACATCTGACCTTTGGGACCCAAGCATGACTGTTTCTCTGCACCTCACATGCATGAGTCATGTTTTTGTCCAAGGTCCAGTTGGTAAATGCATCAAGTGTTATCCAATCTGGCACCTTTCTATTTTGGAGTTGCTCTAGGTTATGTTGTATACCACTGAGTAACCATGCTCTGTACCCTGCTAAACTATTTCTGTCTGTATGATTCTGCTCAAGTTTCTTTCCACTCTATCAGATTTATAGTTCTGGCGTGGTCTTGCAACATGTGGGCCACTTGTAATAATTCCCTCTCCGCGCCACTACCCAGTTATGCCTGTACTCTTTCATTATCTTCATTCCCTATCCAACAATCCCTGTAAGGTTCGGGTTAGGGTGTCAACCCGATCATTTATCGTGTGTAGGTCTATAGTGTTTACCGTCGCAACTCCCGCCGCGTATCCCACGCCTACCATTTCTAATATCCCTCTTTTTCCTCTGTCCCACTTTTTAACCTGACCTTCTTTCCACATTAAACTTCATGGTTTTTAATTCAGGGCCTTCAAGTGCTCGCAGGATCAGGTTTTTATACAGGCTTATAGTTTTTGGCCTGCAGAAGCTGGGGATGGTCATGTCTGTTAAGTTTACGAATACCATAATTATTCACTGACGTACGCCGAAGTGTATCTTATCCTTGGTTTGCCTTATTACTAATCCCCCTTTTGCTCCAGCGTTCATAGTTGGATACGGTGGTGGTGCTGGGGGAGTGGTGATCGGGGTCCTGGTAGTGCTCGCTGTTGTTGGTGGGGTGGCAGTGGTGGTGGGTCTATCTCGGGAAATAACCCTCCAACACCATTCATGGGCGTCTGTACATTGGGAGGGCGGGCATACCTTCTACTCATCCTTCCCTTGCTGGGGTACTCTGGAGAATTGCGTGAAATTTGGCGTGCACCCTATCTGCACCCTCTTTTCCCGGGTGCAGTATCTTTGTCCGCCCCCCCCCCCTCCTGGTTACAAAACACACCTCGGTCTTATTCACCCTAATTATTAGTCCCATAGTACTGTCCCATCCCCAATGTCGGTTCGTGGCAGATGCAGTATAATGTGGATAAATGTGAGGTTATCCACTTTGGTGGCAAAAACAGGAAGGCAGATTATTATCTGAATGGTGACAGATTAGTAAACGGGGAGGTGCAACGAGACCTGGGTGTCATGGTACATCAGTCATTGAAAATTGGCATGCAGGTACAACAGGCTGTAAAGAAAGCAAATGGCATGCTGGCCTTCATAGCGAGGGGATTTGAGTACAGGAGCAGGGAGGTCTTACTGCAGTTGTATAGGGCCTTAGTGAGGCCTCACCTGGAATATTGTGTACAGTTTTGGTCTCCTAATCTGAGGAAGGATGTTCTTGCTATTGAGGGAGTGGCCTTCATAGCGAGAGGATTTGAGTATAGGAGCAGGGAGGTCTTACTGCAGTTATACAGGGCCTTGGTGAGACCACACCTTGAGTATTGTGTGCAGTTTTGGTCTAATCTGAGGAAGGACATTCTTACTATTGAGGGAGTGCAGCGCAGGTTCACCAGACTGATTTCCGGGATGGCAGGACTGACATATGAAGAAAGACTGGATCGACTAGACTTGTATTCACTGGAATTTAGAAGAATGAGAGGGGATCTCATAGAAGCATATAAAATTCTGACAGGATTGGACAGGTTGGATGCAGGAAGAATGTTCCTGATTTTGGGGAAGTCTAGAACCAGGGGTCACAGTCTAAGGATAAGGGGTAAGCCATCTCGGACCGAGATGAGGAGAAACTTTTTCCCCTAGAGAATTGTGAACCTGTGGAATTCTCTACCACAGAAAGTTGTTGAGTCCAGTTTGTTGGATATATTCAAAAGGGAGTTAGATGTGGCCCTTACAGCTAAATGGGGCAGGAGTTGGATACTGAAGTTGCATGATTAGCCATGATATTGAATGGTGGTACAGGCTTGAATGGCCTGCTCCTGCACCTATTTTCTATGTTTCCTCGTTACGCTGTCTTATGACCGTTATTCCGACGTTGCAATTTAAGTCCACTGTTGCTCCGACCGTCAGCGTTCCTGGTTCCTTAGCACAACTAATGTCGCCCGAGTCCCTGTAATACAGGCCTTGCTGTCCCTCAGACTGTTGTGCTTGATATGAGGATACGTTACCCCACGTTGTTCCCGCGAGCACCAGAATCCTGCAACAAATAATTTCCCGGTCATCACCGGTTAGTTAGTGACTATATTTTTTCAACTTGGTCCAGTGTTTCCCCTTGCTAATACCCCTGATCACTACGCAGGCGCACATGTCACTTACCATTATTACCTGATGGGGTCTGGTCCATTTTGGTGTGAGTCCGGACCTCTCTGGGTTATTCCTCACCATCACCTGACTGCCTACTTGGGGTATTTGGACCTTCTGTTCTTTAGTGTCATTCTCTAAGTCCTTGATTACTTGTTGATCTCTAGCCTGTGCTTTTAAGTCATGTAACTGCTTACAGAGTTCCATCACAAACCTCCGTATCCTGTCTTTATATGGTCCTACGTCCTCACTTCCTGTAACCAAGACTTCTGGTAGTCTCATAGCCCTTCCGGTCATTCATTCAAAGGGTGTCAGTCCTGTCGTCCGACTAGGGGTTGCCCTGAGCTTCATCAGTACTCGGGGTAACATGTCCACCCACCCCTTTCCAGTCTCTTCGATTGCCTTGGCTAGGGTCGCTTTTAAGGTCCTATTCATTCGTTCCACCAATCCAGAAGATTCCGGATGGTATGGGATATGGAATTTTTGCCTGATCCCAAATAAAACGCAGGCCTGTTTCATCACCTTCCCTGTGAAGTGGGTACCTTGATCTGAGTCCAGCTGTAGTGGCATTCCCCATCGGGGTATTATTTCCTCTGCTAGGATCCTGGCCACGGTTTCTGATGAACAATTTCTAGTGGCGAAAGCTTCTACCCACTTCGTAAATTGCTCTATAATAACTAAGCTGTATGTCTTCCCTTTGTTGCTGGGTAACGGTCCAGTAAAATCTATCTGTAGGTTCTCCCAGGGTCCTTTCAGTTGGGGCTGATGTCCCATTCTGACCTTTACTTTCCACCCGGATTGTATTTTGCACATGTCACACACCTTCTACAGTGGTTCCCTATATCTCTACCCATTCCTTTCCACCACTGGCATCTGGACATTGAGCTTATCATGTTGGTTCTACCTGTATGGACATACCCGTGGTATAAATTTAGTAGGTTCCCCTGGATCCATTCTGGGGCCACCACATTCCCATCTTTCCTCCATACCCCATTGATCCCTTGTTAGGCTCCTCTCTGCTTCCACCCCTCCTTTTCCTGTGGAATGGCTTCTCCCTGTATCTTAAGCATGTTTACTGCCTCAGGCCCGATTGTACATGCTCCGACTTGGGCTTCCCCGGCCAGTGTACCTGTCTCAGCCACCCACTTGGCTGCTTCGTCTGCCCATGCATTTCCCTGTTGTGCTGATGCATAATTTTTATGTGCACTTGGACCTTTATTATCGCACACTCTTGGGGTAGGAGGGAGACTTCCACTAATTTCTTAACAATATCCTTGTGTTTTATTGGCCCTCCTCCTGAGGTCATGTATCCTCGTCTACTCAAGGCTATCATATAATCATGCACTACTCCAAAAGCATATCGACTGTCTGTATAGATGTTTACTCTTTTTCCCTTGGCCATCCTCAGAGCCTCGGTGAGAGCAGCCACTTGAGCTGATAGGCCTCTTTCTAGATGTCCTTCCCTTCTAACCTGTCCGCTGCCATCTAGCACTGCCCATCCCGTTCGTGATGTCCCGTTGATACAGCGCCAGGACCCATCTGTATATTCAATGTCTGCCCCCTCAAGCAGGATTTCACCAGCCTGACTACTTCCCTTGGGCTACACTGATGCTCCTCTCCCTCCGTAATGATCCACCCTGCAGGGTTGTTACAGGTGTCTTTTATTATTGTTACCGTCCCACTGGGGGGGGGGGGTAAGAGCATTGCTTCCCACCTAGCCCTTCGTGCGTCGGATACCGTTTTTAGCCTTCCTGTGTTAAGCAATTCTACTAAGGTATGCTGGGTATGTAGGATAACGTGTGCCGACATTGCTATTGGTTCGCTAACTCTGATGGCCCACGCAGCACGGTCGAAGGAAGCAACGCACCTCGATAGTCTTGCGGCTACAGGTTGCGGTTTACCCGAGTAATATGCCACTGGCCTATGCCTGTCCCCATGTAATTGAGTCACCATCGCGTTATAATGATCTTTACTGTGGTATGTATAGATGTGGAAGGGCCTATTCTGGTCAGGTAATCCCAGGGCTGGAGCACTTGTGAGGGTATAATTGGCACACAGTACCCCATACACCCTTGGTTTCTCACTCGGGCCGGATTAGGGTTATTCCGGTCACTCATTGTTGCTGGTGTCCCGGGTATTCAAACTTAATTTGATTTTCGTGCTTATCCCCCAGAATTATCTGTTTACGCTGGGGATATATTAGTACCCCTATCTCCCTTAAGGTATCGATGCCAAATATGGTGCCCTCTGTATTCTGACAGCACCAAAACTGAGTAGGTAGCATTATTCCCTGTACTTCTAATAATCCCATCTCACTTAGAGTTGCTTTTCTATATCCCCCACCCACTCCTTGTATATTTACGGTCCTTTGGGTCAAGGCCAAGTCTAGGTTGGTTATGGATATGGACGTTGCTGTGTCTACTAGCATATCGCATTGCCGGCCCCCTAGCACTGCACTAATAAATATTCTTGGATCACACTTCAGACTTCTCCATTTCCCTCTCTCCCTTCCTACCTCTCTCCAGCTTTCCCCTCACTGCCCCACACTCCTTTCTCTCTTCCTTACTGCCATTCAGACATGTGTTCGACTGGGAGATCTGCTGTGCGGAAAATAATTTAAACCAAAACACAAACTGCTCATAGTTGATCTCCTAAATATGTCTGATCTTTTTTGTTTTGAAACAAAATGGCTCTCATTTAATATTTTGTATTTGAAATAATAATTTGGGTTTATTACTTGGCTGCCTTTCATGTCTGTTTCTTGTCTGGGCACTTCTCTGTACCAGGTGATTGTTCCACGTATCTAGTCAATGTTTATAAGCACTGTCTTGTTTAAAAATAAGTGATTTTAGTATTCACTGTTACTGTTTCATGAAATATTTTTGATTGGAAGTTTGATTTACACTTTTTCTTCCAAATCCACTCTTTCCCTTTCTCACCATCCACCCCTCCACATTAGGAATTTATCCCTGGAAACAGCATATTGTCGAATGCTCTGGCTTGGGGAGTACGAATACTTTACATAGATGGTATCCTTTCATTATTTTTTTGCACTGTTTGTTGGTATGTGGGTTAAAACTTACATACAATGTGAAATTGTTGTTAAATATATGGGGACTGGTTTTAAAAAGCATCTTTACTGGTGTGTGTGAGTTTACCTCCCAACCATCAATGTTTTTAAATGCTCAATTGAGTTTTTCATTATGAATTGAAAACTCAACTGGTAAAGTATTTCTTGCTGATAGTTTCCCTATATGAATCTCATAAGTTTGGAACAAAATGTGTGGTATGGGCATTTATAGACTAAATTCTTGGCACAGTTGTGTTTATGAATACTTATCCTACTATTCTGGCATGTGATTTCACTAGTTTAGTCCATCAAGTTGGCTCTTTCTAACAGTCATCCAATTTAAATTATGATTGGTTTTGCTCAATGTATTTAGTCTCTCGAAGAAGGTGAATCACCACAGCTAAAGTTTCCAAGAACGTAGGAACAGGAATAGGCCATTTAGCCCCTCGAACCTGTTCCACCATTCAATAAGACCATGACTGATCTGCAACCTAACTCCATATCCCTTAATACTTTTTGGTTAACAAAAATTTATCAATCTCCGATTTAAAGGAAAGGGACTTCAGTTTTATATATCCACCCAATGTTGAAAAAGGATATTGTTGTATTATTATAATGTACCATTTTCAATTTTGACCAATTGCATCCATGTAACCAAAAGAACTTGAAACACAATGCTTTTTAATACAGTATTTTCTGATTTAAAGCTATGCTTATTCTTTTAACCTTTAATCCTTGAAGAGTACATTTTGTAGAATTGTTAAATTTGCTATGCAATGTGTTCAGGTTAGAAATGCAGGGAAAATTGATAGCATCCAAAGGGATCTGAATCAAAAAGTAGATGACAGTCAAGTGAACTCAGTATAAATTTTATGGACTGACTTGGAACTAAAAATATTTTAGCATGACTATCCATTTCTAAAAGTGGAAAAATATTGGGGTGTGATTATTCAGCATTCATTAAGAGTTTTTAGTCAGTATAGTCCATTTATCAACAAGTCTAATTAGTATTGCTGTGGCCATATTTGGAATTTTGTATGCAGTTTTGAACATTGATGCTTTGCAGAATGTTCAGAGAAGGATGACTTAAATTATGAAGAGAGGTTCACAGATCTAAACTTATTTTCACTGTAGAAATTAAACTGAGAGTTGAGTTGGAATATAATTCAAATCTTTAAAACTGGTAGCATAGAACCACAGAGCACGAGTGGAAAATGAATTACAGGGTACCCTAAAATGAACCCATTGGTTAAAAGTCTTTGGCTAGAATTTCGGTTGTTGGCGAAAACGGTAGTTTTACACCAAAATGACCGTTTTCGCTGCGCTACCGTTTTTAGGCCTAAATTTTGGCCTTTACTCGCATTAGTAAAGTCGGCGTTGCACTGAGATTTGCGGCACAAACCATGAATTTCGGTAACTTTAGTCCAAGGCCACTAGCGCTGCGAGAGGCCTCGGCAAAAAAAAAATTCACAAAACACTTGCCTACTAAATCGCTGAAAAATAATTAAAAAATTAAAATTTTAACTTGCCTCTTTTTGCAGGTCTTCATACTTGCTACTGCTGGCAGGGCTCCAAAGACAGGTTTGACCTGTTGGTATTATGGGCGTGGCAGAGAGTGCCGAAAGTACGACAGTTACGCAATCCGTGACACTGCACGTCGTTTCACGTCGGCGCACCTCTCCCTGGCGATACGTGGAAGCGCCACCGCAAAATGGTGCCCGAAGATCCTGCCGACCGGGTTTTCACCACGGAGGGTCAAATCGCGGCGAAAAGCCGGTTGCAAAGTCGGCGAAATTCTAGCCATTAAGCTCCCTTGCTGAGTGCAGAAAATATATACACGAGTCTCCCAGGAAAAGCAATTAATGCTACATCAATTGACTCTTTCAAGAAATAAATTAATATCAGGTTACAAATTGATTTGGCGATCGTGGGAATAAATATGAGAAGAAAACCAAATAGTCTATGATTTAATTGCTGGGATTGTGGAAGTGCAATTTATGGATAAGCAATCAGTCAGTGGTAAATAATAGATATATAATAGTGGATAGATATGCACAGTTTTTCTTTGGGGAGAAAAATTATGATGGGTGGAATAGGGTCTGTTTAAAGGGTTGATGCACATTATTGTGGAAGGAGCTGGGTTGATTGACAGAACAACTGATTTTTCCCTTCTGCTTTCGTAGGTTAATTAAATATTAATCCCGCTGTTTAAAAGACATTCACCATACTTTCCAACTTCCCAAATCTGTAACTCCAAAAACTGGACATTTTGCGCATAGCTCATGGAGTCATCCTGAATCCGGAATTATTGTCTGAAAACTGGGCATTTTGAGGCAAATCCCAAAATCCAATTCGGTTGAGGATTCCAGATTTCAGACAAAATCAAGACTGAAATCTGGAATCCTTGACCGAATCCATGCCGGATTTTGGGTTTTGCCAAATTCGGACCTTGCCGCTCATAACCCAGCACGGATTTGGTCAAGGATTCCGGATTTCAGACTATTGATTTTCTTGTCTGAAATGCAGAAAAACTCACAAACCGGAACAGAATCAGTCCCGAGAATTACGGATTTCGGACGTTGTACCTGTGTTAACTACTTTGGGAGTCCATTCAATAGAGCTACTATTCTATGTGGGTAAAATAATTATTGAAATGCTTTAGGACTAATTGGAATCTCTTACTATTTACATAATCTGTCAGTAGGCCTTTCTTAAACCCTAGTTTGATGCAGCATCTGTGAGCGATTATGGATTTGACAAGTACTGTTGCGATGCGTAGGGAGAAGTATAGCTTTTTTAATTGATCAAAGGTAAGTGGAGAGAGATGTTGCAAAATGAAGGTAAAATTAAACAGGAAAAAAAAAATTGCCCGTTGTATGATATACTAGAGTTTAAAAAAGAAAGCAAATTTTAGAGAAGTTTCTCTTTATATGTATAATTTTGGCAGCACTGTTTTTGAATCTTTGAGGTACAATTTAAAGTAATTTTGGATGCTTTTTCAAAAAAGTGCTAGAGTTATAGATGACTAATTTTTCTTTTGAGAACTTTGACAAAATCCAGAGTAATTGCAGGAGCACCACCAAATGCTGCTGTTGCAGTTAGTGGAAACCAGATCAGTATAATTTTCTGAATATGGATGCAAATGCAGTTTAATTTTCCAGTTTCACTGACCACTATACTTGACTGCAAGTTTCTGTATGTGGGCTTTTAATATCACTGAAGTGATTTTGGTTAATTGAGGGTTGAATGATGTGGTTTGCAGATACTGTGAATAGGCCCAAACAACAAACCTTTTTAACTGTTAAGGATGCTGTTATCCTTTATATGCTATGCACAGCACACACAATTCTACTGCTTATTCAGTTTTGAGATGAAAATATGAAGCTTTTGCATATATTTAAAAAATGCTATGCTGCAAAAATTTCTGCAGTATTTATTAAAGCAGATTAAAATAGGTCATGTTAAGTAAACTTAACTTGTAAACATAACATTTGTAGCACTTATCTAAACTTTTACTTATAAAACTGTTATAATGTGAAGTCAAGCTGGACTTCTTTGAAGTTTCTAATGTTAGATGTGTGCTGATTATCACGACCGCTCTTTTCAAATATTAAAAATTTCACCAGAGTTGGGAGCTGATGTATTTAAGCATGCATGCACAAAGCTATCCTTTCCCTGATTTAAGAGTGAAACAACTTGACTTACAAGTGTAAGTGCCACATATGGAAAGCTACATTGTTTTTGTTACAGCATACAAGTAATCTGATGTTCATTATATTAAATAAAATGCATATGATGGAACTGGTTTGAGACGAAGGAACTTTTTATACATACCTTGATCACAAATATTTCTGTAATCTATCAATCTTGCCATTGGAGAGGTTTTTTTGTGCTGTTTATCTTTCTTTTATGCGACCTTAACGTTTTTAGATGTAAAAGCTTATATTGCAAGAAGGAAGGAGGCATTCGTAACCACAAAATCTGTTGGTGCTGTCAAAAGGGTAAGAAGACAACAATATTCTCCATTTTTGGTTTGTTAAACTTGATTAAAAAATGTATGTTCTTTTTCTCAGTTCATAATGATACCAAAGGCATCAAAAGTGACAGTTATAAAATAATACTGTGGTTAAGGTTGATGTATCCAAACTGCGACCCCCAACCACAGGCATCTCAGCCTTACTTATACATGTATGTATTTACTAAAAGTAAGACTTGGATTTCTACAGTGCCTTGCATGACCTCCGGACATTTCAAAGCGCTTTACAAACAATGAAGTACTTTTGAAGTGAAGTCATTGTTGTAATGTGGAAAACGTGGTAGCCAATTTGCGCACAGCAAACTCCCACAAACAGCAATGTGATAATGACAAGATAAACTGTTTTTATTATGTTGATTGAGGGATAAATATTGGCCAGGATACCGGGGATAACTCCTCTGCTCTTCAAAGACTCCAAGTAGTCTGCCTGAGAAAGCAGATGGGACCTCAATTTAACATCTCATCCGAAAGACGGCACCTCCAGCAGTGCAGCACTGCACAGGAGTGTCAGCCTAGGTTTATGTGCCCAAGTCCCTGGAGTGGGACTTGAACCCAGAACCTTCTGACTCAGAGGCGAGTGTGCTACCCACTGAGCCACAGCTGACACACTAGTTTGTACTGTTGAATTTTGTGAGTTCGAACAGGCTGTTTTCAATAGTGTTGCTTCATTGATGGATAAATCCAAAATCAAAACACCAAGATCTGTTGGTATCAGCAGTTTGAGATATATGCAAAACAATTGGAATATGCATTTAATCTTTAACACACACCCAAGGCACCATGATATTCACCTCTGCTATCTGCAAAGAGCAGCTTGGAAATCCCTGGGGCGGTGCACTGTTCTAGAATAGACTGGCGAATGATACTTAAAGGATTGACGGTGGATAAGCAATGGCAAACATTTAAGGATCACATGGATGAACTTCAACAATTGTACATTCCGATCTGGAGTAAAAATAAAACGGGGAAGGTGGCTCAACCGTGGCTAACAAGGGAAATTAAGGATAGTGTTAAATCCAAGAAGGGGCATATAAATTGGCCAGAAAAAGCAGCAAACCAGAGGACTGGGAGAAATTTAGAATTCAGCAGAGGAGGACAAAGGGTTTAATTACGAGGGGGAAAATAGAGTATGAGAGGAAGCTTGCTGGGAACAGAAAAACTGACTGCAAAAGCTTCTATAGATAGGTGAAGAGAAAAAGATTAGTGAAGACAAACGTAGGTCCCTTGCAGTCAGAATCAGATGAATTTATAATGGGGAACAAAGAAATGGCAGACCAATTGAACAAATACTTTGGTTCTGTCTTCACGAAGGAAGACACAAATAACCTTCCGGAAGTACTAGGGGACCGAAGGTCTAATGAGAAGGAGGAACTGAAGGATATCCTTATTAGGTGGGAAATTGTGTTAGGGAAATTGATGGGATTGAAGGCCGATAAATCCCCAGGGCCTGATAGTCTGCATCCCAAAGTACTTAAGGAAGTGGCCCTAGAAATAGTGGATGCATTGGTGATCATTTTCGAGCAGTCTTTCGATTCTGGATCAGTTCCTATGGACTGGAGGGTAGCTAATGTAACACCACTTTTTAAGAAAGGAGGGAGAGAGAAAATGGGTAATTATAGACCAGTAAGCCTGACATCAGTGGTGGGGAAAATGTTGGAATCAATTATTAAAGAATGAAATAACAGCGCATTTGGAAAGCAGTGACAAGATCGGTCCAAGTCAGCATGGATTTATGAAAGGGAAATCATGCTTGACAAATCTAGAATTTTTTGAGGATGTAACTAGTAGAGTGGACAAGGGAGAACCAGTGGATGTAGTGTATTTGGACTTTCAAAAGGCTTTTGACAAGGTCCCACAAGAGATTGGTGTGCAAAATTAAAGCACGTGGTATTGGGGGTAATGTATTGACGTGGATAGAGAACTGGTTGGTAGATAGGAAGCAGAGAGTCGGGATAAACGGGTCCTTTTCAGAATGGCAGGCAGTGACTAGTGGAGTGCTGCAGGGCTCAGTGCTGGGCCCCCACTGTTTACAATATACATCAATGATTTAGATGAAGGAATTGAGTGTAATATCTCCAAGTTTGCAGATGACACTAAGCTGGGTGGTTGTGTGAGCTGCGGGGAAAATGCTAAGAGGCTGCAGGGTGACTTGGACAGGTTAGGTGGGCAAATGCATGGCAGATGCAGTATAATGTGGATAAATGTGAGGTTATCCACCTTGGTGGCAATAAAACGAAGGCAGAATATTATCTGAATGGCGGCAGATTAGGAAAAGGGGAGGTGCAATGAGACCTGGGTGTCAGGGTACATCAGTCATTGAAAGTTGGCATGCAGGTACAGCAGGCGGTGAAGAAGGCAAATGGCATGTTGGCCTTCATAGCTAGGGGATTTGAGTATAGGAGCAGGGAGGTCTTGCTGCAGTTGTACAGGGCCTTGGTGATGCCTCACCTGGAATATTGTGTTCAGTTTTGGTCTCCTAATCTGAGGAAGGACGTTCTTGCTATTGAGGGTGTGCAGCGAAGGTTCACCAAACTGATTCCCGGGATGGCAGGACTGACGTATGAGGAGAGACTGAATTGACTGGGCCTGTATTCACTGGAATTTAGAAGAATGAGAGGGGATCTCATAGAAACATATAACATTCTGATGTAACTGAACAGGTTAGATGCAGGAAGAATGTTTCCGATGTTGGGGAAGTCCAGAACCAGGGGACACAGTCTAAGGATAAGGGGTAAGCCATTTAGGACCAAGATAAGGAGAAACTTCTTCACTCAGAGTTGTTAACCTGTGGAATTCTCTACCGCACAGAGTTGTTGATGCCAATTCATTGGATACATTCAAGAAGGAGTTAGATATGGCCCTTACGGCTAAAGGGATCAAGGGGTATGGAGAGAAAGCAGGGAAGAGGTACTGAGGTGATGATCAGCCATGATCTTATTGAATGGTGGTGCAGGCTCGAAGGGCCGAATGGCCTACTCCTGCATCTATTTTCTATGTTTCACTTCTGAGCTCTGGGCTGGAATCCCAGATAAGATGAAAATCTCTCTGTTGCTTTTAAGAGTCCTATGTGAAATTAGTTTGGGAAATCTCAAACCAGTTCAGTTAGCCATGAACCATAGCACAAAACAGTCTATAAGTTGCCAATAAAATTGCATTCTGGGCCTTAGGGAGGCCACAAGGAATGGTTATCAAGGAAAATAGAAGAATTCAAACAGGTATCATGTTTTTTAAGAAAAAAGGAAGGAAGAATTATACTATGTTTCTTGCCATAATTCTACCAAAAAAATGTCTGTTACTTTAGCATATTTCACACAGCTGTATATAAAGCCCTCCCTCTGCTCAGTAAGAAATGTTTTGACTGAGATACACTCTTTCATTATCCAATATGAAATAATGTTATAACTCAGGCTACTATGGAGAGCTGAACGGGTCTAAAATACGCAGTACTCTGGTCAGTTTCACCTCTGGTTTAAGATTGAAATGATTGCAATCACAGGAGGTCTAGGGAACCACAGAGGCTGACCGAAAGCGGGGGCGGGGGGGCTGTTGGAAAGGACTTAATGACAGATAATCGCACTTTAGCGAAGTATAAACAGCTTTTTAAATTGCCTAAAATAGCCAGCCCGCTAATTACAGTTTAATCGCCGCTTTTGTAATTGACTCCTTTGATAGTGCCATTTGCCCGACCTCGGTGGCTTGCCCAGATAAGCAGGGACGGTATAACTGATGGGAACTGTATGTTGGTTACTTACCTTTTTGGTTTTATCACCCACTACGTATAGCAGGCAAACCATGTTAACACCAACGTGCCCGATATAATCGGTGGGGGCTGTACTTGAATACTGCCTTGTTTTGAGAAACAGTATTTATCAAATGTTTTGTTTTTGTTTAGGAGAAAAGCAATCGAACGGTTCAATCTAATAGCCATAGAACGAAAGGTAGGTATTTTACACTAACTATTTCTTGCAGGGGCTATATACAAGAGTTCTTTATTGGGAGTGAGTGAGAAGGAGACAGAGCACTGTTGAAGAGGCAGTTTAAGAGACAGGATTTTAGGGGCCCCCTATAATGGAATTAAAGACAAGCTTCTGTGCAAAGGAGCATAAGGAGAAAGCTGAGCTGTACAGCTAGAGAAGAATGCTCAAATAGAATGGGACAATACTGTGGAGGGATTTGAAAGCGTGAGTAAAGAACTTGAAGACCGGAAGCCAGTAAAGTTTTTCCGAGGACAGGGTGATGGTGTATAAATGAACTTGGGCCAAGGACTTCTGGATTGAGAAGCGTGGAGGAGAGGAAGTACTGTAACTAAATCCCACTCACTACACAACAGCCACCACCCACCCCCTGTAATCCTTAATACCAGGTACCTATCTCCAAGTCCAAGTCGTGCATTTTGCGAACTACCTTGCTTTGTAACCTCAGCTTTAATCATGGTAATTGGGATAACAATGAAATAGGTAAAGGAATATGTATGAAAATAAAGGCCACTCATTTACAGTTTTCACAGAATAATGGACAAAGTTGTGAAATGCAATCCGTAAAACACCAGTAAAAATTCCAAAATAATGTAAACTATTTTGACTTATTCAGTCACTGTTACACAATGGTTCTCCATGGCATATAACACCTTTTGTTCCTCCAACTCTGAGCACTATTATGGGAGATCTGATAGTCATGTATTAAAAGCTGACATGTACTACTTGTCTTGTTACACTGGCATCAGACCTGCATTATGCAGATTTATTTCACATCAAGTGGCTGAGATTGTGCATTCATAAATGATTATACTTGCTTCAGCTGATCCATTTAGCTGATCTAAAAATTTGCTAACTTTTCTGCTCAGTTAATTTGGGCCAGATCCCTTTTTATCTTGCTGAACTTTGCTTTTTTTCCAGCCAATTACACTGACTTGCACTTCTCTTTTCGCATTGAACCGAACCATGTTATGGTCAATATATTCCAATTGTTCCCATCAGTTATTTATTCCTCTTCATTTTCCAAAGCTAACTTCTAAGCAATGCAATCCTTGTATTAAAAACATTCAAACATACTGATCTTGGAATCTGTTCTGGATACATTCTGAAAAGCATGTAACTTCATGCATTACGTTTGTTCCACTCTAACTTGGTTCAATTAAAGTCATCCATGCCTTACATGGTATGCCGCTTGACCTAAAGCAATTTATCATTTGAGTTACCAGGAGCAACACTACAGAAGATCCACCAGTATTTGAAAACAGTTTGATAACCTATTGATTGAATACCAAATAAGGAATTTGTTTTCCATACTTTAAATGGATTTTAAAGTGCTAACCTCTTTGTACGTCGTAGATCAATGTATATAGATTTCTTAACAGATGGAAGCTACCGATACATTAATATTTGATACAAAAGTGCTCATTTTAGAAAAAATAACCAACATAAGAAAAATTATAGTGAGAAACAATGTGGAAAAACGTATGCTATCTAGTCTGATTTAAGCTTTATTGCAAAGGGAAGTCTTGCTACAGCTATATAAGATATTGGTGAGGCCAGACTGGAATGCTGCGTGCAGTTTTGGCTTCCATATTTACGAAAGGATATACTTGCTTTGAAGGCAGTTCAGAGAAGGTTTACTAGGTTGATTCCGGGGATGAGGGGGTTGACTTATGAGGAAAGGTTGAGTAGGTTGGGCCTCTACTCATTGAAATTCAGAAGAATGAGAGATGATCTTATCGAAAATATAAGATTATGAGGGGGCTTGACAAGGTAGATGCAGAGAGGATGTTTCCACTGATGGGGGAGACTAGAACTAGAGGGCATGATCTTAGAGGCCATTTAAAACAGAGATGAGGAGACATTTCTTCTCTGAGGGTTGTAAATCTGTGGAATTCGCTGCCTCAGAAAGTGGTAGAAGCTGGGACATTGAATAAATTTAAGACAGAAATAGACAGTTTTTTAAACGATAAGGGGTTGTGGGGAGCGGGCGGGGAAGTGGAGCTGAGTCCATGATCAGATCAGCCATGATCTTATTGAATGTCAGAGCATGCTCGAGGGGCCGTATGGCCTACTCCTGTTCTTATTTCTTATGTTCTTATTAAGCTCATTAGTTTTGCCTAACAGTACTCAAATTTTACACTCCTTTCGAGAAAAAGGTCTGACATTTTTGTTTTTATGTTCATCTAAAACGTGTTTATAATTAAAAGCAGGAAGACTGAAGAAACCTTTTATCAAAGTTGAAACAATAAGCCGGTAAGCTAATTGTATCTAGATTAAAATATGGTTTTAATGCAATCACTATTCTCAGCAATTGGCTGGCATAGCATAATAGCTAACATTTTCATGTTTAATTTGGTGAAAGTTTTTATTAATTGAATTGAATTTAAGAATCAAATGAATTTCAATTTCATGTTAACAAGTTCTAACTGAAATGGTTCATTTAAAGGCAGAATAAAGGATGATACTAAGATATTTAGATCAATAATATATGCAATATATATGAAATATACTTGAAAGAAGTTGTATATAATGTCACTAAACCTAGAGCCATCTAGAATCATGGATCATGATTTTAGTGGGGGGGAACATGAAGTATGCGAGTGTGCCTGGTAATGGGCGGCACACCCAGATGGGTCAGGGACAAGGAGACCCTTCTGATATTGATCAGGGCCTCATTGGAATAAAACTCCCTGGAGATTAGGCTGCAGCTGGGGACCCGTGGGTGACGGGGTTGCAGTGCAATTGTGTTGAAATTGGGGAGCAATCTGGGGATTCCCTTTCGTGATCAGAGGTTGGGGTAGGCTGGGGATTTCCTTTTCACATTGTGGTCTGAGGGGGAATGCCGGGACTAAGGATGCCCAAGGACTCCTTGTGGGACAGGTGGGAACACTCTGTTCCTGCTGGCCCACGAGGAGCTCAAAAAGAGGTAAAGTTTTATAACTTATCTGGGCCTCTTTCGGTCAATCGACTCCTCCCACCATGTTTCTGCTGCCGGGCAGCGCAAACCACCCCGTGTGGACCTTTGATGTCATCGGGCCGCAACCTTTTAAATCTTAAATAAGCCCCCGCCTGCTTTTCGTGGGAACATCATCCAGGGCCTGAATTGCCGCTGTTAATATTAAGGCCATTCCTGCCTGTTAAAATCGAGGCCATAGAATCATGCAATACAGAAGGAGGCCATTCGGCCCATCGTGCCAGCTCTTTGAAAGACCTAATTAGTCCCAAACCTCTGCAAATTTTTCCTTTTCAAGCTACTATTCAATCTGCTTCTGCAGTGCATTCCGGATCATCCTAACTCGCTACAGAAAAAATAATTCTCCTGCTCCCGCCCACCCCGCCCTTCACCCAGGTTATTTTTCCAATCATCTTAAATCTGTGTCCTCTAGTTACTGACCTTCCTGCCAAGGGAAACTGAAACTATCACAAATATTAATAGATTTGAACACCTCTATTAAATCTCCCCTTAACATTCTCTGTTCTAAGGAGCCCTAAATTGTGGAAAGTCAATTTAGGATTCTGAGCTTTGGGATGTCTGTGCTGCAACTACTTGGTCATTGTGTTAAAAGGGATATTAAAGCTCATGAACTGCTGTCAGCTGCTAATTGTGAAGACTCTGAACTATTTTCTATTTATACAAATAAATAAATATTAAAATTCTGCTTTATCCAGCCATTACAGACCATTGTACATACAGTTGGACTGCTACCCAGAGATCAACTACCATGGTCCAAATCCTTGCAGTCCTTTTGATTTGGACAAGAAAAGCAAGGGCAGCGATAAGCAAAATAAAGGAAAGGCTAGGTATGTAAATATTTAGCGTTTACATTCAATTAATTTGCAGTAAAATAATATGATTTCAACTTGATTGTAATATATAATCAGGGATGCTTGCTGTTACAATTTTGTTTCTTACACTATATGTTTTCCTCCGGTTCATTAGAGAACACCCCTGTAATGACTTGAATGGGGGAGAATTTTAACCTAAAAAAACTGGTGTGTTCGAGTCGGGTGGGAAGTTCAAGTGTTTAAAAATCCGAATCCCGACCAAAACCTGCCTCCAAAATCCCCGCTTCTGGTTTTAATGGAGGCGGGACAGCTGGCATGCCTCAGATTTAACCACCATTTTAAATTTAACAGTGGTTGGTTGGGCTTTGCAGGCCTTGTGAAACCCACCAACTAATGGAAGGTGAGGACTGCCTTTACACTTAGCTCCTGGATTTAGCGTCACTGCCTAACCACCCCCCACCCCCTGGTGATCGCAGAGTCCCCACAAGGCCTATTCTTCCGCACCCCTAGCCTCCGATTGGTTTCCCGGCCTGCCCCCAACAATGATTTTCATCTCCCCCTTGATGTTTTCTACCCCCCCCCCCCCCCACCGATGCTCCTCCTGCCTCTCCCAGTTCCCCAACTGCTTCCGAGCCCCGGCACGCTCAACCCGCCATAGGATTAAAACTCAGATCAGATGGTGCCATTACTTCATATCTGAGTAAATGTAGTGAGCACAGAAGCCAGAGAACCCATCTATTTTGGCTTATGGATATTTCACATGCCTCGAATTGGGGACGTGAAAACATAAGCACACTCTCAGACTATTGCTTTGGCTATAAACTATTAAACAGATTTATTCAATGTTAAGCAGATAACTGAATAGTATTGAATTCAAATAATAGATTTACAATAATTACAGATTAACCTACCTGAAATCTTGAAAACAAGAAAGATGCTTCTGCACTGACTATGTGTCGGTTCATTACCGTGGAGTTTCTGGGCTCCCTAATGTTGTCAGTTTTAGAATGACTGGTGAGCTGGATGAAGGCGACCTGATATAAACCCACCACTGGAAACTCCTGGCTATAGAGTTGGCTCTTAAATAGACGACAAAGAATCAGAGCTGTGCCCAACTCACAAATGTGACTCAGGTCTTCCCTTGATTCTTGGGGCAAAGCAAATAAAAATATTTGCCTATACAAATGCAGCTGCCATTTACAATAGAGTTCAAAAATGTCTCTCAGCCTGTCTACCTAATTGTGACATAAAATTGATTTTTGAATTTTTCTGTTTGAAATGTTAAAATTTTTATTGCTAGAAACTGCATATGAGGAGTTAAATCTCGTTTATGCAGGATAATTCATCACTGGAAAATCCATGAGCTCAAGGCACCAGATAGGCTGGCTATGGAAGGCTTCATAAGATTCAGATTGCTAATACGTGACACATGTAATATTGAAAAGGGAATTGTTGCCTTTATTTCAGTGTGCCTTCAAAGAATGTTGAATGACGTATCTGAGCTGACTTTATGCCAGTAAATGCTTGTGAAATGCTGTGTTTATTGCGTCGGCCAGCAGAGAAACTAGGCTAGTATTGAAACCGTAGCATGTTTCACAGCTTAAGAACTGGTCTTCTGTTTTGGAGTCTATATATAGATAGAAAATGATTGGATCTTCATTTTATGTATGGAGTGAATAGTGAAATGCATGACGAACTGTCTTATATTACACTATCGAAATATAGTTTAGAGCCTGATTCTTAGAGGGTTGTCTTGGGATCTCTGGGTCTCACTGTCACTTATCTAGATACTGGAAAAAAAAAGGTACACTAAAAGGAGTCACAAGATCTACATATAAGAGATGAAGTTGAATCCAAGAAAATATTTAGTGTAAAAACCCCAAAATGTGACGCTGACAGCAGTGTGTAACTAACCAAATTGAATAGAACAATAGATGTCAGGAACTGCTTCTTGGAAGCAATATCTTTGAAGTGACATTGTAGATCAGACCATACTGTGTAATCTCTGTGGCTTAAAGAAGTGTTTAGAAATAACTAACGTTCAAATGACTATCATACCTGAATGCAAAATATAAAAATATATTTTTATTTAAAAATATACATTTAGTTATTTTCTATTTCTCTGTATTCAAACAGAAGTAAAGGCCACAAAATGGCTTGCAGTGAAAAAAATGGTAAAATGGACACAAAAATTATGGAAACATTAAAAGAGAAGAAAAAGAAGGGTTATTGTGAATGCTGCATGATGAAATATGAAGATTTAAAAATTGTAAGTGTTAACTCCAAACTCTTAATTATTTTTGCATAACTTACACTTCTTGGATATATTGTAATAGAATGGCATCAACAGGTTAAACACTGATTAAATAATTACCTGGAAAAGGGGATCGAACACAGTAAAGTCGAATGAAAGGGAATAAATAAGTTTAAATTGTTTCATCTTTGTAAGTGTCAAAACTAGTATGATAATTAAATAATAGCAAAAAAATAGATCTGTTAAATGGTAATAGATTGCATATTAACAAAATCCCTGAAGATATATTTCTTGGTATTGTGATATGTAAAATTACAAAGTGCTTGTTCCGAGCCAATCATCTGTTCATATTCAATTTGGCTACTAAAGAGAACCAGAAAATTTGAATAGGTTAAATGTAATCTTTGATTATACATTGTGTTAAAGTTGTATTATTAATCTAAAAATGAAAATTCAACACACCTCTAAATAATTAGCACCTCCATACCAATTTGCCACAGAAGTAACAAGGCATGGGAAGATGCTCCTAAATTTCACACATGATTGAATACAGAAGAAAAACCTCTGGGGGCAAAATTAAGTTTTATCTGTTTGAACATTTAGCGCATGGCGAGATGGGCTGCAAAATTGTGGGAAATTGGGCACTCTCGCCTCAAATAAAGGGAGGTGGTGTCTGAGGCACTGGCTGCAGTGGGGCGCTGCAGGGGCATGATTTACAGAGCTGCACCCAATTTCAACTGACTTTCATTCAGCGATAATCAGCCTCCTGCTCATTCCAGCTCTAGGGTATATCGTTTCAGGTATCACCTGGTCATTTTCATCATTGCTGGAGTTGACTGAAAGGTAGAGGGAAGGTTTGTGATGGCTGCTCCAATATCTTTTAGAAGGGCCACTCGTTTCAATGACCTGGCATTGGAGATATTGGTGGGGCAGTGGAGAGGAGGAGGGATGCACTTTTCCCTCCATCTGGGAGAAGGCCAACGTCACAGGTTTTTAGGGCCATGTGGGCAGAGGTGGCCACGGAGGTGTCAGCAAGCACCGTGGTCGACAGAAGCCCAACACAGTGCCGGAGGAAATTCAACAATCTCAGTCAGGTGGTCATGGTATGTGCATGTTTGCACACCTCTTGCATACCAACCTCTGAGCCTCTGTCTGTGCACACTCTGCAAACCAGCACTTAACCCAGCAGTCAACCACTAACCATCTCTACCTACTCACAGTCACTTCCTCATTTCACGCCTTGCCTACACTCACAGCTATTTAACCACAGCAGGCATTTCTTCCACATACATAACTGGACTCTTACTCACGCAGGTCCTTTTCTTTTGCAGGCCAAGATGGCACACGACAGAAGGAACCTCGGGAGCCATCTCCCCGGAGGGCAAGTTCGCACGCAAGTTCTGCTGCACAGGACTCGGATGAGGACCTGGATGGGGAGCAATACACACACCAGATGATGGGTGCCCGGGAGCCTGTCGGAAGTGGTAAGGAGCGTGGAGGAGTCCGCCTCCTGCATTGAACACAGCTCTGCGCATGGAGCCTATCATTGCCAGTGTGCAGGCGATTGGCGATTCTGAGAGACCGTGCAGATCCAGACCTCATGGTGCATGTCATGGGCGATGTAGTAGCTTCCATTGCGGCACAGGTGGAGACAATGCAACGTCTTGGTGCTGTAATGGAGTCAATGATTGCTTGCATGGAAGCTCAGACTGCTCTCATGCAGTCTCAGCTTGATGCCACGCAATGTCCTGGTGCTGTCATTCACTCTCAGCTGCATGCCACACGAGCTCTGACTGCTGCCATCACCGCTGGGTCCCCCACAGTCGACTGGGGATCTCACGGTGTCACAGCAGCCCGGCAATCTGTCCTGCAGCAGATTGGTGGGGTGCTGAGGTGCTGCCCCGGGGGAGTGGCAGTGGGTCAAAGAAGCAGGAACCTGCTGTCCTTTCTCAGGATGACAGCATTCCTGATCCTACCACTGCCACTCCGCCATTGCACTTGGCGCTGCCTGTCACTCAGCCAGCCCAGACCACCGCCGCCAGCCTGAGGTGATGCAGTCAACAGCTGGGCCTTCTAAGCCCAGAGCTGGTCGAGGGCGTCCTGGAAGGCCATCTGTAGTCTCTGGCCCCGACACACAGCAGCCTTCCACCAGCCATGCTGCAGCCACAGGGGCACACTGCGGAGAAATATTAGAATAGCTCAACGAAAGAGGGGATATAAGGAAATACACATTGGTGATGAATAAATACACAGTTATACATTTTATTGTTGTTTGATAAATGTTGATTGGAATGTTTAATATTTGCTGTTGTCTCATTTCAATCTTGGGTCTTTGGTACGGAAGGGCAAATTGATGTGGTGATGGGGTTGTCCACAGGAACCGGGAAGTGGGATTGAAATCCGTGGAAACTAGCTCTGATGAGGCGGTCGCAGACCTCCCTTGCAGCATCGCGATGGAGTCGCTGCCTCCTCCGTCGCGGCTGTTGCTCCTGCTCCTCCCCGTCCTCCTGCTGTTGCTCCTGGTCCACCTCCTCCTGAGGTGGTGCGGCTACGCCTGGTGGCAATGGTGATGCCCTCATGATGGTCAGGTTGTGCAGCATGCAGCAGATGACGACGAATAGGGACACCCACTCAAGCGAGTATTGCAGGACTTCTCCCGAGCAGTCAAGGCAGCGGAACTGTTGCTTCAGCACTCCGATAGTCTGCTCAGTGATGTTCCTGGTGGTGGCATGGTACGAGTTCTGGGCAGGAATGGTGGGGTTGTGGAGGGGAGTCATGAGCTAGGTGGATAGTGGATAGCCCTTGTCTCCAAGCAGCTAGCCGCGAGCTTTATTTGGGGCTGGAACAACTATCTATCGCCGGATGAAGGCATCGTGGCTGCTGCCAGGGGTGGCAGGCATTCACGGTTAGTATTCTGCATGTGTGGTCGCACACCAACTGGACATTCCGTGAGTAGTGATCTTTGCGGTTACGGAAGAGCTCAGGATTGTGATGCGGTGCCCTCACACGACGTTGGTGCAGTCAATGTCACCCTGCACCATGAGGAAACTAGCTCTCCTGGCAAAGACACATGCACACTCGTGTTGTTTCTTTCTGCTCATGGGGAAGGAGATCATAAGAAATAGGAGCAGAAGTAGGCCATCTGGCCCTTCGAGCCTGCTCCGCCATTCAATAAGATCATGGCTGATCTGATCTTGGCCTCAACTCCACTTCCTTGCCCTCTCCCCATAATCCTTGGCTCAAAAAATCTGTCTATCTCCACCTTAAATATATTCAATGACCCAGCCTCCACAGCTCTCTGAGGTAGAGAATTCCAAAGATTCATGACCCTCCTGAGAGAAGAAATTCTTCCTCATTTCCGTTTTAAATGGGCAACCCCTTATTCTGAAACTATACCCCCTAGTTCTAGATTCCCCATGAGGGGAAACATCCTCTCTGCATCTACCCTGTCAAGCCCCCTCAGAATCTTATATGTTGCAATAAGATCACCTCTAAGTCTTCTAAACTTCAATGAGTATAGGCCCAACCTGCTCAACCTTTCTTTAAGATCAGTCCCTCCTTC
This sequence comes from Pristiophorus japonicus, assembly GCF_044704955.1. Lineage (NCBI taxonomy): Eukaryota > Metazoa > Chordata > Chondrichthyes > Pristiophoridae > Pristiophorus > Pristiophorus japonicus. The sequence goes on from NC_091981.1 coordinate 224,052,935, forward strand.
TTACAGGGCATCTGTGACCTCGCAGATGGAGCAATGGACGGCAAACTAGGAAATATTGGAGATGTCTCCTGTTGCTTCCTAGAAAGATCCATTAGCATAGAAGTTGAGTGCAATGGTGACCTTGCCTGCCACTGAGCCATCCTCACTCTGGTCTGAGGCTTGAGGTCTGGTTGCAGCAGATGGGAGAGCTCTCTCTCTGACCGCGTCCTTGCTGAAACACAGCCTGCTCCTCAGTAAAATTGATGTAGGAGAACTGTTGCCGGAATACCCGGGGAGAGTAAGGCCTCCTGTTGCCATCCCTGTGGTGCCGCCTTCCTCTGGCAACATATTACTCTGGTTCTTCCAGTGCTGCTGCCTCTGGTTCTCCATGTCCTGCTGCCTTTCTTTGTCTGTACATCTCCCTGTGGCCTGCTCTATGGACCTCTCCCTGTGGTGCTCCCTCTCTTAGTCTTTGCCTTTCTCTGTCCCTCTCTCTATGCCTTTCTCTCTGTAATTGACTGTGCCTTTGACTTCGTCTAAGCATCCTTTGACGGTGACGTCGGAGCAGGAGGTCGAATGCCCCCATGAAGCGACAGAAATGTTTTAACTTCAAAACTACCATGAGTTATACAGGGGAAAAGTTGGGAGGCAGAAGACACTCTGAGGTAAAAATCGCTGCTATCGGTCCACCAGCCACTCTGCCTATCTGTTGGAAAGCAGAAAAAGTAATGACCGCCAGAAAATAGTTTCCAAGCTGGCACCTTTAAATAGATCTGCTCCACCTGGTTCCTGACTGCAACTCGACAGCTGAAACTGTTGTTGTCATTGCCAGGCGCTAAGGTAGGTTGCGCAGGGCAATTTAACTTCCGGGGCGGTAAGGGGGCAATGTGCACGGCGATAACATCATCATCATCACCGCACGCAGCCCAGTGGAACATTCCCGACAGGAGCGGGGCACTACCTCGCAGCGCCTCTGCAAAACCCCCATCCAATTCCGCTTGGGGCGATTTTTGCGCCGCGCCCGGGCGAAAACCATTAGTGCTTCCCAACTCCCGTCAATAAAAGGGACAATTTCGCCCCCTATATTTTTTTTTAAATATTGGTATAATCTGAACATCTAAGCAGGGAAATTAATTCTACAAATAAGTAGAATTAACTTTCGATATCGATAATCTAATCAGTTGGGTAGGTAAAACTATAATATGTTATAAGGATCAATATCAGAAAGAAAGAAAAGAGAACTGGATATGCAGAAATCTATTCATATTACTTGCAAGGTGGCAAATTATTTTACTTTTCAACTCATCAGATCAAATCTAGTTTTAATTCCAGTTCGGAACAGGATAGACCATTCATGCTCTCGAGCCTGTTCCGCCATTCAGTTAGATCATGGCTGATCTGTACCTCATCTTCATTTATCTGCCGTTCTTTCATATCCATTGATAATGTTGCCTAATAAAAAATATTTTGACCTTTCATAAAAATTTCAACTGACCCAGCATCCACATCTGTGATGTCATTAGGACCCTGATGCAATTTTAATATGCAAGAACAGGAACCTTCTGAGTAAACCTAGTGGGACTGGTTTCCAAAGGGCCATTGGAAGCAGTATTTAAAGGTGCACTGATCTGCAAGCACTCAGATCGTGGGTAGCTGTTTGCTATTGCTTTTATTGGATTTGTACAGGAGAGTTTGTCTTGGAGATTGTTTTTTTTTCTACATCTATTCTGTTTAAACACCCTCAATAAATGCAGAGCTCATGATGGGGCCATTGTTGGAACTTTGAAGAGCAACAACTGCAGCCTGCCTTGCCACAAGGAGCAACAGATGGGCCTCTTACTCGACAACTAGTGGGGGACATTGCTCAAGAAGGCCTTACCCAGTCCATAAGATGTACAGGTCCAGAGTGAGTTTCCTGGATCTGTTGGAGGAGCAGTGCATATGAGGATGCTGTGCTTCTCCATACAGCTGTTACAGATCTCTGCTGCCTTCTGCAACAAAATATGCTGCCTCTGGGGCAGGAGGCCATACTTTACCTGTGGCAGTGAAAGTCACCACTGTGTTTAGCTTCTTCATCTCGAGTTCTTTCCAGGATGCTACAGGGGACATTTTCTGCACCTCTCAAGCTGCTATTCATGACTGCATCAACCATTAACCTTTTGCCAGGGCCAACGCCTGCGTAGGCTTCCCAGTGGACTTCAGCGGTCAGAATGAAACTGCTCTAGGATTTGCGGCAGTGGCTGACTTCAGCGATAGACTCCACACACAGCCATCAAAGCACCAGAAAACCAGCCAGCAGCACCTAACAGGAAAGGATTTAATTCCATCAGTGTGCTGCTGGTCAGTGATCACTGCCACAGAATAATGCAGGTTTGTGCCAGGTTTTCAGGCAACTGTCATTCCTTCATCCTACACTAGTCGACCATCTCTCCACTATTCTACCGTCAAGGAAAGTCAGAGGACGGCTGCTAAAAGACAAAGGATATCCCCTCCACTCATAGCTTATGACTACCCTCCATAACTCCAGCATGCCAATGCAGATGAGGTACAACCAATGCTATGGAAACACCAAGATGATCATGCACACACAAGTTAGTGATATGCACTCCTGGTATGAAGGTTTCAGCTGCAGCATCCATGGAGACAGTGTAACCTTTAAGCTGCACGACCGCACGGTGCTCCTGGGAAGCTTGCTGGCTTTTTCATTGTAACAACCGCGCATGCATGGAATTTTGAATGGCCTGTGCAACCCCGTAAAGGGGCCATGTATGGCCAAAACAAATGACAGGGAACATTGCATGAAGGTATCCACACATTCCATGCTGCACTGCAGAATGCTGGTGCTTTGTGACAGAATACCACACAGGCTGGCAGTGGACTCTTCCAAACTTTCATGGTAAGGCAGTACATTGTACAACTGCGTGTGTGCCGAAGGAATGTTCTTTTGAAGGCTGAGCCTCTGATGTCAGCATCTGCACCTTCCTCAGCAGAGCTTGGAGCCGAGCTTACCCTCTGCCTTCTCCGGAGCTGTCTTTTCCTCTAGTCCCTGTTCCTGCTCACTCGTGCTGGGTGCTGCGCCAAACGCTGACCTCTCTAACTCACTCACTAGCCCAACCGAGGTGCCAGTCTCTGTGTTGGAGCTTGGGAGGGATAGAGCTTGTGACGGTGCTTTTTCCAGAGGACTGAATCTCTTCCACAGGTTCCAGACGCTGAGAAGGACCTAGATAAAGTAAAAAAGGAATTAACATGGTAGTGACAGACTACATAGTAGCAGATTAAAGACTTCACAAGACAGCATGAATTGTCAAGCTGGTTAAATGTGTCAATGCTTGAGGTTAAAGGAAGGGTATGAGTGAATGCAGCCAACTTGCTCAGTTTCACTCCCAGGCTTGCCATCTTAGATGCATTTTGCACATAATGGGCCAATGATCTCTAGAGCTGCAGGCTCCATCTTGCTAAGGGCCTGCTAGCTGAGTCTCCCCTGGTCTTGCTCCTGCCTTGCATTGTGAGCTACTTTTTACTTGCAGAAAGAGAGGGGGAGATTTAATGAGTGGCTATTTCACAAGGATGTGGGGCTTCTTCATAGAAACATAGAAATTTATAGCGCAGAAGGAGGCCATTTCCAGCCCATCGTGTCCGCGCCGGCCGACAAAGCCGCACGGCCCTTGGTCAACAGCCCTGAAGGCTACATATAAACCTATGAACAATGGCGGAAAGGCAAAGAGCATCCGGCTCAACCAGTCCGCCCACACAATTGCGACACCCCATGTGTATATAATGTGTATGCTGAGGGAGAAGGAAGTTGCAAGCAGGATGGAGAGGTGTTCAGTGTAAAGAAAGTGGCTGGTCTATGAAGTTAGAGAGGTGTCATCAGAGCAGTTCGTTGCTACCAATTACTATAATGTGTGAACAAAATGCTGTTAGTGACTACTATGAAGATAACACGCAGAGGTGAGTATAATCGGATCGACAAAGAGAGGTGGTACAGTATCCCCTTGTGATTGGCAGAGAAGGGTGTGGTGCAGGTGAGGGGAGTGTTGGGAGTGGGGGATGGGAAAGTGCTGTTGTCAGGGGTAATACAGAAAAATTGAGATATGAAGACCCTTGCTGCTCTGTTCGGGTCATTAACGTTTCCCTACATTTAATTCAAGTCCTGGGAGTGATACCCCTGGAGCTAACCAACTCTGATACATCGCTTCAAGGCTACTGACTTCTGCTTTGGCATCTGAAGGACAAGGACGTCCCTCTGTCCTAACTTCTTCAACTAGGACCTCCAGGGATGTATCAGAAAACCTGGAGACTTTGGGCTCAATTTTCCCCGTTCATTTGCACCGTTTTTTTGGCGTATTTATTTTTTTCAAAATTTCCCCCTGCGCCCTGACTTAGTTATGATTTTTCTAGGCCAGTTTTTTTTTTAACGCCATGTCTGTGCCAGTTTTTTCAATTGTTTGCAGTTTGGCCAACATTTTTTTCCTCTTAGGTCGGCGTATTTGGCCACTCCTGAAAAACTTTCTGGTGAGTTAAGAAAACCAGCGCACATTCACAAATCTGCACTGAAAGACTCCATTGTTTTTAAATCGAAGATTTGGAGGGAGTTAAGAACACTGTCAAAATCAATAATAAAGTCAACTTACCCTCTCCCTCGAGTGTGGGCCCAGCTTGTGCAGTACTGATTGCTTTTTTCCAGGCAGGAACTATCAAAGCAGCAACTCTCTCTTCCAAGGGTGTCAGTGGGTGCAGATTTGCCGGGCCTCCTCCTATTCAAGTTCTTTCCCTTTTATTATGTGCCACCTTCCTCTGCAAAGATGAAAATGCAACTTTTTAGAGAGGGTGTCTTTCTGCTGAGTGGGACATACAGCTGGTCACATTTACAATTGCAATTCCATTGAAAAAATTAAAATATTACTTGCACTAACTACTTGACCAAGGTCCTGCCACTTATTTTTACACTGGCCTCCAGATCTCGTGGTGGTCACCATTGCGCAGTAATCTTCTGCAACTTGGTGACTTAGTCAGAGTTTCTGCAACTAACTTGGATATGGCCCTTACGGCTAAAGGGATCAAGGGCTAGGGAGAGAAAGCGGGAAAGGGGTACTGAGGTGAATGATGAGCCATGATCTTATTGAATGGTGGTGCAGGCTCGAAGGGCCAAATGGCCTATTCCTGCACCTATTTTCTATGTTTCCAGCGTTTCTTCATTTCTTTGGGTGGAACTTTTATGTGACCTCTGCTGGTGTCCAGCTCCTGCCATCTGTTTTCAGTAATAGTAACTAGTGCCTCCACTTCTTCCTGTAAAAAAATTCTTGGTTCTTGCACTGCATTGCATCTTGTATTGCTCCAGTTGTGATTTTCCCAATGCTCTCTCACAGCACTCCTTCTCACACACACAACTGGCTCTTTAAAAATAGCCGATTGCCAAATCCAAGCTGTATTGAGTATGCTCGTCCATTGGAACGACGTCAGAAACGTAACTTTTTTTTTCCCGCGCATGCGCAGAGGTGCGGCTTTGTTTTTAGGCGCAGACAGCAGGCTCCACACACCCCCCCCCCCCCCCCCGAGGTGACCGGACACGCTGCACAGTGCCAAATTCAAATTATACATCAGGGAAACTTTGGCAAAATATTTCTGGCCTAGAAAAACGGGTGTAACTCTGACAATACGCCAGAAAACGGGCCTGGGGAAAATTGAGCCGACTCCTCTTGCAGATTGCGATATTTCTAGAAAATACAGAGACCAATGTCAGTGATGTGAAAACAACCTCCTTTTTAAGAGGTGCAGTTATGCTTTAAATAGATCTCTGCAGACTCACTGAAAATACTTGCAAGTGGACAGAGTGCCCGTCACTCTCGATTGGAAGGGCAGACCGCCAATATATATTAATAAAATCCACTGGGCAAGCACACTGCCCACCCAAAACGCGCTGCCAGTTAAAATTCCCCCTATAATCTTTATCATATCAGCAAGTTTCATTAACTTTGGAAAAAGTTGTCAACAAATTTGGTTAATTGTGCTTAACTTATCTAAATATTATGTGCTAGTGTATATTTACAAAGCTGTAAACTGAGATTACGTGCTTACATCATCTGAGCCAGTGTTACACTGTTTCAGAAGCCTGATAATTTGGTGTGACATTTTAGAGCAGTATAATTCTGCTGCTGTTGCATTATTTTTGTCTGCTACAGTATCTTGACCCTTCTGTGTTTCTTTTTAGCATCTGAAAAGTGAACATCATAAAAAGTTTTCAGAGAGCACAGAATTTAATGTTGTGGATAAAATAATTTCCCAGTTTGATTGTGATTTTGTAGAATTCCAAAGAGATACAGTGAAAAGGTAAGAATTCTGTTTCTGCATTACATTACTTGAAAGTATGGTATCCATCTCCGAATCATACTCCTAAAGGCAGTTTTCATCTTGATCATGCCTTTTCATTATTCAAATACATCAATTTTTTTTATATAGAAGATTGTACATGCTGTTGCAAATGTGTTCTACTGCTGCCTTGTAGAATTAAAATAATTGCTTTTGATTTGTAAACAAAATAATGTTTAATTAATCCTGTTAATAACTTTACACGGTCTAGATGTTTTTAATGAGTGGTCAGTGATCAGCCCCAAATCTTCCTCCTTTTCTACCTTTGCTGATTATACATCCAGTCATTGTTTGCCTGTTACAGCATATACATCCATTCGCCTGTATCCTCATTAAAATACATTTGCTGATTCTTCATCCATTACTTAATTTGTGCAAATTCCTTTGAATGCTTTTGAGCATTTTTGTAAAATTGACCTCCAACTATTGGTGAGGGGGAAGAGGGTGAGAGGGAGGGACCGGAGCGGAGGTGAGGGGAGAGGGAGGAGAGAGAGAGAGAGAGAGAAGGAGGGAGGGAGGACATCAGCGTTGATTCTATAGATGATGACGATGATAACAGTCTAAACAAGTACTGTTGCAATAAAAATACTAATTTGACTTTTGCGGGTATCTTCTCATTTATAATGACGAGAACCCATAACAATTCCCTGTGTGACGCCCTAAGTCTCTCTGCCCTCTGCAGAGCTTTTTCCTTTTTTTTCCATTACTGCCTGGTTTCCATTGTTAAAGACATTTATGGATAGCAAATTTACCATTAATACCATGATCGCTAATCATGTTTAATAGCCTCACTTAAAAATCCAATTAAATTAAATCCACGCGATAGCCTTTATCAGACTTCCGTTGAGACTATGATTGTGGCACATTATCTTCCCATTATCCTTCCTTGATTTCTTTATTGCACAACATGGTTAACCACAACACCCTCCTGCACCACCTCTCATAAGAACATAAGAAATAGGAGCAGAAGTAGGCCATTTGGCCCCTCGAGCCTGTCTGCCATTCAATAAACTCATGGTTGACCTGATCTTGGCCTCAACTCCACTTCCCTGCCCTTTCCCCATAACCCTTGACTCCCTTATATCTCAAACTGTCTATCTCCACCTTAAATATCCTCTCTGCATCCAACCTGTCAAGCCCTCTCAGAATCTTATACGCTTTAATAAGATCACCTCGAGTCTTCTAAACTCCAATGAGTATAGGCCCAACCTTTCTTCATATGACAACCCCTTCATCTCAGGAATCAACCTCATGAACCTTCCCTGAACAGCCTCCAATGCAAGTATATCCTTCCTTAATTAAGGTGACCAATACTGTGCACAGTACTCCAGATGTGGTCTCACCAATGCCCTGTACAATTGTAGCAGGACTTCCTTATTTTTATACTCTATCCCCCTTGCAATAAAAGTGAACATTCCATTTGCTTTCCTAATTACTGCTGTACCTGCATGCTAACTTTTTGAATTTCATATATAAGGACTCCCAGATCCCTCTGTACCAGAGCATTTTGTAGTTGCTCCCCATTTAAATAATAATGAGCTTTTTTATTTTTCTTACCAAAGTAGATAACCTCACATTTTCCCACATTATATTCCATCTGCCAAATTTTTGCCCACTCACTTAACTTATCTATATCCCTTTGCAGATTATTTGCGTCCTCCTCACAACTTGCTTTCCCACCTATCTTTGTATCATCAGCAAATTTAGCTACATTACACTCGCTCCTTCATCCATGTCATTAATATAAATTGTAAATAATTGAAGCCCCAGCACTGATCCCTGTGGCACCCCACTAGTTACAGTTTGCCAACCTGAAAATGACCCATTTATCCCGACTCTCTGTTTTCTGTTAGCAGGGATAGAGGATTGGCTAACTAATATATTACCCTCAACCCCGTGAGCTATTATCTTGTGCAGTAACCTTTTATGTGGCACCTTATCAAATGCCTTCTGGAAATCCAAATACACGACATCTAGTGGTTCCCCTTTATCAACCCTGCTCTTTCCATCCTCAAAGAACTCCAGCAAATTTGTCAAACATGATTTCCCTTTCATAAAACCATGCTGACTCTTGATTGCATTGTGATTTTCTAAATGTCCTGCTACTTCCTCAATAATAAACTCCAGCATTTTCCCAATGACAGACGTTAGGCTAACTGGTCTATAATTTCCTGCTTTCTGTCTCCCTCCTTTCTTAAATAGAGGCGTTTTGCGGTTTTCCAATCTGCTGAGACCTCTCCAGAATCCACGGAATTTTGGTAGATTACAACCAATGCTGCACTATCTCTGCTTCTGTTAAGATCCAAGGCTGCAGGTCATCAGGTCCAGGGGACTTGTCCACCTTTAGCCCTATTAGTTTGCTTAGTACTTTTTCTCTAGTGATAGTAATTGTATTAAGTTAACCCCCCACCCCCCCCCCCCCCCCACAATTGCCCCTTGATCATCAATTTTTGATAATTGGACTATACTCGCAATTGCATTCCTACCTTCACTACTGCAACCAGTATATCTCCAGCAGTGGCTTCCCCTCCAACCCGAATGGTAACAACTTTTATTTATATAGTATCTTTAATGTAGAAAATGCCCCATGGCTCTTTACAGAGAGTAACAGGACAGATGCTGAGCCATCATGGGTCTCATCAGGAAAGGGTGGGTGAGGTGGGTTTGACTTGATGGGAGACAACTGCAGTGTAATTGAATATTAGGACCAGAATGGAAGTGGAGGTTGGGAGTAGCAGTGAGGGGAAACAATAAAAGGAGATAACTACTTTTACTCCAAATGTCACATTCTTGGCCTCTTCCTCCATAATGTTATTGAATGGCAGAGCAGGCTTGAAGGGCCGAATGGCCTAATTGTATTTTTTAAATACATTTTTCACCTAACCTCTTTATGGGCCTTCCAAGCTAAACACTATTATGACTAACCGATCAAGTGGCCATTTTCCTCATGATCTGAATCTGCTACTTTGAAACTAGCTTGGTGCACCTTCCTCCTTTTCACTGATTTTCCCTTTCCTCCCAAAAGTAGTGAAATACCTAACCACCTCTGCGTATCTTTCACAGTAGCATAGCCGAGGTCAGTAACTTTGTTTGGGAGATTTGGTTATAAATCCATATCGTGCCACTTTCTATGAATATTTAACTTGTTAAATAATTAAGGATTTGGAAAATTGAAATCTCCTGATTTTAATGAAAGGTTTTTGTTTATGTTTAGGACAAAATGCAGTATTGGTATAAACACTCATGCTTTCACCAAGATAAGTATTGCAGAAATGCACAAAGAATTTCGAAGACCACATACAGAGCATGTGGAAGGAAATAAATCTCCAGTAATGTGGAGCATGAAGAATAATGAACGTGTCAGTGGATGGGAAAATAAACGAAGTAGTTTGTCTTTCCAAGAAAAAGAAATTGTATCTTCATGTACCCTGAATTCACCTAGCCAGATGTTACGTTTATCTATACCAAGTCATGTTAGCGTTTCTGAAACGGGGGATAAGTCCACTTTTGATAACAAGTCCTATAGAGAAGGCATAGTTAATTCTGAAAATGAGAAAAAGGACAGAACTCTGCATAGTTCATCTTTGTGCCAAGGACAAGAAAGTAGTTCCATAATTTCAAAGGTGTGTATATCAGAACAGTTGCATCATATTGGAAGATTGCCAGACAAGGAGAGATCTCTGTCTGTTACTGAAGAATCATCACATAAGCCTCCATTTGACGAGGACATGTGTGGAAGTAGGCCAAAGCTAGATATCACTCTATGTTCTGACAGTGACGGAAGCAAAACTAGGCTACAGAAATCAAAGAATAATTTACAAGAAAAGCGCAAGGAACGGGAAAATGCAATCCTTTGTGTTTCCAAGTATTCTAGGGTAACTGATCATAGTTCACAGGATGTTGCAGCAGCTCATTCATGCAGCCCTCTACAGACACAACTGATTTTTAACAACGGCAGATGTGAAGAACCAAGAAAAGGACTGATGCATGAAATAACACCTCCATTTAATACCACTGCACACAAAAACACTGAAGTGAGTGTGATTCCGCATACCGTAGATTCTTCACCCTGTATGAAACTGCAGAGGAAAGTGAGATTTTCTGCTGTTTATGGAAGAAATAAAAAGAAGGCTCAGAATCACAGAACGGAAATAAGTACACTTGCAAAGGAAAGGTGTTTGGCAGAGGAAGGTGAGGCTCCCAGCTTGCCATTGAAAAGTTTGCTGGAGTTATTTCAAACCAGCGAAGATAGCGGTTCGGAGTTTTCAGGATTTACGGATCATTCATCACAGAAAATGTCAGCGATGGAAATAGAACTGCGGGATAAAGATCATCCAGAGAACATCCTGTCACTGTTTGCCCATTCGTCAGCTTTGTCATCTTTTCTTGGTTTTTAGTGCATTGTATAATTGGCAATATTTGTTTAAAAAATAGGAAATGAAAGATCTAGAATTTTATTTCTGTTCCAGTTTTGTCAGAAGACCAGTCTGGTTACAGTTTTTCAATTTGATCACTTTAATGAAAAATAAATGCTGTCCACCTACTGCTTTAAGAACAATGAGCCCAATTAGAATTTTTTTCCAGTTTTCTAATGAACCATATTGAATTTAACTTAACGCTATGATCAACTGGACCTAACATTCTCCCTACAAAGTACTAAGCTTTGTCACTAAAATCCAACAGTAATAACAAAATGTTGCATTTTGTCTTGCATAATATTTGGTTGCAGCTGTTTTTAAAAAAAAACATATGTAACCATTACTGAATTAATTAGTATTGATTTTATTCACGATACATAACTCATAAACCCAAACACAGTATAGTAATCAAGCTTCATTGCATAAAAGCATGTCCTCATAATAACACCGTGGTAATCCAGAATTAATATAAAATTATCACCATCGGGGGCGTAGGGTGGTAATGTGAGTTAGCCTATTGTCCTTTTACATCTGAGACTAGGGTCCAGATTGATCCCAGATCTGATGGGATGAAGGCCTCTGTCTCCCACTATATGGAGCTAGTTTGGGTAGTGTCAGTCCCTAACTTATTAAAAAGCACAAAACTTGTCAATCTCACTTGGGCGAAGAGAATGGGAAATTGAAAATGTCATATTGATGTATGGAGTTCTCTGAGGCAGAGCTGAGTAATATAGTTGGAGTGGAGGCACCTTTACTCAGCATCTAACCTGTGCGATATCTGACATTGGAATATTAATGGTGACACTGGATTCTTAAAATGTGGAGTGTTCCATTTCACAGTGCTAATATCCCTCATCTGTGAACATTTAAAATAAATAGCAAGAACACTGCCATCTAATCCCTTTAAAAGAGATGTGCTCCACAAATGGCATAAAAAGCAATAGTCAACAACAATAACTTGCATTTATATAGCACTTTTAACGTAGTAAAACGTTCCAAGGCCCTTCACAGGAGCGTTATGAAACAAAACTTGACAATGAGCCACATGAGATATTAGCACAGGTAACCAAAAACTTGGTCAAAGAGTTGGGTTTTAACAGGCGTTTTAAAGGAGGATAGGGAGACGAGAAATTTAGGGAGGGAATTCCAGAGCGTAGGGCCAAGACAGCATTAGTTAAGCACTAAGTTGTACAGGCTAGGAGGTTCCCAGTTCATTTCCCATTCTGAGTTACCTGATCTTACCTAGAGTATTAATTGGGCCTCTGTACCGGGAACAGGGAGAGCAAAATCAGCCAGGATCCCGATTCCTGATTTCTAGTCAGGGAACTTACTGATAAGTGTGAGAACTGTATCTCATTTGGCAGTGGAGCCCTCTGCAGTCCAAAAGCCTGCTAACATTCACTCTTAAAACACATGAAAAATAAAACTGGGTGAATTAAGTGAGAGTTGCCAGAGCTCATGGAACTGTATCCCAGCAAGAGTAAAGTGAGAAGGGTAGTAAAAAGGAGAAAAAAGACAAAAGGATTGGATTGTACCAGATTTTACACAACTTTTAATGCAATAAAACATCAAGTATCATTTTAAACCAGTGTATAAAGTATTGCAAAAATGTAGATCATCGTACCTCAAGATTGCATTTGGCATGCAGTCCGAGCTCCATCTGTTTTATAGTTCACACCATTACACTTATGACTGCTTAACTCAGGGGGTGGGGTTCTGCTCTTAACCTTGAGTTTTAAGTTAGCTTAAAAGATACATTAGCTTAAATCAACTGAATAGTTGCCCTTGCAGCAATCTGAATTTTAAGTCGCCTCTAGGTTTCCTGTGTGGTTTGCACGGTGTCCTTCAATTCCACAGCCAATGTTGTAAATTACTATAATGGTCAATAAGGTTTTTATAGAAACATCCATGCAGTATATAAAAACAAATTTAAGGTATTTTGTATTAACTTACTTTTGCTTCAACCAGAATAAAACCTGCTACAGCACAAAAGCCAGTTCATGCACTTAAAGCAATGGGGAATCATCATCATCAATAATCGTCTGACATTTGTTGAAAGATGTGCTCTATTTACCACCAGTCAGTATTGCATTTGATTTATATTGAGTAAACAATAAGTTAAAAACTGAATTTTTAACATGGTTATATTAAAAATGTCCTTTTCCAATCCCTCCAAAATTAGAGTAAAATATTGGATCTTTTAAAGCTGTGATGCCAAAAGTTTTCAGTTCCTAGAGCAATTAAATAAATAGCAGGTAAGTGACTAGTGGGACCCATGCTCACATTTACATATTTCTTTAAAGCATTGGGTTTCTATTTTAAAGGATCAAATTCTAATCTTTTTAGAATGCCTAGTATTATCTTCCCCCTTGTTAATCATTTTCACCACATATTTCCCTAAATCTGTAGAGACTTAAATTATTCAGTATTGGTTCTATGGAATTTTATGCAGCTAGACAAAGTGATGAAAATTGAAAATATTGACTTACCATTGCCAAAGAGCCTTGAATAATAAGTGCAAGTACAGGTCTCTTAGTATGAAGTGTGTGTTATTCAGCACTTAAACTGATGAGGATTGTATCCATACAATATCTGTAAAGCAAATTTTGCTATTAAAAATCATCAGCAAGCATCGTCTATGAAGACGATGAAAGACCTTTATCTCCTTTTTTTCTATCAATTGCATATATTTTGTCCAAATGCAATAGCTATCAACATTCTGATTTGTCATCCTATTTGTAAATTCTGTTCTGTTAATCCTACACACGAAAATATTTGTAAGTCAAAGGCACCTACTTTGCTGTTCCTGCAAAAGGAGGAGTTCTGTTATAAATCTGAAACAGTATTTATGTTGTGATTTTTTTTGCAACTTTTTTTAATGAAGGCTTCTGCTTTGATTTATATCTTTTATAAAATGTTTGAAAATACACATGCTTTGAGTTGGAAAAAGTACCAACTTTAAATAAATATATTTGGTATTTAAAACAAAGTCAGCTATGTCTCATTTCTTTAGGCACTGGCTGTTCATTTGAAAACCTAATTGTGCTAAGGCATTGCTATTTTAGAGGAATTTTTGCTGTATGTGTTCTAAGTTTTGTACATTTGAAAGCTTCAGTGTCAGAATTTAAACAGAAAGGGAAATAAACACAACGTGGACTCTGTCCCAAATAAACAGGGGTTTTTATCTGTCTAACTGAACCTTGAATAATTATTTGTTCTGTGCTGAAGGTTAACAGTAAGTTGTGCCTTTACTTGAAGCTAGCTGGGTGATCGCCAAGTGTTGATCAAATTCTAACTATACTAAACTTTTCACAATCTTCCTGTTGCAATTGAGCCTTTTTCTAACCAAATGCTAAAGTTCAATCCATTATATTCAGCAAGTGAGCTTTAAGATGTTTTTTGCAGTAAGGATTCAGTTGCATATCCTTCAATTAATAGCTTAAACTCTTCGAACATTTATTCTGTTCTCATTTAAAAAATCTTTATTACGCTCACTTTTGTTTCTTACATCTAGCATATTAGAATTCCTTGATGCAGATTTGATGCGCCATTAATTTTTTATGAAATGAGAAATTGCCACAATTCTTTCTTCATTGATACTGCCTTGGAGCAGACCCATTCCTTAGCCCACCTGGATACTTAGTGAGCAGGGAGGGTCTGTGAAGTCGACTTGAAAGAAACTGCATGCTTTCATGATAAACATCTCACGATAAAAAGGAAATTCTACCCTTGTTTGAAATCATTTCCAAAGTGAAGTTGATTGAAAGTTTGAGCGGTATTCCATTAAATTTCAGTTTGCCCCTCAATTTGATTTTTTTTTAAGTGAAAACAACTTTAATTCTGTGAACCTTTGTTCAGAATACTTTTAGATTCACTCCCCAGATCAGTCATATTATTCCTGTGGAGCCCTAACCAATACGAAATTCCCTCTTTTTAAAGATGAACCTAGACTGAAATATAGTAATCCAAATAGGGCAACATGAATAATCCATAAAAGATTACACTAATCACTTTTCATTTGTAATCAGTTGCCTCCAGTATGCATCCCAGTACTTAAAATCAGTAAAAAGTCACATTGACAGGATATGTTGGATCAGAAATTCCTGGAGCTGCACTCCACTGGCAGAAGTGCGGCATAGCAGAATCTCGACCTGGCCTCGCCTAAAAGTGGAGAATCCCGTCCCAAATTTCAGAGATGGGGTCATTGGCATGGCCGGCGCAGGCCACTGAGGCCTGCAAGATCACAACAGTAGCTCACTACCTGATCTGAGCCAATCCATCTGTCCAAGGCAGAATTAAATCCTCTGGAGGCCCAAATAGGCCTAAGAGAAACAATTGTTTTCTATATTCTTTGGCTCCCACACCAGGATTGATTATCCTTGTTTTGAGTAAAAGTGTGGGGCCTTTAAAAGTCATGAATTCTGCTGAAGCCTTTCAAGGGCCTAAAGGGAGGAATTTCCCAGTGAAGCCGATGCATGATTTTACATTGAATTTCTAACTGACACTTCCTAGTTTAGACTTCGTGCCTCAGTAAAAATTCTTCAATCTGATTGGTTGAAGATACACGCTGTTGCTTGTCCTGTTTACACAGATACCAGATCCCCCTGTAGATGGCACCATTGCTATATCAGGCACTCAATGACTATGGCCGTGCAAAAGGTCTATGGGGCAGCTGTGAGTGTAATGAACACGTTCGCCACTGACCACAAAATCCGTGCCAATAAGTTGTGCCGAGCAACCAGGGAATTGTTTGCATGGGGTGGAGACAGTAGGAAGGATGATATTTTTATAGTCTACTGCTCCAAAAACTGCAATCTATATTACCTGCCAGCTTGCTGCTTACCCCAGCACCAAGCCTGTCAGAAAAAAGGACAGACAAACCAGAAGAAGAATGCCGCCTCCATGGAGTTGGCTTCGCCATCAAGAATGAGCTGGTCGGCCGCCTCAGAGACTCCCCCTGCGTGATTAACGAACGTCTCGTGACTCTCAGGTTCACCCTATTCCAGAACTAGTGCACCATAGTTATCAGTGCGTATGCCCCAACACTCGATGCAACAGATGAGGCCAAAGAGGAATTCTACTCCAGCCTCAAACAATCCCTGTCCTGAGTCCCTACGGACGACAAACTGATACTTCTTGGCGACTTCAATACCAGAGTCGGTAAGGACACAGACCTCTGGGGAGACGTGATTGACAGAGAGGAGGCAGGGAAAACCAACTCCAGTGGTGCCCTGCTCCTGACAAAATGCCTAGAACACGACCTTGTCATCACCAACACCTTGTTCTGCCAGAGGGACAAGTACAAGGCATCGTGGCAACACCCTTGCTCCAAGCACTGGCATCTGCTCAATCTGTCCGAGCGAGGGACCACAAGGACGTGCACATCACCTGCACCATGGCAGGAGCCGACAACTGCTGGATGAACCACTGCCTAATCCGTTCTGTCATCAACATTAATATAGCCCCAAAGCAACGACGGCAACAGAAGCAATGCCGCAGAAAAATCAACACTGGGGCACTCAAAAGACCCAGTTAAGAGAGCCCTATACAGCCAGTTCCTCACTGCCAACCTGGCAACCCTCGATGACCCCGAGACGCAGAGTGCCCACAGTGCTTGGTCTGCCCTCCAGGCCACCATAACTAGCGCCTGCGAAGAGACGCTTGGTCACTCAACCAGGAAACACCAGGACTGGGTTGACGGGAATGACCAGGAGCAAATAAACCGCAAGCGCAGGGCATTTCTGAACTTCAAGCAGCAACCCAATTCTGGAGCAGCAAAGCAGCTCTACAGACAGCTGAAGGCCGAGGTCCAACAAAAAACCCGTGACCTAAAGAATAGATGGTGGGTGGAGAAAGCACAGAAGATTCAGCAGCTGGCCAACAGCCATGATGTGCGAGAATTCTTCACCGCAGTTAAATCCACCTACAGCCCAAGCACCCAAGGCCCCACCCCACTGCTGGCCAAGAACAGGGAGACACTCATTGAGGACACTGAGGCATTCAGGGCCCGCTGGAAGGAGCACTTCGAAGATCTCTGTTATATATGTAAACCTGTATATACCTTGTGTAGGCACCAAGGGATCCCTTGGGAGCACAGGTACTTAAGGAGGCCTCACAGGCTGGAGAGGCACTCTGGAGACTTGCAATAAAAGACTACGGTCACACTTCACTTTGAGCTCACAGTATCCAGTCAGGCTCTTTATTCAAGCATAACAACTGGCGGCGAGATACAGATGACAAACCCAACGATGCAGAGAACAGTGGGCATCCTGGAGAAATTCTCGGAGGGCGATGATTGGGAAACCTTCGTGGAGCGACTCGAACAATACTTCGTGGCCAACGAGCTGGAAGGAGAAGCGAACGTTGCCAAATGAAGGGCGATTCTCCTCACCGTCTGCGGGGCACCAATGTATGGCTTCATGAAAAATCTGCTTGCTCCAGCGAAACCCACAGAGAAATCGTACTATGATTTGTGCACACTGGTCCGGGAGCACCTGAACCCGAAGGAAAGCGTTCTGATGGGAAGGTACAGGTTCTACACCTACAAAAGGTCTGAAGGCCAGGAAGTGGTGAGTTATGTCGCCAAGCTAAGACGCCTTGCAGGACAATGTAAATTTGAAGGACATTTGGAGCACAGGCTCCGAGACCTTTTCGTAATTGGCATTGGCCATGAAGTAATACTTCGCAAACTTTTGACTGTAGAGACCCCAACCTTGAGTAAAGCCATAGCGATAGCCCACCAGTGTTAATTGCCACCAGTGACAATACTAAGCAAATCGCTCAACACACGGGGTGCTGCTACAAGTACTGTGAACAAAGTGATGTTGTTTTCAAATCGCAACGTACAGGGCAACCCCACATGCCTGCAGCTGCACGTCCACAGATGTCTGAGTCCACCATCAAGGCCATTAAAACCTTGTTGGCGCTGCGGGGGTGATCATCGTTTCCATTCATGCTTCAATGGGTACGTTTGCAAGGGCTGTGGAATAATGGGGCCCCTCCAACGTATGTGTAGGCGAGCTGCAAACCCTGTTAATCCTGCAAATCACCATGTTGCAGCGGAGGACAGATCCACGGCGGATCACGACGAACCAGAGCCTCGGACCGAGGAGGCAGAAGTACATGGGATGCACACATTTACCGCAAAGTGTCCCCCAATAATGCTGAAGGTTGAATTAAATGGACTCCCGGTGTCAATGGAGCTTGACACGGACACGAGCCAGTCCATTATGAGCAAAAAAACTTTCGATAAATTGTGGTGCAGCAAGGCCTCAAGGCCTGTCTTGACTCCCATTCGCACGAAGCTGAGAACTTACACAAAGGAATTGATTCCCCCGTAATCGGCAGTGCTACTGTAAAGTTCTCCTACGATGGAGTGGTGCACAAGCTACCACTCTGGGTGGTATCGGGCGATGGTCCCACGCTGCTCGGCAGGAGCTGGCTGGGAAAGATACGCTGGAACTGGGACGGCGTCCAAGCGCTCTCATCCGCTGACAACACTTCGTGTGCCCAGGTCTTAAACAAGTTCCCTTCGCTGTTCGAACCAGGCATCGGGAAATTCCAAGGCGCAAAAGTGCAGATCCATCTAATTGCGGGGGCGCGACCCATCCATCACAAGGCGAGAGCAGTATCGTACATGATGAGATAAAGGGTAGAAATCGAGCTGGACCGGCTGCAACGAGAGGGCATCATTTCTCCAATTGACTTCAATGAGTGGGCCAGTACATTTGTTCCAGTCCTCGAGGGAGACAGCACCGTCAGAATCTGTGGTGATTACAAAGTAACTATCAATCATTTCTCCCTGCAGGATCAATACCCATACCAAAGGCTGATGACTTTTTTGTAATGCTGGCGGGAGGAAAGACGTTCACGAAGCTGGACTTGACATCGGCCTACATGACATAGGAGCTGGAGGAATCATCGAAGGGCCTCACCTGCATCAATACGCACAAAGGTCTTTTCATCTACAACAGATGTCCGTTTGGAATTCGATCGGCTGCAGCAATATTCCAGAGAAACATGGAAATCTTACTGAAGTCGGTCCTGCACACGGTGGTTTTCCACGACGACATCTTGGTTACAGGTTGGGATACAGTCGAGCATCTGCAGAACCTGGAGGAGGTTCTTAGTCGACTCAACCGCGTGCGGCTCAGGTTAAAATGCTCGGTGTGTGTTTTCCTGGTGCCTGAAGTGGAGTTTCTGGGGAGAAGAATCGCGGCGGATGGCATCAGGCCCACCAACGCGAAGACAGAGGCAATCGAGAACACACCGAGGCCACAGAACGTGACGGAGCTGCGGTCGTTTCTCGGACTCCTGAACTACTTTGGTCATTTGTTACCGGTTCTCAGCACATTGTTAGAACCACTGCACGCTTTACTGCAAAGGAGACGAATGGGTATAGGGCAAAAGCCAAGAAAATTGTTATGCTCAAACAAATTGCTTGTGTTGTATGTTCCATGTAAGCGTTTGGTACTAGCATGTGATGCGTCATCTTATGGTGTCGGGTGTGTAGTGCAACAAGCTAATGAATCTGGGAAATTGCAACAGGTTGCTTATGCATCCAGAAGTCTGTCTGTCTCTGACGCTGAGCCCACTGCATGATTGAAAAAGAAGCGTTAGCGTGTGTTTATGGGGTAAAAAAATGCATCACTATCTGTTATGTATCTGGACTTGTATATACTCTGTAGAGCCACCAGAGGGCTCATTCCCCGGAATCTCAAGGGATCCCATAATCCCTTGGAAGCACAGGTAATTAAGGAGACCTCACAGGTTGGAGAGGCACTCTGAAGACCTGCAATAAAAGACTACGGTCACACTTTACTTTTAGCTCACAGTGTTCAGTCTGACTCTCCATACCCTACAACTGGTGACGAGATACAGATAGCGAACCCAAAGATGCAGAGAACAATGGGCATCCTGGAGAAATTCTCGAAGGGAGATGATTGGGAAACTTCTGTGGAGCGACTCGACCAATACTTCGTGGCCAACGAGCTAGATGGGGAAGAGAGCGCTGCCAAAAGTAGAGCGATCCTCCTCACTGTCTGTGGGGCACCAACGTATGGCCTCGTGAAGAATCTGCTCACTCCAGTGAAACCCACGGAGAAATTGTACGACGATTTGTGCACATTGGTCCGAGAGCATTTGAACCCGAAGGAAAGCGTTCTGATGGCGAGGTACCGGTTCTACACTTACAAAAGAGCTGAAGGCCAGAAAGTGGCGAGTTATGGCGCTGAGCTAAGATGCCTTGCAGGACATTGCGAATTTGAAGGACATTTGGAGCACATGCTCAGAGACTTTTTCGTACTTGGCATTGGCCATGAAACCATACTTCGCAAACTTTTGACCGTGGAGACCCCAACCTTGAGAGAGGCCATAGCGATAGCCCAGGCGTTCATTGCCACCAGTGACAATACTAAGCAAATCTCTCAGCACACAAGTGCTGCTACCAGTACGGTGAACAAAGTGATGTTTTTTCGAATCGTAACGAACTGGGCAAGTCACACATACCTGCAGCTACACGTCCGCAGATATCCGAGTCCATCATCAAGGGTGATGAATGCAAGGCCATTAATACTTGTTGACGCTGCGGGGGTGATCATCGTTTCCATTCATGCCGATTCAAAGGATACCTTTGCAAGGGCTGTGGAACAATAGGACACCTCCAACGAGTGTGCAGGCAAGCTGCTAGGCCGACTAAACCTACAAACCACCACGTTGCAGAGGAGGACAGATCCACGAAGGATCTCGATGAAACAGAACCTCTGATAGAGAAGGCAGAGATACATGGGGTGCACACATTCACCACGAATTGTCCCCCGATAATGTTGAAGGTCAAACTAAATGGACTCCCAGTGTCAATGAAGCTGGACACAGGCGCAAGCCAGTCCATCATGGGCAAAAAGACTTTCGAAAGGTTGTGGTGCAACAAGGCCTCAAGGCCAGTCTTGACTCCAATTCGCACGAAACTAAGAACTTATTGAACTCAATTGTATATCCCTGTCTGGGGTAAAAATAAAACCGGGAAGGTGGCTCAACCGTGGCTAACAAGGGAAATTAAGGATAGTGTTAGATCCAAGGAAGAGGCATATAAATTGACCAGAAAAAGCAGCAAACCTGAGGGCTGAGAAATTTAGAATAAAGCAGAGGAGGACAAAGGGTTTAATTAGGAGGGGGAAAATAGAATACAAAAGTGCCGCAGTTCAGCGGGACCTGGGGGCACTTGTGCATGAAACGCAAAATGATAGGATACAGGTCCAGCAAGTGATCAGGAAGGCCAATGGTATCTTTGCCTTTATTGCAAAGGGGATGGAGTATAAAAGCAGGGAAGTCTTGCTACAGCTATATAATTTATTGGTGAGGCCACACCTGGAATACTGCGTGCAGTTTTGGTTTCCATATTTATGAAAGGATATACTTGCTGTGGAGGCAGTTCAGAGAAGGTTCACTAGATTGATTCCGGGGATGAGGGGGTTGACTTATGAGGAAAGGTTGAGTAGGTTGAGCCTCTACTCATTAGAATTCAGAAGAATGAGAGGTGATCTTATCGAAATGTATAAGATTATGAGGGGGGTTGACAAGGTAGATACAGAGAGGATGTTTCCACTGATGGGGGAGACCAGAACTAGAGGGCATGATCTTAGAATAAGGGGCCACCCATTTAAAACAGATGAAGAGAAATGTCTTCCCTCAGCGTGTTGTCAATCTGTGGAATTTGCTGCCTCAGAGAGCTGTGGAAGCTGGGACATTGAATAAATTTAAGACAGAAATAGACAGTTTCTTAAACGATAAGGGAATAAGGGGTTATGGGGAGCGGGCGGGGAAGTGGAGCTGAGTCCATGATCAGATTAGCCACGATCTTATTGAATGGCGTAACAGGCTCGAGGGCCCTATTTCTTATGTCCATATGCCGTATTCGTGACCGTCTTTAAAAAAGGGGACAAGTCCGACTGCGGCAACTAAAGAGGAATCTTCCTGCTGTCAACCACTGGAAAAGTCATTGCTAGAGTCCTCCCTGTGGCTGAAGAGCTCCTCCCAGAGTCACAATACAGATTCCGTCCACTAGTGGGTACAAAGGACATGACCTTCTCGGAGTCCATTATTAAGGAAGTAGTCATTGGACATTTAGAAAATCAAAATACAATCAAGCAGAATCTTATGAAAGGGAAATCATGTTTGACAAATTCTATGAGGATGTAACGAGCAGGGTGATTAAAGAGGAACCAATTGGTGTAGTTTATTTGGATTTCCAGATAGCATTCGATAAGGTGCCACATAAAAGGTTACTGCACAAGATAAGAGCTCACTGGGTTGGAGGTAATATATTAGCATGGATTAGAGGATTGGCTAACTAACAGAAAACAGAGAGTCGGGATAAATGGGTCATTTTCAGGTTGGCAAACTATAACTAGCGGGGTGCCAGAGGAATCAGTGCTGGGGCCTCAACTATTTACAATTTATATTAATGACTTGGATGAAGGACCGAGTGTAATGTAACCAAATTTGCTGCTGATACAAAGATAGGTGTGAAAACAAGTTGTGAAGAGGACACAAAGAATCTGCAAAGGGACACAGGTTAAGTGAGTGGGCAAAAATTTGGCAGATTGAGTGTAATGTGGGAAAATGTGAGGTTATCCACTCTAGTTGGAAGAATAAAAAAGCAAATTATTATTTAAGCGGAGAGAGTCTACAAAATGTTGCGGGACAGAGGGATCTGGTGGTCCTTGTACATGAAACACAAAAAGCTAGCATGAAGGTGCAGCAAGCAGTTAGGAAGGCAAATGGTATGTTGGCCTTCATTGCAAGAGGATTTGAGTATAGGAGCAAGGATGTCTTACTACAGTTATACAGGGCCTTGATGAGATCGCACCTGGAGTATTGTGTGCAGTTTTGATCTCCTTACCTAAAAAAGAATATACTTGCCATCGAGGGAGTGCAGCGAAGGTTCACCAGACTGATTCCTGGGATGGCAGGACTGTCGTATGAGGAGAGAATGGGTCGACTAGGCCTGTATTCACTAGAGTTTAGAAGAATGAGAGGGGATCTCATTGAAACGTATAAAATTCTGACTGGGTTGGATAGACTGGAAGCGGGGAGGATGTTTCCCCTGGCTGGTAAGTCTAGAACAAGGGGTCACAGTCTCAGGATATGGGGTAGGAAATTTAGGACCAAGATGAGGAGAAACTTTTTCATTCAGAGGGTGGTGAACCTGTGGAATTCTCTACCACAGAAGGCTGTGGAGGTCAAGTCACTGAATATACTTAAGAGGAGATAGATAGATTTCTAGAAACAAAAGGCGTCAAGGGGTATGGGTAAAAAAAGCGGGAATATGGTGTTAAGATAGAGGATCAGCCATGATCATATTGAATGGTGGTGCAGACTCGAAGGTCCGAATGCTATTGCTTTTATTTTCTATGTTTCTATGCCCGACACAAGACTCCCAAAGCAAGCGCTCTACTCTGAACTCCTACATGGCAAGCGAGCCCCTGGTGGGCAGAGAATCATTTCAAGGACACCCTCAAAGTTTCCTTGATACTGGCACTTGGGAATCCCTGGTCCAAGACCACCCTAAATGGAGGAAGACCATCCGGGAGGGCGCTGAGCACCCCCAATCTCGTTGCCAAGAGCATGCAGAACACAAACGCAGGCAACGGAAAGAGTGTGCAGCAAACCAGACTCCCCACCCACCCTTTCCTTCAATGACTGTCTGTCCCACCCGTGACAGAGACTGTAATTCCTGTATTGGATTGTTCAGTCACCTGAGATCTCACTTTTCGAGGAAGACTTGCTTCCACTCTATTTCGAGAGACTGCCTTTGATGATGATGATGATGCTGCTGGCTTACCTCAGCACCATACCTGCCAGAAAAAAGGACAGACCTGGCAAACAGGAGCGAGAGTGGAACAGTCTCTGGCCGACCTAAACTGAAAGAATTATGGCGATAATGAAGTGTGCCATCGCAGAAAGAAAGACATGAATTTATATATAATTTTGGGACCGCAGGACGTTCCAAATTACAACTAATTAAGTATTTAAAAAAAAATTTAATCACAGTTGTAATGTAGGAAAAGTGGATTCAAAAATTAAAAGCAGGGACAGCCTCAGATTGGGATTTACATCATAAATAAACTAGCGAGAATTACTTTTTTGAACCTTGCTGAGTGATGAGCTATAGCCTCGCTCTTTTAGCAAGGTTTCTCAATAAAAAAGGAAGATCTAATTAAGATATAAGCAAGGGAGGAGTGATTTAAAACAATCAATGTATCTGTGGTTTAACATTTGTTTCTGCAACTTATCAATCTTATCTGCTGATGATCTGAGAGCTGTGTATGTATTATGTAGCATGCATTACAGTATGATTCTTGTTATATTCACTGGAGACATCTGGAATGATGCCAAAAAATGTTCAAAGCTGAGTGAGTGTTCCACATTCAGGCAGAGCATGTCATCTTCTCAAAATTGAAATATACTTGAGCTCATCACAGACATCCAGTATGCTAATGCTTAGCCAGTAATCCCAGATTACCTGGTCACCTAGCACACTCCTGGAATTTCTGTGTGGTTCTTCAATCTCTCACCTTAACTTTGGTGAAAGGTTGGTGAAAACCTCAGGAAAGGGGTAAACACCATTTCTCAGGTTTCTACTAATGTTACTGCAAGAAATCGGGGAATCTTCATCATCTCACAGGTTCTATGGTGTCTCCTGCAGGAATATAAAATTACATAGATGTGTACATCTAGTTTAACTTGTCACTAATTACCATTTCAATGAGCTGTGTGAATACCACCTGCCTATTCATTTGCAGGAATTTATTTCCAAATGAATGTTAATGGGAATGAATTTCCAAGGGGTAATCCCAATTGTTTGCTGTAACATTGGCGGAAGAGTTATGGAAAACCCCAATTTGCAGTGAAAAAATCAAGGGATGAAAGCATGGTAAATTCAGAAATAGTAGGTTCCCGAGGTATGGAAAATGGTCCACGTTGTCCAAGACCGCGCCATGGATTTTGATGACTGGGAACGTGCTGTGTGGCGGGGTCAGGTTGGTGGAGGACCTTTGTCTTACGGATGTTTAGTATAAGACCCATGCTTTCGTACGCCTCAGTGAAGATGGTGACGATGGCTTGGGGTTCAGCCTCTGAATGTGCGCAGATGCCAGCATCGTCCGCGTACTGTCGTTCAATGACAGGATGGGACGACCTTAGATCTAGCCTGGAGGCGACAAAGGTTGAACAGGTTCCCACTGGTTCTATAGTTTAGTTCCACTCCAGCAGGGAGCTTGTTGAGAGTGAGATGGAGCATTGCAGCAAGGAAGATCGAGAAGAGCATTGGTGCGATGACGCAGCCCTGCTTGACCCTGGTCCGGATGTGGATTGGGCCTGTGGTGGATCCGTTGGTCAGGATCACAGCTTGCATGTCATCATGGAGGATGGTGACAAACGTTTGGGGGGCAGCCGAAACTGAGGAGGACACTCCACAGTCCCTCACTGTCGACATTGACGATGAGGTCCAACACCGCCTCCAGTGCACCAGCGCAGCCTTTGGTCGCCTGAGGAAGAGAGTGTTTGAAGACCAGGACCTCAAATCTCACCAAGCTTATGGTCTACAGGGCAGTAGTGATATCCGCCTTCTTATAGGCTCAGAGATGTGAACCATATACAGTATATACCTCAAAACGCTGGAGAAGTACCACCAGTGCTGCTTCCGCAAGATTCTGCAAATCTACTGGGAGGATAGACGTACCAACGTCAGTGTTCTTGATCAGACCAACATCCCCATGCACTCGACCAGCTCCGTTGGGCGGGCCACATCGTCCACATGCCCGACACAAGACTCCAAAGCAAGTGTTCTACTGTGAACTCCTATACGACAAGCAAGCCCCAGGTGTGCAGAGGAAATGTTTCAAGGACACCCTTGAAGCCTCCTTGATAAAATGCAACATCCCCACCGGCACCTGGGAATCCCTGGTCCAAGACCACCCTAAGTGGAGGAAATGCATCTGGGATGGCGCTGAGCACCTCGAGTCTCGTTGCCGAGAGCATGCAGAAAACAAGTGTAGATAGCAGAAGGAGTGTGCGTCAAATCAGACTCCCCACTCACTCTTTCCTTCAACCACTGTCTGTACTACCTGTGACAGGGACTGTAATTCTCGTATTGGACTGTACAGTCACGTGAGCTCACTTTTAGAATGGAAGCAGGTCTTCCTCGATTTCGAGGGACTGCCTATGATAATGAAATTCAGAAATGATTAGCTAATCCGAAACTTTGATTTTAAGTACTGTTAATTGTAGGAGGAAGGGTTAGCTGGATGCAGGTGAGGGATTAAGCCAAAAAAGGGTAATAGCCAGAGAGAGCTGATAAGAGCAATGTTCTCTCTAATTTTTATTTGAGGTACTCGGTCCCTTTAACTGGCTGCATGGCCCATTCAAACTTTCACGGCCGTGCAGTTTAGCGGGAAAGTTGGATAAGCGGGCCTGCCACAGCAGGGTATATGGAGGTGGTCAGCTACTCATTTAAAAAAACATTCTGCTCATAATAGGCCGAATTTTGCAGTAGAAATAACAGTGAGACTTACGGCAGTCCCTGTTATTTACGTGCAATCAGATAGCAACTTCTGGCGACCACACATGCGCAGCTAAACGGGGAAATCCAAGATGCGATGTTCCTCCAAAAGCTCCTCGAAAATGACATCTCGCCATCTGGCTCCCCATTCAAATACATTGAACGGCGCTAAGTTGCTGTATTTACGATATATACACCCACTAAACTCGTCAGAAAACATTAGGGCTTGTCCATTTCAGTGTAAGTACCCGTTTAACAGCATGGTAAGTCTTAATTACTGCCAAACTGATCTCTGGCACTGAAAATTAACTTTTACAAATGTGGAGTCTCCTTACTTCAGATTTTAATTATTGTTGTGATTTAAAAAATAAATGTAATTTAAAAAAAAAAATTGTTTTTACTTTTTCTTTTTGTCTCTTTTCATTCTCAATCCAATCTTTATTTCACTTTCTGTACTTGATTTGACATTGACATTAAATATTCTAACTAACACTCCCTGGTTCAGACTCAGTGTTGCTCATTAACGAGTCTTCAATCTGATTGGTTAAGGAGATACCCAATTGCTTTCCCTGTTCACACAGGTCCCAGATCCCCAGTAGAGAGTGTTGCGACGTTTTGGATGGTTGGCTAACAGGAACTTCCAGTGCAAAAGTCCATAAAATGTCTGTGGGCAAGTGCAAATCTCATCATCATAGGCGGTCCTTCGAACGAAGATGACGTTTCCACGCCAAAAGGAATGAGTTCACAGGTGTTTCAATGAAGGACTCGATATTCCAGTCCTGAACTCCAGGGGTGCAAGATGCCTGTGCGTGGATTTTTTTTAACGTGTGGCAGCCGTTGCACATCAGCCACCACACGGGCTTGACAGAGCTAGGTCTTTAGCCACAGGCAAGGGTTAACGAGGACGACTGGAGACCAGCTCTGCTGCACGGACCTAGTGTGCACACATATCGCAGTGTGGGCTGGCTCGTGCTGCCCCTGGGCCCTTGGCTCCTCTGGGCCCTGTACCCTCATTTGCCACACCTCCAGCACAATCTCTCGCCGCTCCTCCGCCACAAAACATTCGCCGTACCTCTGCCACGATCTCTCTCTGCACCAAACATTCGGCGCACCTCCATCACGATCACGTGCCGAATCTCAGCCACGATCTCTCACCACTCCTCCGCCCTGATCATTTGCTGCATTTCTGCCTCGATCTCTTGCCGCTTCTTCGCCTCAAACATTCGCCGCATCTCCGCCACGATCTCTCGCCGCTCATCCGCCCCGACCTTCCCACTCCTCTGCTGTACCTGGGCCCCGCCGATGTTCCTGCCCACGCTCCAAACGGCGACCTGGGTTTTGATGCCGTCATCCAGTCGTCCACCTCGAAGTTGTCGCACGCTTGGAGCAGCTCGCGCTGGAAGTTGTAGTGGCACGCTCCAGCTCTTTTATCCTCCTGACCTGCGGTGGTGTCCTCTCGCAGGTCGGGGTGGCCCATGATGTTCTGGGGCAGTTGGCATCGTTTGGGCTGGATTTTGTGGTCAGCGGCGAACAATGTCTTTTTCTTTAGTTGTACTTTTATGTGTTCAATACTTTTTTTAGTATTGACCTTAGTATTTCTGATTTTTAAGTTCAGTTCTACGATTTCCTTTCAATCCCTGTTTTTTTTTTAATTACTGTTTCCAATGTGTTTTCTTTTTGTTAAGTTAGGCTCTACTTTCCATTTTCAGTTCCATTTTCTGAGTTTGTGCAAATTTCTATTTTTAGTTCATGTATTTATATTTTTACGTCCCTGTTTGAGTATTTGTTCCTCGTTTGCTCTTGCTCCCACTCTATTTGTTTTTATTCCCACACCAAGTGTTTATATTTTTCAGTCCAACTGTTTTTTCTTTTCTTTTTTTCAATTAGTACACTTTTGCTCCTTTTTATTCCTGCTTCTGTTTTTGTTCTTTAAAATGTACGTACTATGACTTCCCCCTTATGGGCTCCAGGATCACTCCAATGTTTTCCCCGCCCTCAGCCTATAACCTGTTCTATCATCCCCTTCCAACCCACCTATAAACTGTTCTACGTTCCCTTAGCCCAATTCCCAGTCTATGGGCTCAATTTTCCCCAGTGATTTGCGCCATTTGTTTGGCGCACGCAGCTTTTTTTGGCCTAAATTTTAAAAATCCAAGTTTCCCCAAAGATTGTGCACCAGCGTAACTCAGTTAGTTGCGATTTTTTTTTTGGTTCATTTTTTCTTGCGTCATGGGGGCATAACTTGATGTCTGCGCCAGTTTTTCACATTTATGCAAGTTTGGCCAACTTGCATTTCTCCTCGGATGGTGTATGTGACCACTCCCAAAACACTTTCTGGGCACTTAAGAAAAAACCAGCGCACATCATAAAATCGGCGCAGAAAGACACCATTATTTTAGGTGAAGTTTTAGAGGGAGTCAAGAACACATTAAATATGCATCATGAAGCTTAATTTTTTCAAACTTAAAACACACAAAATGGAAGTCTAATAGAATTATTTAATTTTGGAGTTTTTTCAAAGTACCACGCCACCCCCGAACGTCTCCAAACCAAGACCGGCAGTCGGAGCGTCAGCCGGCGGAATCGATCCCTCGCCCGGACAATGGCGATGGGATTGGCTTCAAAAGATGCCCGGGGGGGGGGGGGGGTGGGGATGTATAGAAGCCGAACGGAAAGGATGAGAAACCTTACATGATGCAGCAGCAACATCAAATGAAGCCTGGGTGGATGGGTGTTTCCCGGTCTAAGCAAGCCTATTGCGCATGCCCAGACCTCGGTGTGGTCCATACTGGGGCACCGACCTTGGGGAGAGAGACAACAAAGAAGCTTGTCCTGCTGTTTTGAGATTCTTGCAAAGTTAGAATTTAATTATGGGGGCAATACCAACAACGCCATACCTCATGCAAACCTTCTGCAAGAAGGTGCTGCGGAGGAGATGATTGATTCGATGTCGTCGCATGAGGAACCTCCGAGCACGTAGGATCATGGGCAGGAGGCCTTAACCATATCGGTTATATCGAGACTGACGTTCATACCTACACCTGAGTGATGCAGACTGTGTGAGAAGGCTGTATTTTCACACACGAGTTGTAACCGAGATCTGTGAGTTAGTGAAAGCAGACCTGTAACCAAGAAGCGTCAGGAGGACTGCTTTATCAGTTGAAATGAAGGTTACAGCTGCACTTTCATTCTATGTGTTATATATGTAAACCTGTAAATACCATGTTTAACCACCAGAGGGCTCATCCCCTGCAGTCCCAAGGGATCCCACAATCCCTTGGGAGCACCTGTACATAAGGAAGCCTCACTTACTTTGAGCTTACAGTATCTAATCTGACTCTTTATTCAAGACATAACAACTGGCAACGAGATACAGATGACAAATCCCACCGCAACAATGCAGAGAACAGTGGGCATCCTGGAGAAATTCTCGGAGGGAGATGATTGGGAAACCTTCATGGAGCGACTCGACCAATACTTTGTGGCCAACAAGTTGGAAGGAGAAGTGAACGCTGCCAAACGAAGGGTGATCCTCCTCACCATTTGCGGGGCATCAACGTATGGCCTCATGAAAAATCTGCTCGCTCCAGCGAATCCCACAGAGAAGTCATACGATGATTTGTGCACACTGGTCCGGGAGCATCGAAACCCGAAGAAAAGCGTTTTGATGGCAAGGTATCGGTTCTACACGTACAATAGGTCTGAAGGCCAGGAAGTGGCGAGCTATGTCGCCAAGCTAAGGCGCCTTGCAGGACATTGAGAATTTGAAGGACACTTGGAGCACATGCTCAGGGACTTCTTTGTGCATGCAGTAAGTGAAAAAGGAACGGCAGTAATCATGGGGGATTTTAACCTACATATCGATTGGTCAATTCAAATCGCACGGGGTAGCCTTGAGGAGGAATTCATAAAATGCATATGAGATTGTTTCTTAGAACAGTATGTTACAGAACCGACAAGGGAGCAAGATATCTTAGATCTGCTCCTGTGTAATGAGACAGGAATAATAAACGATCTCCTAGTAAAAGATCCTCTCGGAATGAGTGATCACAGTATGGTTGAATTTGTAATACAGATTGAGGGTGAGGAAGTAGTGTCTCAAATGAGCGTACTATGCTTAAACAAAGGGGACTACCGTGGGATGAGGGCAGAGTTGGCTAAAGTAGACTGGAAACACAGACTAAACGGTGGCATAATTGAGGAACAGTGGAGGACTTTTAAGGAGCTCTTTCATAGTGCTCAACAAAAATATATTCCAGTGAAAAAGAAGGGCAGTAAGAGAAGGGATAACCAGCCGTGGATAACCAAGGAAATAAAGGAGAGTATCAAATTAAAAACCAATGTGTATAAGGTGACCAAGGTTAGTGGAAAACTAGAAGATTGGGAAAATTTTAAACGACAGCAAAGAATGACTAAGAAAGCAATAAAGAAAGGAAAGATAGATTACGAAAGTAAACTTGCGCAAAACATAAAAACAGATAGTAAAAGCTTTTACCGATATATAAAACGGAAAAGAGTGACTAAAGTAAATGTTGGTCCCTTAGAAGATGAGAAGGGGGATTTAATAATGGGAAATGTGGAAATGGCTGAGACTTTAAACAATTATTTTGCTTCGGTCTTCACAGTGGAAGACACAAAAACCATGCCAAAAATTGCTGGTCACGGGAATGTGGGAAGGGAGGACTTTGAGATAATCACTATCACTTGGGGGGTAGTGCTGGACAGACTAATGGGACTCAAGGTAGACAAGTCCCCTGGTCCTGATGAAATGCATCCCAGGGTATTAAAAGAGATGGCGGAAGTTATAGCAGATGCATTTGTTATAATCTACCAAAATTCTCTGGATTCTAGGGAGGTACCAGCGGATTGGAAAGCAGCGAATGTAACACCTCTGTTTAAAAAAGGGGGCTGACAAAAGGCAGGTAACTATAGGCCGGTTAGTTTAACATCTGTAGTGGGGGAAATGCTTGAAGCTATCATTAAGGAAGAAATAGTGGGACATCGAGATAGGAATAGTACAATCAAGCAGACGCAGCATGGATTCATGAAGGGGAAATCAAGTTTAACCAAATTACTGGAATTCTTTGAGGATATAACGAGCATGGTGGATAGAGGTGTAACGATGGATGTGGTGTATTTAGATTTCCAAAGGGCATTCGATAAGGTGCCACACAAAAGGGTACTGCAGAAGATAAAGATACGCGGAGTCAGAGGAAATGTATAAGCATGGATCGAGAATTGGCTAGCTAACAGAAAGCAGAGAGTCGGGATAAATGGGTCCTTTTCGGGTTGGAAATCGGTGGTTAGTGGCATGCCACAGGGATCAGTGCTGGGACCACAACTGTTTACAATATACATAGATGATCTGGACGAGGGGACAGAGTGTAGTGTAACAAAATTTGCAGATGACACAAAGGTTAGTGGGAAAACGGGTTGTGTAGAGGACACAGAGAGGCTGCAAAGAGATTTAGATAGGTTAAGCGAATGGGCTAAGGTTTGGCAGAATGGAATACAATGTCGGAAAATGTGAGGTCATCCACCTTGGGAAAAAAAACAGTAAAAGGGAATATTATTTGAATGGGGAGAAATTACAACATGCTGCGGTGCAGAGGAACCTGGGGGTTTTTGTGCATGAATCCCAAAAGGTTAGTTTGCAGGTGCAGCAGGTAATCAGGAAGGCGAATGGAATGTTGGCCTTCATTGCGAGAGGGATGGAGTACAAAAGCAGGGCGGTCCTGCTGCAACTGTACAGGGTATTGGTGAGGCCGCACCTGGAGTACTGTGTGCAGTTTTGGTCACCTTACTTAAGGAAGGATATACTAGCTTTGGAGGGGGTATAGAGACGATTCACGAGGCTGATTCCGGAGATGAGGGGGTTACCTTATGATGATAGATTGAGTAGACTGGGTCTTTACTCGTTGGAGTTCAGAAGGATGAGGGGTGATCTTATAGAAACATTTAAAATAATGAAAGGGATAGACAAGATAGAGGCAGAGAGGTTGTTTCCACTGGCTGGGGAGACTAGAACTAGGGGGCACAGCCTCAAAATACGGGGGAGCCAATTTAAAACCGAGTTGAGAAGGAATTTCTTCTTCCAGAGGGTTGTGAATCTGTGGAATTCTCTGTCCAAGGAAGCAGTTGAGGCTAGCTCATTGAATGTATTCAAATCACAGAGAGATAGATTTTTAACCAATAAGGGAATTAAGGGTTATGGGGAGCGGGCGGGTAAGTGGAGCTGAGTCCACGGCCAGATCAGCCATGACCTTGTTGAATGGCGGAGAAGGCTCGAGGGGCTAGATGGCCTACTCCTGTTCCTAATTCTTATGTTCTTATGTTCTTATGTACTTGGCATTGGCCATGAAGTAATACTTCGCAAACTTTTGACTGTAGAGATCCCAACCTTGAGAAAAGCCATAGTGATAGCCCAGGCGTTTATCACCACCAGTGACAATATCAAACAAATCTCTCAGCACACGAGTGCTGGTGCAAGTACTGTGAACAAAATAATGTTGTTTTCGAATCGTAATGTACAAGGCAGGACTTACACGCCTGCAACTGCACGTCCGCAGGTGACTCAGAGTCCACCATCAAGGGTGGTGAATGCAAGGCTATTAACACCTTGTTGGCGCTGTGGGGGTGATCATCGTTTCCATTCATGCCGCTTCAAAGGATATGTTTGCAAGGGCTGTGGAACAATGGGACACCTCCAACGAATGTGCAGACAAGCTGCAAACCCTGCTAATCCGCAAACCATCATGTTGCAGAGGAGGACAGATCCACAGTGGATCACGACGAACCAGAGCCTCAGACTCAGGAGGCAGAGATATATGGGGTGCACACATTTACCACAGAGTGTCACCCGATAATGCCGAAGGTTGAATTAAATGGACTCCCTCAGTCAATGGAGCTGGACACGGGCACGAGCCAGTCTATAATGAGCAAATAGACTTTCGATAAATTGTGGTGCAGCAAGGCCTCAAGGCCAGTCCTGACCCCCATTTGTACTAAACTGAGAACGTACACAAAGGAACAGATTCCTGTAATCGGCAGTGCTACCGTAAAGGTCTCCTACGATGGAGCGGTGCACAATTTACCACTCTGGGTGGTACCGGGTGATGGCCCCACGCTGTTCGGCAGGAGCTGGCTGGGAAAGATACGCTGGAAATGGGATGATGTCCGAGCATTTTCATCCGTCAACGACACCTCATGTGCCCAGGTCCTAAACAAGTTCCTCTCGTTGTTCGAACAGGGCATCGGGAAGTTCCAAGGAGCAAAAGTGCACATCCACTTGATTCCGGGGGCACGACCCACCCATCACAAGGCAAGAGCGGTACCGTACGTGATAAGAGAGAGGGTGGAGATCGAGCTGGACAGAGAGGGCATCATTTCGCCGATCGAATTCAACGAGTGGGCCAGTCCGATTGTTCCAGTCTTCAAGGAAGACGGCACCGTCAGAATCTGTGGTGATTACAAAGTAACTATCAATCGTTTCTCCCTGCAGGATCAATACCCAATACCAAAGGCAGACAACCTAGTTGCGACGCTGGCGGGAGGAAAAACGTTCACGAAGCTGGACTTGACCTCGGCCTACATGACGCAGGAGCTGGAGGAATCATCGAAGGGCCTCACCTGCATCAACACACACAAAGGTCTTTTCATTTACAACAGATGCCTGTTTGGGATTCGATTGGCCGCGGCGGTATTCCAGAGGAACATGGAAAGTTTACTGAAGTCGGTCCCGCACACCGTGGTCTTCCAGGACGACATCTTGGTTACAGATCGGGACACCGTCAAGCACCTGCAGAACCTGGAGGAGGTTCTTAGTCGGCTTAATCGTGTGGTGCTCAGGTTAAAATGCTCGAAGTGCGTTTTCCTGGCACCTGATGTGGAGTTCCTGGGAAGAAGAATCGTGGCGGACGGCATCAGGCCCACCGATTCGAAGTCTGAGGCAATCAAGAACGCACCGAGACCACAGAACGTGATGGAGCTGCGGTCGTTTCTCGGACTCCTGAACTATTTTGGTAACTTCTTACCGGGTCTTAGCACATTGTTAAAACCCCTGCACTCTCTACTGCGTAAAGGAGATGAATGGGTATGGGGTAAAAGCCAAGAAAATGCCTTTGAGAAAGCTAGGGAACTGTTATGCTCAAACAAATTGTTTGTGTTGTACGATCCATGTAAGCGTTTGGTACTAGCATGTGATGCGTCGTCGTACGATGTCGGGTGTGTATTGCAACAAGCTAATGAATTTGGGAAATTGCAACTGGTTGCTTATGCATCCAGAAGTCTGTCTAAGACTGAGAAGGCCTACAGCATGATTGAAAAAGAAGAGTTAGCATGTGTTTATGGGGTAAAGAAAATGTATCACTATCTGTTTGGGCTCAAATTTGAATTGGAAACCGACCATAAGCCACTTATCGCCCTCGTTTCTGAAAGTAAAGGGATAAATACGAATGCATCGGCCCGCATCCAGAGATGGGCGTTCACATTGTCCGCATACAACTACATCATCCGCCACAGGCCAGGCACAGAAAACTGTGCCGATGCTCTCAGTAGGCTGCCATTGCCCACCACAGGGGTGGAGATGGCACAGCCCACAGATTTAGTCATGGTAATGGAAGCATTCGAGAGTGAGCAATCACCTGTTACCGCCCGACAGACTAGAACCTAGACAAGCCAGGACCCTTTACTGTCTTTAATAAAAAACTGTGTGCTCCCACGGGAGTTGGTCCAGTGTCCCGTTAGAGATGCAGGAAGAAATAAAGCCGTACAGTGGTGCAGACATGAAATGTCTATACAGGCAGACTGCCTCCTATGGGGTAATCGGGTAGTGGTGCCAAAAAAGGGCAGGGACACTTTCATTAGTGACCTCCACAGCACCCACCCAGGCATCGTAATGATGAAAGCGATAGCCAGATCCCACGTGTGGTGGCCCGGTATCGATGCAGACTTAGAGTCCTGTGTGCACAAATGTAATACATGTTCACAGTTAAGCAATGCACCCAGGAAGGCGCCACTAAGCTTATGGTCCTGGCTCTCCAAACCACGGTCCAGGGTCCATGTCGACTATGCAGGCCCATTCTTGGGAAAATTGTTCCTAGTGGTTGTAGATGCGTACTCCAAATGGATTGAATGTATGATAATGTCGGCAAGCACGTCCGCTGCTACCATTGAAAGCCTGCGGGCCATGTTTGCCTAGCATGGCCTGCCTGACGTCCTTGTGAGTGACAATGGGCCGTGCTTCACCAGTGCCGAGTTCAAAGAGTTCATGACCCGCAATGGGATCAAACATGTCACATCTGCCCCATTTAAACCATCGTCCAATGGTCAGGCAGAACGAGCAGTGCAAACAATCAAGCAGAGCTTGAAGAGGGTAAGTGGAAGGCTCACTGCAGACTCGCCTATCCCGAGTCCTGCTTAGTTACCGCACAAGGCCCCTCTCGCTCACTGGGGCTCCCCCCGCTGAACTGCTCATGAAAAGGGCACTTAAGACAAGGCTCTCGTTAGTCCACCCTGATCAACAAGAACAGGTAAAGAGCAGGCGGCTTCAACAGAATACATATCATGATTGCACAAATGTGTCACGCGAAATCGAGATTAATGATCGTGTATTTTTGTTGAACTATGGACAAGGTCCCAAGTGGCTTCCCGGCACTGTCGTGCCAAAGAGGGGAGTAGGGTGTTTCAGGTCAAACTTTCAAATGGACTCACCGACAGGAAACACTTGGACCAAACCAAACTCAGAGTCACGGACTATCCAGAACAACCCACAATAGACTCTACCTTTTTCGACCCTCCAACACATACACAGGTGGCAACCGACCCAGCGGTTGACCACGAAGCAGAACCCATCACCCGCAGCAGCCCAGCAGGACTCACCACGCGCAGCAGCCCAGCGAGGGCCCAACAAACGACTCACCAAAACCAGCATTTGCACCGAGACGATCAACCAGGGAAAGGACAGCTCCAGATCGACTCACATTGTAAATAGTTACACTATTGACTTTGCGGGGGGGGCGGCAGTGTTGTTATATATGTAACCCTGTAAATGCCATGTTTAACCACCAGTGGGCTCATCCCCTGGAGTCCCCAGGGATCCCACAATTGAGCTTGCAGTATCTGGTCTGACTCTATATTCAAGACATAACACTATGCATTTGGATCGTTCCAGGTCATAATTGGGGATGTGTGTGCCATTTCTCAACATGCAACACATATCTGCATTCGGCAGGTGACTGTTGCACTATATGCCCAGAGGAATGACTACATAAAGTTCCCCATGACCGCCCAGGCCATGCGTGAAAGGACTAAGGGCTTCTCCGGGATTGTTGGCTTCCCAAAGGTACAGGGCTGCGTTGATTGCACTCACATCACCTTGTGAGCATCTTTGGAGGTATCCGAGATGTACAGGAACAGAAAAGGCTTTCACTCCATGAATATGTAGCTCGTGTGTGACGACATGCATCGTATCATGTCAGTTGATGCAAGATACCTTGGGAGCACCCATGATGCGTTCATCCTATGCGAGAGTGCTATATCTGCCATGTTTCAGCAGCAGCCAAAAGGGCAGAGCTGGCTACTGGGAGACAAAGGGTACGGCCTCGCCACCTGGCTCATGATGCCCCTATGTGTAACCTGGATGGAAGCTGACCGGGAATACAACATGTCACACATAGTGACGAGCAGCATAATAGAGAGGACCATTGTCATATTGAAACAGCGTTTGCGATGCCTGGACCATTCCGGAGGCTACTTGCAATACTCCCCTGAGATTGTTGGTCAGTTCACTGTTGTGTGCTGCATGCTGCATAACTTAGCCATCATGGGGCAGCAGCAGCTAGTTGTAGAAGACCCATCTGAGGTGAGCATGGCGGAAGATGAGGAGAAAGAGGACGAGGAAGCCATGTAACTACCTGAACCTGGAGCACAATGGCGGAGGAGGGCGGGCCGTTGTGCCCCTTTAATGATTACTCGAGCCTTGCGCCAGCAGCTCATCCGTGAACGCTTTGCAGCCTGAAGGCTCAGCAGCAACTATTCCACATGGACCATGATTACTGTTTGGACCTGTTCCGTAATGTTGTGTTGTGTTAATAGAACTAATAATGGAACTGATTCTTCTTTACTTCAAAATGTTGTGTTAATTATGGAAAAAAATAATGGAAATAATTCAGTTATAATTTAAAATATGTTTTATTCAAAAGTTTAAGAAACACTTATTTGTACTTAACTTTAATAAAAAATATTCTTGTATCAAACTTTAAAGTTTTCAGTTAAGATCACTTATAAACTTTAAGTTCATTTACAAACTTTTAAACTTGTAAACTTACGTAACTTCAAAAAACTTTTAATTTGAGAACAGTTGCAACAGTAACAACAACAGCAGCAAAGAAAGGCCATCTCTCCTCCACCTTATTCTAAGACCACCCGCTGCGTTTGGTCTTGTTGACTCCACCCCTGCCCGCAGGCGGTGGCACAGTGTTTCTCAGGTTGGTACCAAGCTTATTCTTTCGAACATCTCAGGTAATGCGCACTTCTTGATGGTGGGGGGCGGGGTTGCAGGTGGTAATGTGGAAGGCCCGGCTTGGGCCTCTTCAGAGGCTGGTCTAGGGATTGGAGTGGGAATGGCAGTTGATTTCTCTCAATGGGCTTGGGGTCTGGGCATGTTCCCTTATTGTACCAGCTAACTCTGACATTTCCTCCCTCGTGTAACCTGACAGTGTCCCAACTACCTCCAACATTCCCTCCCTCATGTACGCCGACAGTGTGTCAACGACCTGCAACATTCCCTCCCTCCTGTTCACTGACAGCACATCAGCTATCTGTGACATTCCCTCCCTCATGTTCCCGGACAGTGTTCCCATTTCTCGTGAGAGCGTTGTTAGAAACATAGAAACATAGAAACATAGAAAATAGGTGCAGGAGTAGGCCATTCGGCCCTTCTAGCCTGCACCGCCATTCAATGAGTTCATGGCTGAACATTCAACTTCAGTACCCCATTCCTGCTTTCTCGCCATACCCCTTGATCCCCCTAGTAGTAAGGACCTCATCTAACTCCTTTTTGAATATATTTAGTGAATTGGCCTCAACAACTTTCTGTGGTAGAGAATTCCACAGGTTCACCACTCTCTGGGTGAAGAAGTTCCTCCGCATCTCGGTCCTAAATGGCTTACCCCTTATCCTTAGACTGTGACCTCTGGTTCTGGACTTCCCCAACATTGGGAACATTCTTCCTGCATCTAACCTGTCTAACCCCGTCAGAATTTTAAATGTTTCTATGAGGTCCCCTCTCATTCTTCTGAACTCCAGTGAATACAAGCCCAGTTGATCCAGTCTTTCTTGATAGGTCAGTCCCACCATCCCGGGAATCAGTCTGGTGAACCTTCGCTGCACTCCCTCAATAGCAAGAATGTCCTTCCTCAGGTTAGGAGACCAAAACTGTACACAATACTCCAGGTGTGGCCTCACCAAGGCCCTGTACAACTGTAGCAACACCTCCCTGCCCCTGTACTCAAATCCCCTTGCTATGAAGGCCAACATGCCATTTGCTTTCTTAACCGCCTGCTGCACCTGCATGCCAACCTTCAATGACTGATGTACCATGACACCCAGGTCTCTTTGCACCTCCCCTTTTCCTAATCTGTCACCATTCAGATAATAGTCTGTCTCTCTGTTTTTACCACCAAAGTGGATAACCTCACATTTATCCACATTATACTTCATCTGCCATGCATTTGCCCACTCACCTAACCTATCCAAGTCGCTCTGCAGCCTCACAGCATCCTCCTCGCAGCTCACACTGCCACCCAACTTAGTGTCATCCGCAAATTTGGAGATACTACATTTAATCCCCTCATCTAAATCATTAATGTACAGTGTAAACAGCTGGGGCCCCAGCACAGAACCTTGCGGTACCCCACTAGTCACTGCCTGCCATTCTGA
Source organism: Pristiophorus japonicus (assembly GCF_044704955.1). Taxonomy (NCBI): domain Eukaryota; kingdom Metazoa; phylum Chordata; class Chondrichthyes; family Pristiophoridae; genus Pristiophorus; species Pristiophorus japonicus. Next base: position 224,092,199 of record NC_091981.1, read on the forward strand.
AAAGTACCCATTTACTCCTACTCTTTGCTTCCTGTCTGACAACCAGTTCTCAATCCATGTCAGTACACTACCCCCAATCCCATGTGCTCTAACTTTGCACATCAATCTCTTGTGTGGGACCTTGTCGAACGCCTTCTGAAAGTCCAAATATACCACATCAACTGGTTCTCCCTTATCCACTCTACTGGAAACATCCTCAAAAAATTCCAGAAGATTTGTCAAGCATGATTTCCCTTTCACAAATCCATGCTGACTTGGACCTATCATGTCACCTCTTTCCAAATGCACTGCTATGACATCCTTAATAATTGATTCCATCATTTTACCCACTACCGATGTCAGGCTGACCGGTCTATAATTCCCTGTTTTCTCTCTCCCTCCTTTTTTAAAAAGTGGGGTTACATTGGCTACCCTCCACTCCATAGGAACTGATCCAGAGTCAATGGAATGTTGGAAAATGACTGTCAACGCATCCACTATTTCCAAGGCCACCTCCTTAAGTACTCTGGGATGCAGTCCATCAGGCCCTGGGCATTTATCGGCCTTCAATCCCATCAATTTCCCCAACACAATTTCCCGGCTAATAAGGATTTCCCTCAGTTCCTCCTCCTTACTAGACCCCCCGATCCCTTTTATAACCGGAAGGTTGTTCGTGTCCTCCTCAGTGAATACCGAACCAAAGTACTTGTTCAATTGGTCCGCCATTTCTTTGTTCCCCGTTATGACTTTCCCTGATTCTGACTGCAGGGGACCTACGTTTGTCTTTACTAACCTTTTTCTCTTTACATATCTATAGAAACTTTTGCAATCCGTCTTAATTCTCCCGAAAGTCCCGATACCTCATCACGCACCCCACTGATGGTGTCCAGGAGTGATCGTGTAAGGTCAATGCTCTCCACTCTCATTGCCATCATCTGAACCACATCTGTCAGATCCTGCACCTCAGGAGAGTGCTGTCAAACTCTCCTTCCCCTCCTCACCCTGGGTGTGCCTTGCTGCATCCCACTGGGACCCGCACCCTGGGACGGTGGGGCCGCAGGTGTACCTTGCTGCACCCGACTGGAATCCCCAGCCTCGGACTGTGGGAAACCATGGAATGTCCCACCAACACTCGTACCACTCAGGAAAGGGGCTAGCACCTCAATGGGCAGCACCTGCACCTCCTCCAGAGTGAGTACAACAGTGGGGGCTTCATCCATCACCACCTCCTCCGCCTCACCCCCACCTCACCCCAATGCTCTTGGTCTGGAAGGTGAGATTGGAAGATGCTCTCCTCTTCAGGCTCGACCGTGTCGAAATCTTCTTCTGCATCGTCAGGGTTGGCCTCAAGTTCTGCAAAATATAACAGAACATCATCATCATAGGCAGTCCCTCAAAATCGAGGAAGACTTGCTTCCACTCTAAAAGTGAGTTCTCAGGTGACTGTACAGTCCAATACGGGAATTACAGTCTCTGTTACAGATGGGACAGAGAGTCATTGAAGGAAAGATGGGTGGGGAGTCTGGTTTGCCGCATGCTCCTTCTACTGCTTGCGCTTGTTTTCTGCATGCTCTCAATGACGAGACTCGAGGTACTCAGTGCCCTCCCAGATGCTCTTCCTCCACTTAGGGCGGTCTTTGGCCAGGGACTCCCAGGTATCGGTGGGGATGTTGCACTTTATCAAGGAGGCTTTGAGGGTGTCCTTGAAACGTTTTCTTTCCGCACCTGGGGATCGCTTGCCGTGTAGGAGTTCCGAGTACAGCGCTTGCTTTGGGAGTCTTGTGTCAGGCATGCGAACAATGTGGCCCACCCAACGGAGCTGGTCGAGTGTGGTCAGTGCTTCGAACAGACAAATGGCTAGCAGCAGAAGAGGGGGCAGGGTGGCATGAATAGGCTCACACAGCACAGGCAGCAGGCTCATTTGAAGAACCATGATGAATGATAGCACATTGCATCAACTGAAGCACAGCTGAGGCTAGCCCGCGCAGTACTTAACATTTAGCAAAGCCAGACTGTGTAATTTGCAGGACTTACCCTCTCTCGAGTGTGGGCCAGTTTGTGCAGTGGCGGTTGCTTTTCTCCAGGCAATACCTATCAAAGCAGTGACCCTCTCTTCCAAGATTGTCAGTGGGTGCAGATTTGCCGGGCCTCCTCCTGTTCGAGTTCTTTCCCTTTTGTTGTGTGCCACTTTCCTCTGTAAAGATGAAAATATAACTTTTTAGAGAGAGTATCTTTCTGCTGGGTGGGACATACACATTTACAATTGCAATTCCAGTGTATAAATAAAAATATAACTTACACTAACTACTTGACCAAGGTCCTGCCACTTCTTTTTGCACAGGCCTCCAGACCTCAGGGTGGTCACCATTGCGCAGTAATCTTCTGTAAATTGGCTCCAGCATTTTTTCTTTTCTTTTGGTGAAACTTTTATGTGGCCTCTGCTGGTGTCCAGCTCTTACCATCTGGCCTCAATTACAGTAACCAGTGCCCACACTTCACCCTGTAAGAAATTCTCGGTCCTTGAGCGACGTTGCACCTTGTATTGCAGCTCGTATTTTTCCAATGAGAATTAAAGTTCTCACACACAACTGGCTCTTTAAAAATGGCCAAATGCAGACCGGGAGCTGTACTAGGCACGTGCGTCCATAGCAATCATGTCAAAAACGTAATTCTTTTTTTCAAGCATGCGCAGAAGGGGGGGGGGGGGGGCATCATTTTTTTGGAGCAGACAATAGGCTCCATCTCCCCGAAGCTAATGAACAGGCTGCGCTGCATCAAATTCAAAAAATAGAACGGGGAAACTTGCTAGTTATTTTTTGGGGAGTAGTCGGGGCCCAAAAGACGGGCATACCTCTTGCCATACGCCAAAAAACGGCATTGGGGAAAATTGAGCCCACTTTATCTTCCAGCATTTAATGCTAGTCTACGCTTGCCCACAGCTACTCTCTCAACTTTGGCTTTACTTTTACCCCTCACTTCACCTCTATCTGTGCTTTCCCTGTCCCCAATATCCCTCTGAACTTGTAACCCTCTTCTACCTTTCCCACAACCTATAACCCCTTCCCCCACCTCTGTCCTTTAGTGTTGCAATCCTCCCTCGGCTCTGGTCCAGTTATCCTCCCATTATCTAACCTCGCTCAATCTGAAGGTTACAATCAATATTTATTCCCCATGTGCAATGTCAAAGTTGATCGACTTGTAATTCATAAATAAGCAGTAGCATCGAATCATTTCAAACTAAAGTGCAACAAATATTTCAAAGGAAGATATTTCATGTTTTTTTTTAATGGACCTTACCCTCCACCTTATTCCTTGATTATATGGTAGGAGTAGTATACAAATAATAAATAATCTAATGCCATTAGGACTGCCAATCTGTAATGTGTCATCTTTTGTATTTTCCATGTGCTGTTAATGATTCACTTTTAATTATAATTTTATTTTTCAGAATTGGTATGCAGACTCCATCTGGTGGTCACACCTTGTGTGGAATGGTTTCACAATTCCTGCATTATGATGACAGAGATTAGTTTGAAGTGAGGCATCACTGTTGTATGTAATCACAGAATCATAGAAATTTACAGCACAGAGGGAAGCCATTCAGCCCATCTTGTCTGCGCTGGTTAAAAAGAGCTATCCCGCCTAATCCCACTTTCCAGCTCTTGGTCCGTAGCCTTGCAGGTTACAGCACTTTAGGTGCATATCCCAGTATTTTTTTAATGTGATTAGGGTTTCTGCCTCTACCACCCATTCAGGCAGTGTGTGTCCCCCATTGCCCTCTCGGTGAAAAAAATTCACTTCAACTCCCCTTTAATCCTTCCACCAATTATTTTAAATCTATGCCCCCTGGTTACTGACTTCTCTGCTAGAGGAAATGGGTCCTTCCTATCCACTCTATCTAGGCTGCTCAATTTTATACACCTCAATCAAGTCTCCCCTCAACCTCCTCTGTTCCAAAGAAAAGAACCTCAGCTTATCCAATCGTTCCTCATAGCTAAAATTCTCCAGTCCTGGCAACAGCTTCGTAAATCGACTCTGTATCCTCTCTAGTGCAATCGCATCTTTCCTGTAATGTGGTGACCGGAAATGTATGCTGTACTCTAGTGGGGCGTAACTAGTATTTTATACAGTTCCAGCATAACCTCCCCCTGCTCTTATATTCTATGCCTCGGCTAGTAAAAGAAAGAAGCCCTTGTTAAAGGCCTTGCTAAAATCCACATAGACTACATCAAATGTACTACCCTCTACGACCCTCCTCTTTACCTCATAAAATGCAATCAAGTTAGTGAGACACGACTTTCCCATAACAAATCCATGCTGACTGTCCTTAATTAATCCGTAACTTTCTAAATGCCGATTAATACGGTTGCTCGGAATGTTTTCCAATAATTTTCCCACCACTGACTAGCCTGTAACTACTCACTTTGTAAACAATGGCACAATGTTAGCAGTCCTCTGGCACCATACCTGCAGCCAGAGAGGATTGGAAAATGATGGTCAGAACCTCCACTCTTTCCTCCTTTGCCTCTTTTAACAGCCTGGGATACATTTCATCCGGGCCTAGTGATTTTATCTACTTTCAAAGATGCCAAACCTGTTATACTTCCTCTCTCTCTATAGTTATCCCATCTAATATTTCACACGCCTCCTCCTTAACCACAATGTCTGCCTCATCCCTCTTTTCTGTGAAGACAGACACGAAGGCTGGAATTTTCTGGGGTTCATGTGGGTGCAGTTGGAGGCAGATCCGGAGGGAAATTGGAAAAACCTTGGAGCGGGTCTGGAACCCGCTGTCATCCCACCCCCGTGCAGCTTTCTCTCGAGCATGTTTGGCAGCGCAGCAGCGACCCGAACGGCAGAGGTGGCCATGGTAATTGAGATCATTATGAGGTACTTGTCAGACCCTTAAACATCTTTTTAACACTACCATTCAAAATTCCCTGGATGAGTACATGCATCAAGCAGCTTGGGAACCACATCTGTGAACCTGAGGCGGAAGTTCAATGGCCATTGATCCAGCTCATTCGTGTATAGTATGGAAAGCACAATAAAAACTTGCACCTAACACCTGGTCACTTTCCTAAGGCAGATGCAGTTGCATTATCAGCACAGATCTTTCTAGGGGTTGCAAGTGTTTCCAGCAAAGTCAGGATCCACTATCAGCTCATTGGTAGAACCTATCACACCACTGACATTGCTTCTGTCATCTCTACTTGACCTGCCATCTATTACATAAGCGTGGGTGCCATTTATATTGTCTCACCTTGGTCCTCAGAATCGGACCATGATGAGCCCCAACACCTCTTTAACAAGTCAGCCGATTATATCAACTTTGCCACTGATGAAGCCAGCGTTACTGAGCGGGTACTGGCCTTTGCCGCTCTGGATGGCTTCCCACAGGTGCAGGTCGTCATCGACTGCACAAATGTGGCCATCAGGGCACCTCATCATCCCCAGGCGTGTTTGTCAACCACAAAGGCTTTCACTCCCTCAATGTGAAGCTTGTCTGCAACCATAGAATGATCATCATGCATTTGTGTGCCCAATTCCCTGGCAGCTGCTACGACTCTTTCGTCCTATGCCAGTCAACCCTCCCTCAGCTCTTCGCTCCTCCAAACAGACTTTCCGGCTGGCTCCTTGAAGGCAAGAGCTAGCCACTGAAGACATAGCTCATGACACCCTTGAGGAGGCCAAGTACTGAGGCCGAGGAGAGATATGATGAAAGCCATATTTCCACCAGATGTGTCAGAGAGCAGACAATAGGCATACTGAAAATGCATTTCAAGTGCCTTCACAGATCTGGAGGAGCCCTTCAGTATGCACCAACCGGGGTCTCCAGAATCGACGTGGTCTGCTGCGCCCTGCATAACATAGCACAGCAGCGAGGATTAGAGCTATATGAGGAGCAAGGATCTGAGTGCACAACCTCTTTGGTGGAGGCACAGGAGGAATCTGTGGTCCAGATCCCACCAGCACTAAAGCATATTGCTGCCTGGGAGGCAAGATTTACTTAACTTTATGCAGTACACCCACACGGCTGCCACATGCTGCATCAGGGTCCCACCATCCCACAGCAATACCATAATGCATCCCTACAATAACCAAGCCATTCCTTTCACACTGACCACCATTGCTGGAGGTAACGTTATGTCTGATCATTCACTCCAACTCACTCTGCCACTTCCAAAGTTGCACACAAATTTGTCTATGGTGGAGAAAATAAATAGTTTATGCATGACAGTGCAATAATGGAAATTTTACAGAAACATTTATTAAAACACGCAAGTGTCTAACCTTGTGCACCTTCTTGTGTTTCATCTTTCTCTTACACGTGCTTCTACAAGGTGCAATCCCTGTGGCTTCAGCAGAGGTAGAGGCAGCCTGCTGACTTCCCGCCTGCAACTGCACAGACACTTTTGGCACATCTCCTCTAGGTTTTGGAGCCTGTGATGGTCCTGCTAAAGTCTGCTTCTCCTGTGCAGCGACAACTCGGCCATCGCCATCTGAGGAGCCATCTGGGGCTCTGACTGAGGGGTGGCAACAGGGGAGAAGTGTGAGTGCTTTGAGAGGAGCCCTCACTTTCATACCCCTCTCACCATCATCCCTCTCATGGGCCACTTGCACTTCCCTGCCAGTAAGGAGCTGGAGAGCACCTTGCTGCATATCAGTGAGGCTATGAGGACTGACGCCTACTTTGAAATCTCTCCCAGAGAGGAGGTCTATGAGCATCTACCATCTATTCACCATAGAAAGCATATTCTCCTGTGAGTGGCACATTACCTGCTCCATGTATGTGGCCATCCTTTCCATGGAAGAACCTACAGCCGCCATTGCATGCGACAGGCTGGTGCTCATGTTGGAGATTGATTCCTCCATTCTCTGCACATTTGCAGATATCATGGTCGCACCACCTGTCAAAGCCTCCTGCACTTCTTCCTGCACCACCAGGATCGCCCACTTTCTGGATGGCCCCAAGGCTCAGCATCTGCATGCAGCTGAGCAGTGCTAGGAGCGTCCTGCTCCCTCCGGCGAGGAGTCTCCACTCCTATCCCTGTCTCCGCCATCTGCTCTTGTTCACTTGCGAGACACCAAGTAACTACATTGCTCTATCTTGCATGGGACCCACCGAGGTGTGCGTATCTGCGCTGGTGTGGAATGTGCTTATTTCTGGTGATGGTGCGCCCTCAGAAGCTGGAGGCTCCTCTGAGGAGTCGTCTTTAGGGTTAGGGTTAGGTTCCTCCTGGACAGTGGTGGGGGGTTCTTGATGGACCTGTGGGAGAGTAAAGAGAGGATTAGAAATATCATATCAAGAATGGGTAACGATACCATTATGCACATGATGAACATTCAATGGCTGACATCAGGCCCCATATCATCATCATCATCATCATCATCATAGGCAGCCCCTCGGAATCGAGGAAGACTTGCTTCCACTCCCAAAGTGAGTTCTTTGATGGCTGAACAGTTCGATACAAGAGCCACAGACCATGTTACAGGTGTGTCAGACATTTGTCGGGGGAAGGGGTGGGTGGGGCTAGTTTGCCGTGTGCTCCTTCCGCTGCCTGCGCTTGACCTCTTCACGCTCTTTGCGTTGAGACTCAAAGAGCTCAAAGCCCTCCCGGATGCACTTTCTCCACCTCGGGCGGTCTTCGGCCAGGGTCTCCCAAGTGTCAGTGGTGATGTCGCACTTTACCAGGGAAGCTTTGAGGGTGCCCTTATAATGTTTCCGCTGCCCACCTTTGGCTCGTTTACCATGAAGGAGCTCCGCATAAAGAATTTACTTAGGGAGTCTCGTAACTGGCATGCAAACTATGTGGCCTGCCCAGCGAAGCTGATCGAGTGTGTTCAGTGCTTCGATGCTGGGGATGTTAGCCTGGACGACGACACTGATGTTGGTGCGCCTGTCCTCCCAGGGGATTTGCAGGATCTTGCGGAGACATCATTGGTGATATATCTCCAGTGACTTGAGGTGCCTTCTATACATTGTCCATGCCTCAGATCCATACGGGTATTACTACAGACCTGTAGACCCTGAGTTTGATGGTAGATTTGTGGGCCTGGTCTTCAAACACTCTTTTCCTCAGATGGCCAAAGGCTGCACTGGTGCACTGGAGGTGATGTTGAATCTCCGCATCAATGTCTACCTTTGCTAATAAGAGGCTCCTGAGATATGGGAAATGGTCCACATTGTCGAGGGCCGCACCATGAATGTTGATGATTGGAGGGCAGTGCTGTGCGGCGGGGACAGGCTGGTGGAGGACCTTTGTGAGATGAGTGACTGCTGTATGCTATGTGGCTGTATGAGATGTAATTCTGTCACCAGGTTGCTGAGATATCCCCCTCTCTCCGTCTCCCTCCTCCAGCTGCTCTGCGACTCCAGACACTTCCATGGCAACCTCCTCTGCTGCTGTTGAGGTGGCAAAAGGTTCTCTCCCTCTCCCTCTTATTGTGGGCTCTCTTTTCCTGCAAGGAGGGAAAGAAGAGAAGGTTGAGTGAGAGCGACAGAATGAGTGTAAGGAATGGATGGGTTACATCTTTAGAGGATGACTATGATGGAGTGGGATGCCAATGCCAAGTGGCCTCCTTGCGTGCTGTTAGTTGGTATGATTGCATTAGGATGAGGGTGAGTGTGAGGGGTGGTTAGTAAGATGGGGATATGCTAATGTAGATAGAGAGAGAGGGATGGGTGGCCATGCAAGGTATGTTGGTGTGAGTAACGATGAGCAGGAGTAGGGACGGGAAGGCAGAGTGATGGGGATGTGATGACAAGCACAGTAAGATGAAGGTGAATGTATCTTTGCACTCACCTGTCCTGGTCTAATGAAATCATTGAAACATTTGCGGCACTGCACCCAGATCCTTCTCACCACATCCCTGCTATCTCCAATCAGGCTCATTTGGTCTGCTGGTGAGGGAGTCATCTGAGAACCTGAGTGCAGCACTCTGTCTCTGTGCAGTCATGTTTAAAACTGTTTGTAACACTCCAATGGTGTAGTGCAATGCCTGAACTATCCTAGATGAAACTTCAAATTCAATGTGGCCATGGCTTCTTTAAATATCCCGCTGAAGACAAGTCATCGATGCCATCGTCAGACCTGCACCATTTAATAGGGCCGGGTAATGTGCAGGGCTGCCTTAATAGGCGCCATTAACGGAAAGTCAATCTCAGGAGCGGGATGGAATGAAACGGGGTTGCGACCACCGGCACCCAACCAGGTACAGAAAATTACAGCCAAAATATTCATTAAGAACCACACATAGGTTGCCCTTTTAGTCTCTAAAAGGTCCTACTCTTTCCTTAGTTATTCTCTTGCTCTTTATGTATTTATAAAACATCTTTGAATTTCCCTTGATTTTGCTAGCCAATATTTATTTATTCATGCCCGCTCTTTACTTTCCTAATTTCCTTTTTAGGTCCAACCCCACACTTTCTAGACTCTGCTCGGCTTTCTGTAGTATTAACATAGAAACATAGAAACATAGAAAATAGGTGCAGGAGTAGGCCATTCGGTCCATAGAGCCTACACCACCATTCAATAAGATCATGGCTGATCAGTTACCTCAGTACCCCTTTCCTGCCTTCTCGCCATACTCCTTGATCCCTTTAGCCGTAAGGGCCATATCTAACTCCCTCTTGAATATATCCAATGAACTGGCATCAACAATTCTCTGCGGTAGGGAATTCCACAGGTTAACAACTCTCTGAGTGAAGAAGTTTCTCCTCATCTCAATCCTAAATGGCTTACCCCTTATCCTTAGACTATGTCCCCTGGTTCTGGACTTCCCCAACATCGGGAACATTCTTCCTACATCTAACCTGCCCAATCCCGTCAGAATTTTATATGTTTCTATGAGATCCCCTCTCATCCTTCTAAACTCCAGTGAATACAGGCCCAGTCGATCCAGTCTTTCTTCATATGTCAGTCCTGCCATCCTGGGAATCAGTCTGGTGAACCTTTGCTGCACTCCCTCAATAGCAAGAACGTCCTTCCTCAGATTAGGAGACCAAAACTGAACACAATATTCCAGGTGAGGCCTCACCAAGGCCCTGTACAACTGCAGTAAGACTTCCTTGCACCTATACTCAAATCTTCTAGCTATGAAGGCCAAAATACCATTTGCCTTCTTCACCGCCTGCTGTACCTGCATGCCAACTTTGAATGACTGATGTACCATGACACCCAGGTCTCGTTGCACCTCCCCTTTTCCTAATCTGCTGCCAATCAGATAATATTCTGCCACCAAAGTGGATAACCTCACATTTATCCACATTATACTGCATCTGCCATGCATTTTCCCACTCACCTAACCTATCCAAGTCACCTTGCAGCCTCTTAGCGTCCTCCTCACAGCTCACACTGCCACCTACCTTAGTGTCATCTGCAAACTTGGAGATATTACACTCAATTCCTTCATCCAAATCATTAATGTATATTGTGAATAGCTGGAGTCCCAGCACTGAGCCCTGCGGCACCCCACTAGTCGCTGCCTGCCATTCTGAAAAGTACCCGTTTATCCCGACTCTCTGCTTCCTGTCTGCCAACCAGTTCTCTATCCACGTCAGTACATTACCCCCAATACCATGTGCTTTGATTTTGCGCACCAATCTCTTGTGTGGGACCTTGTCAAAAGCCTTTTGAAAGTCCAAATACACCACATCCACTGGTTCTCCCTCATCCGCTCTGCTAGTTACATTCTCAAAAAATTCTAGAAGATTTGTCAAGCTTGATTTCCCTTTCATAAATCCATGCTGACTTGGACCGATCCTGACACTGCTTTCCAAATGCGCTGCTATTTCATCTTTAATAATTTATTCCAACATTTTCCCCACTACTGATGCCGGTCTATAATTACCCGTTTTCTCACTCCCTCATTTTTGTAAAAGTGGTGTTACATTAGCTACCCTCCAGTCCATAGGAACTGATCCAGAGTCGATAGACTGTTAGAAAATGATCACTAATGCATCCACTATTTCTAGGGCCACTTCCTTATGTACTCTGGGATGCAGACTATCAGGCCCCGGGGATTTATCCGCCTTCAATCCCATCAATTTCCTTAACACAATTTCCCGCCTAATAAGGATTTCCTTCAGTTCCTCCTTCTCACTAGACCCTCGGTCCCCTAGTATTTCCGGAAGGTTATTTGTGTCTTCCTTCGTGAAGACAGAACCAAAGTATTTGTTGAACTGGTCTGCCATTTCTTTGTTCCCCATTATAAATTCACCTGAATCTGAACTGAGCTCTTGATATCTGACAAAAGCTTCCCTTTTTTCCTTATCCAACACTGTATGCTCCTTGACATCGAAGGGGCTCTAGATTTGAGAGTCCTACCCCTTTTTCTTTGTGGGAACATATTTGCTCTGAACTCTCACTATCTCCTTCTTGAATGCCTCCTGCTACTCTGACATTTATTTACTTTCAAGCAGCTGTTTCCAGTATGTTTTTGCTAAATCACATCTCAGCTTCGCAAAATTGGCCTTACCCCAATTGAGAACTTTTATACCTGGTCTATCTTTGTCCTTTTCTATAACTACTAAATCTAACTTAATTATGATCACTACCACCAAAATGCTCTTCCACTGATACCCCTGCCTCCAGCCCAGCTTAATTCCTAAAACCAAGTGCAGACCTGCCCTCTCTCTTGTGGGCTTGATGCGTACTGGCTAAAAAAGTTCTCCTGAATGCATTTTAAGAATTCTGTGCCTGCTAATTCTTTTACACTGATTCTATCCCAATTAATATTAGGGTAGTTGAAATCCCCTACTATTACTGCCCAATTGTTTTTGCATTTTTGTATTTCTCAGAAATTTGCCTACCTTTTTGCTCTTCTATCTCCCTCTGACTGTTTGGGGGATGCGGGGGGGGGGGGGGGGGGGGAGGGGAGGGGGTCTATTATACACTCCAGCATTGTGATTGCCCATTTTTTGTTCTTCAGTTCAGCCCATATGGCCTCATTTGATGATCCTTCTAACATAGCATCCCTACTCACAGCTGTAATTGTTTCTTTAATTAATATTGCAACCCCCCTTCCTTTTTATCCCCCTCTCTATCTCGTCTGAAAGTCCTGTAACCAAGAATGTTGAGCTGACATTCCTGCCCTACTTTAAGCCATGTTTTAGTAATAGCTATGATAAGAGACTTCCACGTGTCTATCTGTGCCTTTAGCTCATCTGCCTTATTCACTAGACTCCTTGCATTGACGTATATACCATTAATCAATGCCAAACTCCTTTGTTGTCTATTTCCTAGCCTTTGCTTCTTTTGCCTTCCAAATTCACTTACTAATTTACTGCCTTCCATATCCAGCTTCGCTTCACTCCCTATTAAATCTGTGCTCAGATTCCCAACCCCCGCCAAGCTTGTTTAAACCCTCCCTAATAACACTAGCAACCGCCCCAGCCCTGAAAATCCGTTGCCAAAGAGCTGGCTTCGGAGCGTCCTAAAAGAGGCCTCCCTGGGGAAAAAAAGTGCCACAAAAAACATTCCCAATACATTGCTCACCCCAAATAAAGATAAATCACAAAAAGAAAACAAAAAAAAAAGAATTACACATACCTCAATCAGTCATTCCTTCCCTCTTTGCTGCCGGTACAGCTCTGACCGCCAGCTTTCTTTGACGGGTTGGCTATGGGGCGCTACATGGTCAGCGCGAAACAAATTTTCAGATCGGGACGATAATAGGGTTGTTGCACATCGGTGTGTCGCTCCTGGGTGATACTGCTCAGCTCCGCCGCAAAACCAGTACCAAACTTCCCGGCTGGGCACTGGAAGCTGGCCACCCGGGCGCTAAGCATTTCGCGACCCATTACAGCCCCTCTGGGGCACTAACAGAGACGCAAGCCAAACGAAAATCCAGCTCTGTGTACCTTATACTGTATGGTATAATATTGTAATTCTAAAGCAAAATAACTTGACACAAAGGAAGGAGGCCTTGCTTGAAATGCATCAATACTCGCAGCTCTAGGATGTTGCTACAGGAGTTCCTCAGGGCAGCAGCCTCAGCCCAACCATCATTTGCTCCAACAAGGATGTTCCTGTTAACATCAGGTCAGGAGTGGAACTGCTCACTAATGATTCCACAGCCCAGGCCAGCCTACAGCAAAACCTCAACAATTTTCAAGCTTGGGCTGATAAATAGCAGGTCACATTTGCCCATTGGAAATGCCAGATAATGACCATCTCAATCAATAAAAGGCCTAACCCCCTCTCACGATGTTTAATGGCTCCACCATTGTAGAATCCTCCACCATCAACATCTTGGGAGGAGGTAATCATTAACTAGAAGCTTCATTGGAACAGCTATGTCAAAACTGTGGTTGCAAGAGCAGGGAACAGGCTGTCCACTTTGATTGGTATCTCTACAACTGGACTCAATGTCCATCCCCTCCACCAATGGCATATTATAGCTGCAGTATGTATGATCTGCAAAAAGCATGACAGCAATGGCAACACCCTCCCAGCCCTATGATCTCCACCACCAAGAAGGACAAGCGCAACAAGATTATGGGTACACCATCAACTCAAGGCCCCTTCCAAGTCATACACCATCTTGACTTGAACATATATTGCCATTCCTTCATAGTCACAGGATCAAAATCCCCTTATTCCCTACCTAATACCAACGTAGACATCTCATTAGGACAAAGACTACAATTCCTCAAGGAGAAGGCTCAACATCATCTCACAGCAACTAGGGATGGGTGATAAATTTGGCCTTGCCAGGTTTGTCCACATTTCAAGAACAAATAAAAAAAACATCCAACTTACTATAAGTTTTTTTCAAGAGCACCTCACAAATCCATGACCTCTACCACCTAGAAGGACAAGAGCTGCAGGTATCTCCAAGTTCCCCTACAAATCACACACCATCCTAACTTTGAAATATATTGCCATTCCTTCACTGTTGCTCGGTTAAAATCTTGGAACTCCCTACCTAACAGCACTGAGGGAGTACCTTCACCACACAGAATGCAGTGGTTCAAGAAGGTGGCTCCTCACCACCTTCTCAAGGGAAAATAATGATGATTAATAAATATTTCCCACATCCCATGAATGAATAAAATAAATTAAGCAACACCATTACAGATCTATTACATTAAAATAAAATAAACTTTCACTTGAACATATCTCCAGAAATCAGCTTTGATGGACAGGCCACAATAAATTGGAGCAGCGGGGGAGGGAGTGTAACAAAAGAAAATGTTATGGACAACAGCATTTATCGCCTTTTTTATTGCATATTGTTCAGAGGGCCAATCTGCAGTAATTTACAAAGAAATTCAATTGCTTAGAGGTGCAGGCCACATGCTTGGCCTGGAATACATGGGTGAGGGCTATGTATGCTGTTGTGACGCTGATATGTATTACTCACTCAGTGAGTAATACATACCAGCTACTAAGTAACTGTTTGGTGTTTAAGTAAATTTTAGTAAGTAAATTAATTTAAGGGTTAAGTCATGGCAGGAGAGCACGGACCCATGTTATGCTCCTCCTGTGCTATGTGGATAATCAGGGACACTTCAAGTGTCCCTGACTACTATGTGTGCGGGAAGTGTGTCCAGCTGCAGCTCCTGACAGGCCGCATGACAGCACTGGAGCTGTGGATGGACTCACTCTGGAGCATGCACGATGCTGAGAATGTTGTGGATAGCACATTTAGTGAGTTGGTCACACTGCAGGTAAGGGTTAGGACAGATAGTGAATGGGTGACCAAGAGACAAGGCAAGAGCAGGAAGGTAGTGCAGGAAGGTAGTGCAGGAGTCTCCTGCAGTCATCTCCCTCCAAAACAGATATACCATTTTGGATACTGTTGGGGGCGATGACTTACCAGGGGAAGGCACCAGCAGCCAGGTTCATGGCACCATGGGAGGCTCTGCTGCACAGAAGGGCTGGAAAAAGAGTGGGAGAGCTATAGTGATAGAGGACTCTATTGTAAGGGGAATAGATAGGAGTTTCTGCGGCCACAACTGAGACTCCAGGATGGTATGTTGCCTCCCTGGTGCAATGGTCAAGGATGTCTTGGAGCGGCTGCAGAGGATTCTGGTGAACATCCAGTTGTCGTGGTACATGTAGGTACCATCGATATAGGTAAGAAGCGGGAAGAGGTCCTACAAGCTGAATTTAGGGAGCTAGGAGTTAAATTAAAAAGTAGGATCTCAAAGGTAGTAATCTCTGGATTGCTACCAGTGCCACATGCTAATCAGAGTAGAGGGAGCAGAATAGTTAGAATAAATATGTGGCTTGAGCAGTGGTGCAAGAGGGAGGGATTCAAATTCCTGGGACATTGGAACCAGTTCTGGGGGAAGTGGGACCTGTACAAAAGGGACGGTCTGCATTTGGGCAGGACTGGAATTAATATCCTGGGGGTAACATTTGCTAATGCAGTTCGGGAGTGTTTAAACTAATATGGCAGGGGGATGGGAACCTATGCAGTGAGACAGGGCGAAGTAATATGGAGTCAGAAACAGATGGTAGAAAGGTAAAAAGCAATAGTGGAAGGCCGAGTAAACAAAGGCAAGAAACAAAAAGGGCCACACTACATCATAATTCTAAAAGGACAAAGGGTGTTAAAAAAACAAGCCTGAAGGCTTTGTGTCTTAATGTAAGGAGTATCCGTAATCAGGTGGATGAATTAACTGTGCAAATAGATGTTAACAGATATGATGTGATTGGGATTACAGAGACGTGGCTCCAGGATGATCAGGGCTAGGAACTCAACATCCAATGGTATTCAACATTCAGGAAGGATAGAATAAAAGGAAATGGAGGTGGGGTAGCATTGCTGGTTAAAGAGGAGATTAATGCAATAATTAGGAAGGACATTAGCTTAGATGATGTGGAATCTATATGGGTAGAGCTGCAGAACACCAAAGGGCAAAAAACGTTAGTGGGAGTTGTGTACAGACCTCCAAACAGTAATAGTGATGTTGGGGAGGGCATCAAACAGGAAATTAGGGGTGCATGCAATAAAGGTGTAGCAGTTATCATGGGTGACTTTAATATGCATATAGATTGGGCTAACCAAACTGGAAGCAATACGGTGGAGGAGGATTTCCTGGAGGGCATAAGGGATGGCTTTCGAGACCAATATGTCGAGGAACCAATTAGGGGGGAGGCCATCTTAGACTGGATGTTGTGTAATGAGAGAGGATTAATTAGCAATCTCGTTGTGCGAGGCCCCTTGGGGAAGAGTGACCATAATATGGTGGAATTCTGCATTAGGATGGAGAATGAAACAGTTAATTCAGAGACCATGGTCCAGAACTTAAAGAAGGGTAACTTTGAAGGTATGAGGCCTGAATTAGCTAGGATAGATTGGTGAATGATACTTAAGGGGTTGACAGTGGATGGGCAATGGCAGACATTTAGAGACCGCATGGATGAACTACAACAATTGTACATCCCTGTCTGGCATAAAAATAAAAAAGGGAAGGTGGCTCAACCGTGGCTATCAAGGGAAATCAGGGATAGTATTAAAGCCAAGGAAGTGGCATACAAATTGGCCAGAAATAGCAACGAACCCAGGGATTGGGAGAAATTTAGAACTCAGCAGAGGAGGAACAAAGGGTTTGATTAGGGCAGGGAAAATGGAGTACGAGAGGAAGCTTGCAGGGAACATTAAGACGGACTGCAAAAGCTTCTTTTGATAGGTAAAGAGAAAAAGGTTAGTAAAGACAAACGTAGGTCCTCTGCAGTCAGAATCAGGGGAAGTCATAACGGGTAACAAAGAAATGGCAGACCAATTGAACAAGTACTTTGGTTTGGTATTCACTAAGGAGGACACAAACAACCTTCCGGATATAAAAGGGGTCAGAGCGTCCAGTAAGAAGGAGGAACTGAGGGAAATCCTTATTAGTCGGGAAATTGTGTTGGGGAAATTGATGGGATTGAAGGCCGATAAATCCCCAGGGCCTGATGGACTGTATCCCAGAGTACTTAAGGAGGTAGCCTTGGAAATAGCGGATGCATTAACAGTCATTTTCCAACATTCCATTGACTCTGGATCAGTTCCTATGGAGTGGAGGGTAGCCAAAGTAACCCCACTTTTTAAAAAAGGAGAGAGAAAACAGGGAATTATAGATCGGTCAGCCTGACATCGGTAGTGGGTAAAATGATGGAATTATTATTAAGGATGTCATAGCAGCGCATTTGGAAAGAGGTGACATGATAGATCCAAGTCAGCATGGATTTGTGAAAGGGAAATCATGCTTGGCAAACCTTCTGGAATTTTTTGAGGATGTTTCCAGTCGAGTGGACAAGGGAGAATCAGTTGATGTGGTGTATTTGGACTTTCAGAAGGCTTTCGACAAGGTTCCACACAAGAGATTAACGTGCAAAGTTAAAGCACATGGGATTGGGGGTAGTGTGCTGACGTGGATTGAGAACTGGTTGGCAGACAGAAAGCAAAGAGTAGGAGTAAATGGGTACTTTTCAGAATGGCAGGCAGTGACTAGTGGGATACCGCAAGGTTCTGTGCTGGGGCCCCAGCTGTTTACATTGTACATTAATGATTTCAACGAGGGGATTAAATGTAGTATCTCCAAATTTGTGGATGACACTAAGTTGGGTGGCAGTGTGAGCTGCGAGGAGGATGCTATGAGGCTGCAAAGTGACTTGGATAGGATGAGTGGGCAAATGCATCGCATGATGAAGTATAATGTGGATAAATGTGAGGTTATCCACTTTGGTGGTAAAAACAGAGAAACTATTATCTGAATGGTGACAGATTAGGAAAAGGGGAGGTGCAACGAGACCTGGGTGCCATGGTACATCAGTCATTGAAGGTTGGCATGCAGGTACAGCAGGCGGTTAAGAAAGCAAATGGCATGTTGGACTTCATAGCGAGGGGATTTGAGTACAGGGGCAGGGAGGTGTTACTACAGTTGTACAGGGCCTTGGTGAGGCCACACCTGGAGTATTGTGTACAGTTTTGGTCTCCTAGCTTGAGGAAGAACATTCTTACTATTGAGGGAATGCAGCGAAGGTTCACCAGACTGATTCCCGGGATGGCGGGACTGACATATCAAGAAAGACTGGATCAACTGGGCTTGTATTCACTGGAGTTCAGAAGAATGAGAGGGGATCTGATAGAAACGTTTAAAATTCTGACGGGTTTAGACACGTTAGATGCAGGAAGAATGTTCCCAATGTTGGGGAAGTCCAGAACCAGGGGTCACAGACTAAGGATAAGGGGTAAGCCATTTAAGACCGAGATGAGGAGAAACTTCTTCACCCAGAGAGTGGTGAACCTGTGGAATTCTCTACCACAGAAATGTTGAGGCCAATTCACTAAATATATTCAAAAAGGAGTTAGATGTAGTCTTTACTACTAGGGGGATCAAGGTGTATGGCGAGAAAGTAAGAATGGGGTACTGAAGTTGCATGTTCAGCCATGAACTCATTGAATGGCGGTGCAGGCTCGAAGGGCCGAATGGCCTACTCCTGCACCTATTTTCTATGTTTCTATGTACCGAGTCCTATTACTACAGGTTCAGGAACAGAAATTCCTGCATTCTGCCCCCTTGTTATCATTTACCTGCTATAGGGTGGACAGCAGTACCACCCCTTACAAAGAACATACTCCAAAAGCACATAATTGGATCGCTGCCTTTTTCCTGGGGATTGTGCCTGTCTCCTGCTGGAGTTACCGTGGGAGATATGTGGAATGCCTGTGGAAATGCAACTGCTTCACTTTTTCTCTCTCCCAACTTCTAGAGCATAGGTTTCTTGACAAGCCTAGTAAAGGTCTCACCCCTTGTCTTCAACGTTCTTCTGTTACAACTTTTCTTGTCTTTTTTTATATTATCAATGCAATTGTGGCCAGTGCTTTTCCAAACTTCTCTGTTTCCTAAGCTCCGAACCTTGTCCCACATTCTCTTCCACCTTGCTGCATCTGCAATGTGTTGAAGTCAAGACTCATCACAGAATTTTTACTCTCATTTTTTCCCGTGTCTGACCTCAAACTAACAGGACTTGTTACTTTCTTAGGTCTCTCCTTCCTGCGGCAGGAATTTAAAACTGAATCTTGGCATGCCGTAATCACCACCTATTGATTCTCCTCATAGAATGATACAGCACAAGAAGAGGTTATTTGGACCATTGTGCTTATTCCGGCTCTTTGAAAGAGCTATCCAATTAGTCCCACTTAACTGCTCTTTCCTCATGGCCTGAAAATGTTTACTGTTCAAATATATATTCAATTCCCTTTTAAAACTTACTGTTGAATCTGCTTCCACCACCCTTTCAGGGTGTGCATTCCAGATCACAACAACATAGAAACATAGAAAATAGCTGCAGGAGTAGACCATTCGGCCCTTCGAGCCTGCACCACCATTCAATTTGATCATGGCTGATCATGCAACTTTAGTACCCCATTCCTGCTTTCTCTCCATATCCCTTGATCCCTTTAGCCGTAAGGGCCACATCTAACTCCTTTTTGAATATATCTAACGAACTGGACTCAACAACTTTCTGTGATAGAGAATTCCACAGGTTCACAATTCTCTGATTGAAGAAGTTTCTCCTCATCTCAGTCCTAAATGGCTTACCCCTTATTCTTAGACTGTGACACTTAGTTCTGGACTTCCCCAACATTCGGTACATTCTTCCTGCATCTAACCTGTCCAATCCCGTCAGAATTTTATATGTTTCTATGAGATCCCCTCTCATTCTTCTGAAATTCCAGTGAATATAAGCCTAGTCGATCCAGTTTTTCTTCATATGTCAGTCCTGCCATCCCAGGAATCAGTCTAGTGAACCTTTGCTGCACTCCCTCAATAGCAAGAATGTCCTTCCTCAAGTTAGGAGACCAAAACTATACACAATATTGAAGGTGCGGCCTCACCAAGGCCCTATACAACTGCAGTAAGACCTCCCTGCTCCTATACTCAAATCCCCTCGCTATGAAGGCCAACATGCCATTTGCCTTCTTCACCGCTTGCTGTACCTGCAAAAGCCTTTTGAAAGTCCAAATACACCACATCCGATGGTTCTCCCTTGTCCACTCTACTTGTTACATCCTTAAAAAATTCCAGAAGATTTGTCAAGCTTGATTTCCCCTTCATAAATCCATGCTGACTTGGACCGATCCTGTCACTGCTTTCCAAATGCGCTGCTATTTCATCCTTAATAATTGATTCCAACATTCTCCCCGCCACTGATGTCAGGCTAACTGATGTATAATTACCCGCTTTCTCTCTCCCTCCTTTTTTAAAAAGTGGTGTTACATTAGCTACCCTCCAGTCCATAGAAACTGATCCCGAGTCGATAGACTGTTAGAAAATGATCGCCAATGCATCCACTATTTCTAGGGCCATTTCCTTAAGTACTCTGGGATGCAGACTATCAGGCCCTGGGGATTTATCAGCCTTCAATCCCATCAATTTCCCTAACACAATTTCCCGCCTAATAGTTCCTTCAGTTCCTCCTTCTCACTAGACCCTCGGTCCCCTCGTACTTTCGGAAGGTTATTTGTGTCTTCCTTTGTGAAGACAGAACCAAAGTATTTGTTCAATTGGTCTGCCATTTCTTTGTTCCCCATTATAAACTCACTGGATATACAAGAGCTAAACGAAAAGGTGGAACAACTTAAAGGGGTGATGAAAGGACGATTAGAACGGGCAGAACAGAATCAGGAAGATCAAGCTAGCAGATACGACATAACCTTGGTCAGATCCAAAGAGGGGAGGGATAGGCAGCCCACATTTGGCTCAGAAGGGAGGCCAGAGGGCCCAAGAAATGTACTTTTGGAATAATATTAAGCATGAAATTGTGCCAGTTCTGATCAATATCTCAGGCATACGAATGCCGGAATATTGTACAGAGCAGGCAAGAAATATGTATCGTGTATTGAGTAAAGTTGTAATGCAGCAGGCTGCTGATGCCATGGGTGCCAGTAGATTCCGAGGTCAGGAGCCAGTTCATAGGACTAAGAGGGGAATAGTTAATGATGCTGCTACCGGTTTCAACACCGGAACCTCCATAGTAAACTCCCTGGATATACAAGAGCTAAACGAAAAGGTAGAACAACTTAAAGGGATGATGAAAGGACTATTAGAATGGGCAGAGCAGAATCAGGAAGATCAAGCTAACAGATATGACACAACCTTGATCAGATCCAAAGCGGGGAGGGATAGACAGCCCACATCTGGCTCAGTTGACCAAACTGAAGGGGACACTGGATAATTGCACTCTGAAGGGACAAACCAGAGTATACCCAGTGACCCCCAAACTGCCCAATGGGCAAAGCTGCCGGAGTGGGAATAGTCCTGATGATACCTATAGTCACACAAGACTCAGGACCGTTTCCCCTTTATCAACTGGAAAATATCGGGATCATACGGGAAAACAACTCCCTCCATTACTATCTGACCACAACCTCTGCTATCCACAGGGACAACACACTCTATGGGATCTCCCTGACGGGATGCAAGCAGATAGGTGACATTACGGTGTGCCCTCACCGGTGGGACAGGGAGAACTAGACGAGTGTAGATTTAACCGAGCCGATGGATGCATATTGGAAATAGTACCTGCCCCCACACATTTTGCCAGAGCAGGTTATGGGGGCAAAGGGAAATACTGTGTCTCTACCATGGCACGTTCATATCAGTACAATGGCTTACAAAGCCAGATCCCGCAACCAAACTTTTGCTTCACACCCCTACGACCCGTCACAATAGGACAAGCCCGCATTATCCAGGTTAGACGCAGAGGTACAGAAATCATTAACGCCACTGATCAGCTTCACAATCACCTGCAGGATTATGATGAGCCAGAGCAGGCCCCTATCCCACATCTAGCTGAGGTACTAAGGGAACTAAGACTCAGAGTGGGCCAGTCTGTCAAGCTCTACCACCAACTACAGACAAAGATTGAAAATACTGGAGAAGGATACTGACATAGAGTGACAGGATGAAAGATGGTGGAGGAGGGTTTGGGACTGGGGGATGAACGTAAACATACACCCCTGGATTCGAATAATATCGCACATATTGGTCAGGATACAGCTGCTCTTAGCACTGACATGGGTTGTTATGGCCTGTTGGTCCTGCAGGCATTATGCACGACAAAGGAGAATCAGAACCAGAGCGCAAGTGAATAAAGAGACGTCCAGTAGAGGGACAGGGGAATTTGAACTATATCAATTTGATCGAAACAACCGGGACTCCTGAAACCACGTGACGTTGAGGCAGGGAGTACCGGGTGGTACATGAAAATATAAATAGAGTAAACAAATTATGTTGTCGGTTAAAGGGGACTAGGATTAGTCCCTTACTGAAAGGGAGGATTGTTGTAGAGCGCTTTCGAAGGCAAAGGCACCTGCTGAATATATGTATGTATGTGTAAAATTGTAGCCAGATATAAAATGGCTGCCAGGGATTCCGCAAAGCACTAGGGGAATTTGACTAACCAGTTTGGCAAACTTTCTGGGTAGTGATGACACTGCATTTCCTTGTATAGGAACACTGGAAATGGCGAGCTCAGCAGATGTGCCTAATCAACAAACCCCAGACAAGATGCTCGCACAGAATACTGAACAAAGAGGTTCATGTAACTGTGTTACCATACAAAGGGATTCCTGTAACTGCGTTAAGATAAGGAGGTTAGTCGCAGGACTCAAGGACAGTAGAGATAAGGGAGTCTGGAGAACATCACGAGGACATGAGTAAGCTCCATTGGCCCAGTGGAATCGATTTGAAATCTATAATCGTTATGATTGGATTGTGTCCAGTCGACATAGGCTGCGTAATTGTAATAAACTGGTGTAAAACATATAAATACTGGTGATCTTCTTTGTTCGGCGGAGGGAAGTGCCTGGAGTAACCCAGAGGCTTCCTCCCCGCCGGCATAATAAGGACCGTTTTGAAATTGGAACCGACCCAGAGTGGTGAGTGATTCTTCCAGGAAAACATTCGCGCCAACAGGAACGATATTAGCTTGGATGATGTGGAATCTGTGTGGGTAGTGCTGCGGAACACCAAAGGGCAGAAAATGCTAGTGGGAGTTGTGCACAGACCACCAAACAGTAGTAGTGAGGTTGGGGATGGCATCCAACAGGAAATTAGGGATGCGTGCAATAATGGTACAGCAGTTATCATGGATGACTTTAATCTACATATAGATTGGGCTAACCAAACTGGTAGCAATACAGTGGAGGAGGATTTCCTGGAGTGCAGAAGGGATGGTTTTCCAGACCAATATGTCAAGGAACCAACTGGAGAGCTGGCCATCCTGGACTGGGTGTTGTGTAATGAGAGAGGATTAATTAACAATCTTGTTGTGCGAGACCCCTTGGGGAAGAGTGACCATAATATGGTAGAATTCTTCATTAGGATGGAGAGTGACACAGTTAAATCAGAGACTAGGGTCCTGAACTTAAAGAAAGGTAACTTCGATGGTATCAGTCGTGAATTGGCTAGGATAGACTGGCGAATGATACTTAAAGGGTTGACAGTGGATGGGCAATGGCAGACATTTAAAGATCACATGGATGAACTACAACAATTGTACATCCCTGTCTGGCATAAAAATAAAAAAGGGAAGGTGGCTCAACCGTGGCTATCAAGGGAAACCAGGGATAGTATTAAAGCCAAGGAAGTGGCATACAAATTGGCCAGAAATAGCAACGAACCCGGGGACTGGGAGAAATTTGGAACTCAGCAGAGGAGGACAAAAGGTTTGATTAGGGCAGGGAAAATAGAGTACGAGAGGAAGCTTGCAGGGAACATTAAAACGGACTGCAAAAGCTTCTATACATATGTAAAGTGGAAAAGGTTAGTAAAGACAAACGTAGGTCCCCTGCAGTCAGAATCAGGGGAAGTCATAACGGGGAACAAAGAAATGGCAGACCAATTGAGCAAGTACTTTGGTTCGGTAATCACTAAGGAGGACACAAACAACCTTCCGGATATAAAAGGGGTCAGAGGGTCTAGTAAGAAGGAGGAACTGAGGGAAATCCTTATTAGTCGGGAAATTGTGTTGGGGAAATTGATGGGATTGAAGGCCGATAAATCCCCAGGGCCTGATGGTCTGCAGAGTACTTAAGGAGGTGGCCTTGGAAATAGTGGATGCATTGACAGTCATTTTCCAACATTCCATAGACTCTGGATCAGTTCCTATGGAGTGGAGGGTAGCCAATGTAACCCCACTTTTTAAAAAAGGAGGGAGAGAGAAAACAGGGAATTATAGACCGGTCAGCCTGACATCGGTAGTGGGTAAAATGATGGAATCAATTATTAAGGATGTCATAGCAGCATATTTGGAAAGAGGTGACATGATAGGTCCAAGTCAGCATGGATTTGTGAAAGGGAAATCATGCTTGACAAATCTTCTGGAATTTTTTGAGGATGTTTCCAGGAGAGTGGACAAGGGAGAACCAGTTGATGTCGTGTATTTGGACTTTCAGAAGGCTTTCGACAAGGTCCCACACAAGAGATTAATGTGCAAAGTTAAAGCACATGGGATTGGGGGTAGTGTGCTGACGTGGATTGAGAACTGGTTGGCAGAGACAGGAAGCAAAGAGTAGGAGTAGCTGTTTACATTGTACATTAATGATTTAGACGAGGGGATTAAATGTAGTATCTCCAAATTTGCAGATGACACTAAGTGGGGTGGCAGTGTGAGCCGCGAGGAGGATGCTATGAGGCTGCAGAGTGACTTGGATAGATTAGGTGAGTGGGCAAATGCATGGCAGATGAAGTATAATGTGGATAAATGTGAGGTTATCCACTTTGGTGGTAAAAACAGAGAGACTATTATCTGAATGGTGACAGATTAGGAAAAGGGGAGGTGCAACGAGACCTGGGTGTCATGGTACATCAGTCATTGAAGGTTGGCATGCAGGTACAGCAGGCGGTTAAGAAAGCAAATGGCATGTTGGACTTCATAGCGAGGGGGTTTGAGTACAGGGGCAGGGAGGTGTTACTACATTTGTACAGGGCCTTGGTAAGGCCACACCTGGAGTATTGTGTACAGTTTTGGTCTCCTAACTTGAGGAAGGACATTCTTGCTATTGCGGGAGTGCAGCGAAGGTTCACCAGACTGATTCCCGGGATGGCGGGACTGACATATCAAGAAAGACTGGATCAACTGGGCTTGTATTCACTGGAGTTCAGAAGAAAGAGAGGGGATCTCATAGAAACGTTTAAAATTCTGACGGGGTTAGACAGGTTAGATACAGGAAGAATGTTCCCAATGTTGGGGAAGTCCAGAATCAGGGGTCACAGTCTAAGGATAAGGGGTAGGCCATTTAGGACCGAGATGAGGAGAAACCTCTTCACCCAGAGAGTGGTGAACCTGTGGAATTCTCTACCACAGAAAGTTGTTGAGGCCAATTCACGAAATATATTCAAAAAGGAGTTAGATGTAGTCCTTACTACTAGGGGAATCAAGGGGTATGGCGAGAAAGCAGGAATGGGGTACTGAAGTTGCATGTTCAGCCATGAACTCATTGAATGGCGTTGCAGGCTCGAAGGGCCGAAAGGCCGACTGCTGCACCTATTTTCTATGTTTCTATGTTTCTATGTTAACGGTGGCTAACAAGAGAAATTAAGGATAGTGTTAAATCTAAGGAAGAGACATATAAATTGGCCAGAAAAAGCAACAAACCTGAGGACTGGGAGAAATTTAGAATTCAGCAGAGGAGGACAAAGCGTTTAATTAAGAGGGGGAAAACAGAGTACGAGAAGAAGCTTGCCAGGAACATAAAAACTGACTGCAAAAGTTTCTATAGATATGTGAAGAGAAAAAAATTGTTGAAGACTGATTCAGATGAATTTATAATGGGGAACAAAGGAATGGCAGATGAATTGAACAAATACTTTGGTTCTGTCTTCACGAAGGAAGACACAAATAACCTTCCAGAAGTACTAAGGGACCGAGGGTCTAGTGAGAAGGAGGAACTGAAGGATATCCTTATTAGGTGGGAAATTGTATTAGGGAAATTAATGGAATTGAAGGCCGATAAATCCCTGGGGCCTGATAGTCTGCATCCCAGAGTATTTAAGGAAGTGGCTCTAGAAATAGTGGATGCATTGGTGATCATTTTCCAACAGTCTATCGACTCTGGATCAGTTTCTATGGACTGGAGGGTAGCTAATGTAACACCACTTTTTAAAAAGGGAGAGAGAGAGAAAGCGGGTAATTATACATCAGTTAGCCTGACATCAGTGGCGGGGAGAATGTTGGAATCAATTATTAAGGATGAAATAGCAGCGCATTTGGAAAGCAGTGACAGGATCGGTCCAAGTCAGCATGGATTTATGAAGGGGAAATCAAGCTTGACAAATCTTCTGGAATTTTTTAAGGATGTAACAAGTAGAGTGGACAAGGGAGAACCATCGGATGTGGTGTATTTGGACTTTCAAAAGGCTTTTGATAAGGTCCCACACAAGAGATTGGTGTACAAAATTAAAGCACACGGTATTGGAGGTAATACACTGACGTGGATAGAGAACTGGTTTGCAGACAGGAAGCAGAAAGTCAGGATAAATGGGTCCTTTTCAGAATGGCAGGCAGTGACTTGTGCAGGGCTCAGTGCTGGGACCCCAGCTCTTTACAATATCCATCAATGATTTGGATGAAGGAATTGAGTAAAATATCTGCAAGTTTGCAGATGACACTAAACTGGGTGGCGGTGTGCGCTGTGAGGGGGACGCTAGGAGGCTGCAGGGTGACTTGGACAGGTTAGGTGAGTGGGCAATGCATGGCAGATGCAGTATAATGTGGATAAATGTGAGGTTATCCACTTTGGGGGCAAAATCGCGAAGTCAGAATATTATCTGAATGGCGGCAGATTAGGAAAAGGGGAGGTGCAACGAGACCTGGGTGTCATGGTTCATCAGTCATTGAAAGTTGGCATACAGGTACAACATGGGGTGAAGAAGGCCAATGGTATGTTGGCCTTCATAGTTAGGGGATTTGAGTATAGGAGCAAGGAGGTCTTACTGCAGTTGTACAGGGCCTTGGTGAGGCCTCATCTGGAATATTGTGTTCAGTTTTAGTCTCATAACCTGAGGAAGGACGTACTTGCTATTTAGGGAGTGCTGCGAAGGTTCACCAGACTGATTCCCGGTGTTGCGTATCTGTAAAGCATGCACTCCCATATTTCGCCACCAGGGAGCGCATCCCTTGAAGTCCCAAGGGATCCCAGCATGCGTTGGGAGCACGGTATATAAGCCGGCCCCTAAGGCCTGTTCCTCACTCTGGAGTGTCTTAATAAAGACTGAGGTCACTGTTACTTTAACCTCCCTGTGTGCAGTCTCATCTGTGTTAGGAACACAATAACTGGCGACAAATATACAAATCCAACGCAAAGATGCAGCAAACTGTGGGCATCATGGAGAAGTTCTCGGAGGGTGAGGACTGGGGAGCCTATGTCGAATGGCTAGACCAGTACTTTGTAGCCAACGAGCTGGATGGAGAAGGAAGCGCTGCAAAAAGGAGAGCGGTCCTCCTCACGGTCTGCAGGGCAACGACCTACAGCCTCATGAAGAATCTTCTGGCTCCGGCGAAACCCACAGATAAGTCGTATGAGGAGCTGTGTACACTGGTTCGGGAGCATCTAAACCCGAGGGAGAGCGTGCTGATGGCGAGGTATCGGTTCGACACGTGCCAGCGATCTGAAGTGGCGAGCTCCGTCGCCGAGCTAAGGCGACTTGCAGGACAATGTGAATTTGATGGCCACCTGGAGCAGATGCTCAGTGACTTTTTTGTACTGGGCATTGGCCACGAGACCATCCTACGAAAACTTTTGACTGTAGAGACACCGACCCTCAGTAAGGCCATTGCAATAGCACAGGCATTTATGTCCACCAGTGATAACACCAAACAAATCTCTCAGCACACAAGTGCTTGCAATGTTCATAAAATAACTGGAACTGTGCTTGCGAGCAGAAATGTACAGGGCAGAAACCACGAGTCTGCAACTGCCAGCAGGCCTCAGGTGACCCAGATGACTCAGAGTCCACAACAAAGGATGAATGCAAGACAATTCACACTTTGTTGGCATTGTGGAGGCTTCCATTCAGCCTATTCATGCCGCTTCAAAGGGTATGTTTGCAAGAGCTGTGGAACAATGGGGCACCTCCAACGAGTTTGCAGCTCCAAAACCTGCTAACCACCACGTGGCAGAGGGAGATCAGTCCATTGTGGATCAAAGCAATTTCGAGCCTCAGAGCGAGGAGGCAGATGCTGAAGCACACATTTTCGACGAAATGTCCACCTATAATGCTAAATGTAAAATTGAATGGCTTACCCATAGTCATGGATGTGGACACTGACGCTAGCCAATCCATCATGAGTAAAAAGATGTTTGAGAGACTGTGGTGCAACAAGGCACTCAGACCAGTCCTGAGCCCCATCCACACGAAACTGAGAACGTACACCAAAGAGCTCATCACTGTCCTGGGCAGTGCCATGGTCAAAGTCACGTATAAGGGCACGGTGCATGAACTGCCACTCTGGATTGTCCGGAGCGATGGCCCCACACTGCTTGGAAGGAACTGGCTGGGCAAAATCAGCTGGAACTGGGATGACGTCCGAGCGCTATCACATATCGATGAGGCCTCATGTACGCAGGTTCTTAACAAATTTCCTGCCCTTTTTGAGCCAGGCATTGGAAACTTTTCCGGGGTGAAGGTGTGGACCCACTTGGTCCCAGAGGCACGACCCATTCACCACAAGGCGCGAGTGGTACCTCACATGATGAGAGAGAGAGTGGAAATCGAGCTGGACAGGCTGCAACACGAGGGCATCATCTCCCCAGTGGAATTCAGTGAGTGGGCCAGCCCGATTGTTCCAGTACTCAAAAGTGATGGCACGGTCAGGATTTGCGGCGAGTATAAAGTAACTATTAATCGTTTCTCGCTACAGGGCTAATACCCGCTACCTAAGGCAGACGACCTATTTGCGACGCTGGTAGGAGGCAAGACGTTCACCAAGCTCGACCTGATTTCGGCCGACATGATGCAGGAGCTGGAGGAGTCTTTGAAGGGCCTCACCTGCATCAACACGCACAAGGGACTATTCATCTACAACAGATACCCGTTTTGGAATTCGGTCGGCTGCAGCGATCTTCCAGAGAAACATGGAGAGCCTACTCAAGTCGGTACCATGCACGGTGGTCTTTCAGGACGACATATTGGTCATGGGTCGGGACACCGTCGAGTACCTACAAAACTTGGAGGAGGTCCTCCAGCGACTGGATCGCGTAGGGCTGCGGCTGAAGAGGTCGAAATGCGTCTTCATGGCAACAGAAGTGGAGTTTTTGGGGAGAAAGATCACGGCGGATGGCATTCGGCCCACAGATATCAAGACAGAGGCTATCAGGAACGCGCCCAGGCAACAAAACGTCACGGAGCTGCGGTCGTTCCTGCGACTCCTCAACTATTTTGGTAAATTCCTACCGGGGTTAAGCACTCTCTTAGAGCCCCTACATGTGTTATTGCGTAAAGGTGGGAACTGGGTATGGGGAAAAAAACAAGTAATTGCTTTTGAGAAAGCCAGAAACATTTTATGCTCCAACAAGCTGCTTGTATTGTATAACCTGTGTAAGAGACTTGTGCTCGCATGTGATGCATCGTCGTACGGAGTCGGGTATGTATTACAACAAACTAACGTTGCGGGGAAGTTGTAACCTGTCGCCTATGCTTCCAGGGGCTTTTCTAAAGCCGAGAGGGCCTACAGCATGATTGAGAAAGAGGCATTAGCTTGTGTGTTCGGGGTAAAGAAATGGCATCAGTACCTGTTTGGCCTCAAATTTGAGCTGGAAACCGATCACAAGTCCCTCACATCCCTGTTCGCTGAAAGCAAGGGGATAAATACGAATGCCTCAGCCCGCATACAAAGGTGGGCACTCGCGCTATCAGCGTATAACTATACCATCCGCCATAGGCCAGGCATTGAGAACTGTGCGGATGCTCTCAGTCGGCTACCATTGCGTCACGGAGCTGCGG
The DNA here is from genome assembly GCF_044704955.1 of Pristiophorus japonicus. Taxonomy (NCBI): domain Eukaryota; kingdom Metazoa; phylum Chordata; class Chondrichthyes; family Pristiophoridae; genus Pristiophorus; species Pristiophorus japonicus. The sequence continues at coordinate 224,122,131 of NC_091981.1, forward strand.
TCGTTCCTGGGACTCCTTAACTATTTTGGGGGTGGAAATGGCACAGCCTGCAAACTTGTTGATGGTGGCGCAGCCCGCAGACTTGTTGATGGTCATAGAAATGTTTGAAAATGATAAATCACCTGTCACGGCCCGCCAGATTAGGACTTGGACCAGCCAAGATCCTCTGCTGTCCCTAGTAAAAAACTGCATGGGAGCTGGGCCAACATCCCTGTTGAAATGCAAGAGCTAATCAAGCCGTTCCAGCGGCGAAAGGACGAGCTGTCCATTCAGGCAGACTGCCTGTTGTGGGGTAACTGCGTAGTGCTACCCAAAAAGGGCAGGGAGACATTCATCTCGGATCTCCACAGCACACACCCGGGTATAGTAATGATGAAAGCGATAGCCAGGTCCCACGTGTGGTGGCCCGGTATCGACTCTGACTTAGAGTCCTGTGTACGGCAATGCCGCGTGTGTGCTCAGTTGAGCAACGTGTCCAGAGAGGCACCACTATGTTTGTGGTCCTGGCCCTCCAGACCATGGTTGAGGATCCATGTCGACTATGTGGGCCCGTTTCTCGGAAAAATGTTCTGGTGGTGGTGGATGCTTTTTCAAAATAGATTGAATGTGAAATAATGTCGGGAAGCACTGCCACCGCCACCATTGAAAGCCTGAGGGCCATGTTTGCCACCCACGGCCTGCCTGATATACTGGTCCGTGACAACGGGCCATGTTTCACCAGTGCCGAATTTAATGAATTCATGACCTGCAAGGGATCAAACATGTCACCTCGGCCCCGTTTAAACCAGCCTCCAATGGGCAGGCAGAGCAGGCAGTACAATCAAACAGAGCCTTAAACGAGTCACAGAAGGCTCACTCCAAACCCGCCTGTCCTGAGTACTGCTCAGCTACCGCACGAGACCCCACTCGCTCACAGGGGTGCCCCCGGCTGAGCTACTCATGAAAAGGACACTTAAAACCAGACTCTCGCTGGTCCACCCCAACCTGCATGATCAGGTAGAGAGCAGGCGGCAGCAACAAAATGTAAATGATGGTCGTGCCACTGTGTCACTGGAAATTGATCTGAATGACCCTGTGTATGTGCTAAACTATGGACATGGTCCCAAGTGGATCGCGGGCACGGTGATAGCTAAAGAAGGGAGTAGGGTGTTTGTAGTCAAACTAGACAATGGACAAATTTCCAGAAAGCACCTGGACCAAACAAGGCTGCGGTTCACAGACTGCCCTGAACAACCCACAGCAGACACCACATTTTTCGAACCCACAACACACACCCAAAGGACCAACGACACCACCCCAGACCAGGAAACTGAACCCATCACGCCCAACAGCCCAGCAAGGCCAGGCTCACCCAGCAGCCCTGCAGGGCCAACAACACGCCAGCCCAGTGAGGGCACAGCCAACACACCAGAACAGACATTTGTACCGAGGTGGTCCACCAGGGAAAGAAAGGCTCCCGACCGCCTCACCTTGTAAATAATTTTCACTTTCACTTTGCTGGGGAGTGATGTTGTGTATCTGTAAAGCATGCATTCCCATATTCCGTCACCAGGGAGTGCATCCCCTGAAGTCCCAAGGGATCCCAGCATTCCTTGGGAGCACTGTATATAAGCTGGCGCTAAGGCCTGTTCCTTGCTCTGGAGTGTCTTAATAAAGACTGAGGTCACTGTTACTTAACCTCCCTGTGTGCAGTCTCATCTGTGTTCGGAACACAATACCCGGGATGGCAAGACTGACACATGAGAAGAGACTGGATCAACTGGGCCTTTATACATTGGAGTTTAGAAGGATGAGAGGGGATCTCATAGAAACATGTAAGATTCTGACGGGATGGGACAGGATAGATGCGGGTAGAATGTTCCCGATGTTGGGGAGGTCCAGAACCAGGGGGCACAGTCTTAGGATAAGTGGTAGGCCATTTAGGACTGAGATGAGGAGAAACTTCTTCAACTCTCAGAGAGTTGTTAACCTGTGGAATTCCCTGCCGCAGAGAGTTGTTGATGCTAGTTCATTGGATATATTCAAGAGGGAGTTCGATATGGCCCTCACGGCTAAGGGAATCAAGGGGTATGGAGAGAAAGCAGGAAAGGGATACTGAGGGAATAATCAGCCATGATCTTATTGAATGGTGGTGCAGGCTCGAAGGGCCGATTGGCCTACTCCTGCACCTATTTTCTATCTAATATTAGTGAAGACAAATGTAGGTCCCTTGTAGGCAGAATCAGGTGAATTTATAATGGGGAACAAAGAAATGACAGACAATTGAACAAATACTTTGGTTCTGTCATCACTAAGGAAGACACAAATAACCTTCCGGGAATACTTGGGGACCGAGGGTCTAGCATGAAGGAGGAACTGAAGGAAATCCTTATTAGTCAGGAAATTGTGTTCGGGAAATTGATGGGATTAAAGGCCGATAAATCCCCAGGGCCTGATAGTCTGCATCCTAAAGTACCTAAGGAAGTGGCCCTAGAAATAGTGGATGCATTGCTGGTCATTTTTCAACATTCTATAGATTTGGATCAGGTCCTATGGATTGGAGGGTAGCTAATGTAACCCCATTTTTAAAAAAAGGAGGGAGAGAGAAAACAGGGAATTATTGACTGGTCAGCCTGACATCGGTGGTGGGGAAAATGTTGGAATCAATTATTAAAAATGTAGTAGCAGCGCATTTGGAAAGCAGAGACAGGGTCGGTCCAAGTCAGCATGGATTTATGAATGTCTGCCATTGCCTATCCACCGTCAACCTTTTAAGTATCATTCTCCAGTTTATCCTAACCGTCGAAGTTACCTTTCTTTAAGTTCAGGACTCTACTCTCTGACTTAACTGTGTCACTCTCCATCTTAATGAAGAATTCTACCATATTATTGTCACTCTTCCACAAGGGGCCTCGCACAAGATTTCTAATTAATCCTCTCTCATTACCCAGTCTATGATGGCCAACTCTCTCGTTGGTTCTTCGACATATTGGTCTAGAAAACCATCCCTTATACACTCCAGGAAATCCTCCTCCACCGTATTGCTTCCAGTTTGTTTAGCCCAATCTATATATAGATTAAAGTCATCCATGATAACTGCTGTACCTTTACTGCACGCATCCCTAATTTCCTGTTTGATGCCATTCCCAACCTCACTACTACTGTTTGGTGATCTGTACACAACTCCCACTAGTGTTTTCTGCCCTTTGGTGTTCCACAGCTCTATCCTACAGTTTCCACCTCATCCACGCTAATGTCCTTCCTTACTATTGCGTTAATCTCCTCTTTAACCAGCAATGCTACCCCACCTCCTTTTCCTTTCAGTCTATCTTTCCTGAATATTGAATACCCTTGGATGTGGAGTTCCCTTGGTCACCCTGCCTTAATCCCGAACACATCATATCCATTAACAGCTATCTCCGCAGTTAATTCATCCACCTTATTACGAATGCTCCTTGCATTGAAACACAGAGCCTTCAGGCTTGTTTTTTTAACACTATTTGTCCTTTTAGAATTCTGTTGTAATGTGGCCATTTTTGATTTTTGCCTTTGATTTTTCTGCCCTACACTTTTACTTTTCTCCTTTATACCTTTTGTTTCTGACCCCATTTTAGTTCCCTCTGTCTCCATGCATAGGTTCCCATCCCCCTGCCCTATTAGTTTAAATCCTTCCCAACAGCACCAGCAAACACTTCTCCGAAGACATCGGTTCCAGTCCTGCCCAGGTGCAGACCGTCCGGTTTGTGCTGGTCCCACCTCCCCCAGAACCGGTTCCAATGTCCCAGGAATTTGAATCCCTTCCTCTTGCACCATTCCTCAAGCCACGTATTCATCTTAACTATCCTGCTATTTCTACTCTGACTAGCACATAGGCCGGTTAGCCTGACATCGGTAGAGGGGAAAGTGTTGGAATCAATTATTAAAGATGTAATAGCAGCACATTTGGAAAGCAGTGACAGGATCGGTCCAAGTCAGCATGAATTTATGAAAGGAAATTATGCTCGACAAATTTTCTAGAATTTTTGAGGATGTAACTAGTAGAGTGGACAAGGGAGAAGCAGTGGATGTGGTGTATTTGGACTTTCAAAAGGCTTTTGACAAGGTCCCACACAAGAGATGAGTGTGCAAAATTGGGGGTAATGTATTGATGTGGATAGAGAACTGGTTGGCAGACAGGAAGCAAAGAGTAGGAATAAACGAGTCCTTTTCAGAATGGCAGGCAGTGACTAGTGGGGTACTGCAAGGTTCAGTGCTGAGGCTCCAGCTATGTACAATATACATTAATGATTTAGACGAAGGAATTGAATGTAATATGTCCAAGTTTGCAGATGACACTAAACTGGGTGGCAGTGTGATCTCTTAGGAGGATGCTAAGAGGCTACAGGGTGACTTGGAAAGGTTAGCTGAGTGGGCAAATGCATGGCAGATGCAGTATAATGTGGATAAATGTGAGGTTATCCACTTTGGTGGCAAAAACTGGAAGGCAAAATATTATCTGAATGGTGACAGATTAGTAAAAGGGAAGGTGCAACGAGACCTGGGTGTCATGGTACATCAGTCATTGAAAGTTGGCATGCAGGTACAGCAGGCGGTGAAGAAGGCAAATGGCATGTTGGCCTTCATAATGAGAGGATTTGAGTATAGGAGCAGGGAGATCTTACTGCAGTTGTACAGATCCTTGGTGGGACCACACCTTGAATATTGTGTATTGAGACCAGTTTTGGTCTCCTAATCTGAGGAAGGACATTCTTGCGATTGAGGGAGTGCAGCGAAGGTTCACCAGACTGATTCCCAGGATGGCAGAACTGACATATGAAGAAAGACTGGATCGACTAGGCTTATATTCACTGGAATTTAGAAGAATGAGAGGGGATCTCATAGAAACATATAACATTCTGACAGGATTGGACAGGTTAGATGCAGGAAAAATGTTCCCGATGTTGGGGAAGTCCAGAACCAGGGGTCACAGTCTAAGGATAAGGGGTAAGCCATTTAGGACCGAGATGAGGAAAAACTTCTTCACTCAGAGAATTGTGAACCTGTGGAATTCTCTACTACAGAAAGTTGTTGAGGCTAGTTCGTTAGATGTATTCAAAAGGGAGTTAGATGTGGCCCTTACGGCTAAAGGGATCAAGGGGTATGGAGAGAAAGCAGGAATGGGGTACTGAAGTTGCATGATCAGCCATGATCATATTGAATGGTGATGCAGGCTCGAAGGGCCGAATGGCCTACTCCTGCACCTATTTTCTATGTTTCTATGTTTCCCATAACCCTTGACTCCCTTATCATTGAAAGATCTGTCTATCTCCACCTTAAATATATTCAAAGAAGAAGCCTCCACAACTTTCTGGGGTGGAGAATTCCAAAGATTCACGACTCTCTGAGAGAAGAAATTCCTCCTCATTTCTGTTTTAAAAGGGCGATTCCTTATTCTGAAACTATGCCCCCAGTTCTAGATTTCCCCATGATCCTCTCTGCATCTACCCTGTCAAGCCGCCTCAGAATCTTATATGTTCAATAAGATCACCTTTCATTCTTCTAAACTCCAATGAGTATAGGCCCAACCTGCTCAACCTTTCTTCATACGACAACCCCTTCATCTCAGGAATCAACCTGGTGAATGTCCTCTGAACTGCCTCCAATGCAAGTATATCCTTCCTTAAATAAGGAGACCAAAACTGTACACAGTATTCCAGGTGTGGTCTTACCAATGCCCTGTACAGTTGGAGCAGGACTTCCCTTCTTTTATACTCAATCACCCTTGCAATAAAGGCCAACATTCCATTTGCCTTCCCGATTAATTGCTGTACCTGTATGCTAACTTTTTGCATTTCATGTATAAGAACCCCCAGATCCCTCTGTATTACAACATTTTGTAATTGCTCCCCATTTAAATAATAATTTGCTTTTTTATTTTTCCTACCAAAGTGGATAACCTCACATTTTCCCACAATATAGTCCACCTGCCAAATTTTTACCCACTCACTGAGCCTATCTATATCCCTTTGTAGATTATTTGCATCCTCCTCACAACTTGCTTTCCCAGCTTTGTATCATCAGCAAATTTGGCTACATTACACTCGGTTCCTTCATCCAAGTCATTAATATAAATTGTAAATAGTTGAGGCCCCAGCACTGATCCCTGTGGCACCCTACTAGTTACAGTTTGCCAACCTGAAAGTGACCCATTTATTCTGACTCTCTGTTTTCTGTTAGTTAGCCAATCTCTATCCACAGTAATATATTACCCCCAACCCCGTGAGCTCTTATCTTGTGCAGTAACCTTTTGTGTGGCACCTTATCGAATGATTTCTGGAAATCTACTCTATGCCTCTATTTATAAAGCCAAGGATCCTATATGCCTCTTCAACAGCCTTCTAATTTGTCCTGCCACCTTCAAAGACTTGTGTATGTACACCCCCAGGTATCTCTGTTCCAGCACCCCATTTAGTTTGTATCGCCTCATTCTTCCTACCAAAATTAATGACTTCACACCTCTCTGCATTAAATTTATCTACCATGTGTTTGCCCATTTGTCTGTCTATGTCCTCTTGAAGTTTGTTAACATATATCAAAAAGAGTAGTGGTCTGAACCCAGACACCTGGGGGCACCACTGCATACTCCCTTCAGTCTGAAACACAACCACTCACCACCATTCTCTGATTTCTGTCCCTTAGCCAATTTCTCATCCACGCAGCCACTGCCCCTTTAATTGGCAGAGAGCGGGTAGGGAAAGCCAACTCCAGTGGTACCCTACTCCTGACAAAATGTCTAGAACATGAACTTCTCATCACCAACACCCTGTTTCGCCAGAGGGACAAATACAGTGTATCGTGGCAACACCCTCGCTCCAAACACTGGCATCTGCTTGACTATGTCATCGTCCGAGCCAGAGATCGCAAGGATGTGCGCATCACCGATGCCATGACAGGAGCTGCCAACTGCTGGACGGACTACTGCCTAATCCGATCCATCATCAACATTAACATTGCCCCAAAGCAGAGGGGACAGCAGAAGCAGTTCCGCAAAAAAGTTAATGCCGGGACATTTAGAGACCCAGCTAAGAGAGCCCTATACAGCCAACGCCTCACAGCCAATCTGGCGTGTCTTGATGACCCTGAGATGCTGAATGCCCATAGCGGTTGGTCTGCCCTCCAGGCCTCTATAACCAGTGCCTGTGAAGAGACACTTGGCCACTCAACCAGAAAACATCAGGACTGGTTTGATGAAAATTATCAGGAGATCGAAGAACTAATAGATTGCAAGCGCAAAGCATTTCTAAGCCTCAAGCAAGAACCCAACTCAGGAGCTGCAAAACAACATTACAGACGGCTCAAGGCTCAGACCCAACAAAAAACCCGGGACCTAAAGAACAGGTGGTGGATGGAGAAAGCACAGGAGATACAACAACTGGCCGACAGCCACGATATACGAGGATTCTTCGCTGCAGTCAAGGCCACCTATGGTCCAAACTCCCAAGGCCCCACCCCACTCCTGGCCAAGAACGGGGAAACACTCATCAAGGACACCGACGCTGTCAGGACCCGATGGAAGGAGCACTTGGAAGATTTCCTCAATCGAGACTCTGCCTTTGACTCGAGTGTTCTCGACTCCATCCCACAGCACACGACCCGCCACCAACTCAGTGAAACTCCAACATTGCACGAGGTAGGCAAAGACATAAAACAGTTCAAGAACAAAAGGGCTAAGAGTGCGGATGGAATCCCTGCTGAGGCGCTAAAGTATGGCGGAGAGGCGCTGTTGGCACGGATACATGACCTCATCTCTCTCATCTCGAGGGAGGAGAGCATGCCGGGAGAACTCAGAGATGCGGTGATTGTGACCATTTCTAAAAAAGGGGACAAGTCCGACTGCGGCAACTACAGGGGAATCTCCCTGCTATCAGCCACTGGGAAAGTTGTCGCTCAAGTTCTCCTCAATCATCTTTTCCCTGTGGCTGAGGAGCTCCTCCCGGAATCACAATGCGGATTTTGTCCCCGACGGAGCACAACAGACATGATCTTTGCAGCGCGCCAGTTGCAGGAAAAATGCAGGGAGCAGCGCCAGCCCTTATACATGGCCTTTTTCAATCTTACAAAGGCCTTTGACACTGTCAACCGTGAGGGTCTATGGAGCGTCCTCCTCCGTTTCGGATGCCCCCAAAAGTTTGTCAACATCCTTCACCTGCTTCACGATGACATGCAGGCCGTGATCCTTACCAACGGATCCATTACAGACCCAATCCATGTCCGGACTGGGGTCAAACAGGGCTGCGTCATCGCTCCAACCCTCTTTCAATCTTCCTCGCCGCCATGCTCCACCTCACAATCAACAAGCTCCCGGCTGGAGTAGAACTAAACTACAGAACCAGTGGGAAGCTGTTTAACCTACATCGCCTCCAGGCCAGGTCCAAGATCACTCCAACCTCTGTCGTTGAGCTGCAGTATGCGGACGACGCCTGCGTCTGCACACAACTCCAGGATATAGTCAATGTATTCACTGAGGCATATGAAAGCCTTACGCTTAACATCCATAAGACAAAGGTCCTCCACCAGCCTGTCATCGCCGCACAACACTGCCCCCCAGTCATCAAGATCCGCGGTGCGGCCCTGGACAACGCAGACCATTTCCCATATCTCGGGTGTCTCTTATCAACAAAGGCAGTCATTGATGCAGAGATTCAGCATCGCCTCCAGTGTGCCAGTGCAGCCTTCGGCCATCTGAGGAAAAGAGTGTTTGAAGACCAGGCCCTCAAATCTACCACCAAGCTCATGGTGTACAGGGCTGTAGTAATACCCGCCCTCCTGTATGGATCTGAGGCATGGACGATGTATAGAAGGCACCTCAAGTCGCTGGAGATAGATCACCAACGATGTCTCCGCAAGATCCTGCAAATCCCCTGGGAGGACAGGCACACCAACATCAGTGTCCTCGACCAGACTAACATCCCCAGTATTGAAGCACTGACCACACTCGATCAGCTTCACTGGGCAGACCGTATAGTTCACATGCCAGATACGATATTCCCTAAGCAAATGCTTTATGCGGAGCTCCTTCATGGTAAACGAGCCAAAGGAGGACAGCGGGAACGTTATAAGGACATCCTCAAAGCCTCCCTGGTAAAGTGCGACATCACCACTGACACCTGGGAGACACTGGCTGAAGACCGCCCGAAGTGGAGAAAGTCCATCCGGGAGGGCGTCGAGCTCTTCGACTTCCAATGCAAAGAGCATAAAGAGGCCAGGCGCAGGCAGCGGAAGGAGCGCGGGGCAAACCAGCCCCACCGACCCCTTCCGTCATCGAATGTCTGTCCCACCTGTAACAGGGTCTGTGGCTCTCGTGTCGGTCTGTTCAGCCATCAAAGAACTCACTTTGGGAGTGGAAGCAAGTCTTCCTCGATTCTGAGGGACTGCCTATGATGAAACCCATGGGCTTCAATTTTTCTAACAAGCTATCAAATGCCTTTTGAAAGTCCATGTGCACAACATCAACAACACTACCCTCATCAATTCTCTCAGTTACTTCATCAAAGAACTTGATCAAGTTATTCAAACATGATTTGCCTTTATAAAATCTATACTGGCTTTCATTTAATAACCCATATTTTACCTAAGTGCCAATTAATTTTGTCCCAAATTATTGTCTCTAAACTTTTCCCCACCACCAATATTAGTCTGACTGGCCTGTAGTTGCTGAATTTATCCCTTTCTCCTTTTTTGAACAGAGGTGTAACAGTTACGACCCTCCAGTCCTCTGACTCCCATATCTAAGGAGGATTGGAAGATTGTGGCCAGAGCATCTGCAATTTCCACCCTTACTTCCTTCGGAAAACTAAGATGCATCTCATCCATACCAGGTGACGGTTCTACTTTAAGTGCTAACATCCTTTTACATACCACTTCTTTATCTATTTTTATCCTATCCAATTTCTCTACTACCTCCTCCTTTACTGTGACATTGGAAGCATCCTCTTCTTTATTGAAGACAGATTCAAAGTGCTCATTTTAGTACCTCAGCAATGCCCTCTGCCTCCACAAGAACATCTCCTGTCTTCTTTTTGGTCCCTAATTGGCCCACCCTTCCTTTGACTATCATTTTACTATTTCTATGTTTATAAAAGACTTTTGGATTCCCTTTTATGTTACCCGCTAATCTATTCTCATACACGCTCTTTGCCCCTCTTATTTTCTTTTTCAGTTCTCCTCTCATCTTTTGCTCTTTTGTACCTCGGTATGCTGCATTATGGGCCTTTTCCCTTCACTTTGGTTTTTCAATTTATTATTTTTAAAAAACACCATTACTTTCCGCGGGGGTTCTCCCGGACTATAGCTTTGGTTGAAACTGAGCCCATAAATGATTTTAAAAGCAAATTAGCTGTGTGAAGAAGAGGATTATTAAAGGTTATGAGGAACGAGCAGGAGACTGGGATTAAACACCAGTGCAGACTTCATGGGCCAAATGGCTTGTTTTCTTGCTGTGACATTTAAAAATTCTATATTGGAACAGAGCCAAAGCTATGACAACAATTTGAATTGTATTTCCTGATTTTAGATTTCCTATTCCTCACATGACAGAAATTAGTGTGTATTTCTGGTTCCTCTAGGAAGTGGACTCAGTATTGTTGGGAAACAAAGATAGTCAGATTTCAATAATAAAAGGCCAGATGTGCCATGCATTTTTTCCCAAATTTCCAATTTGAGATTTTCATGTTGAATTTTAGCTGTAGAAAGAGCAACAAACAACCGAAACATTGTGCAGTCACTTCAGTTTGCTAGAACTCAATTACAATACATTCCTGGGTGCGCAAAATATATTCGGAATTTCTCCTTAATATGCACTGTACATCAGGATCATGGTTTAGCAAATGGGAGTGCCTTTCAATCCATCAACATTTACACTCAAACCTATTTATACATGTGTGAACAATTAATGACATTTGTGCAGGAAAACTATGCAGAAGAGAAATTACAATTGAGCGTCTTTGGCCTATAGCCATTGGTCCAGACGTGTTTACTTCACAAATGAGACATTGATAAAATCATTGAACAAGTCAATCTGGCTTGTATTAAAACCAGGTTGAAATTTTTACAGATTATCAAATTGTCCACCCTAATTGGGACAAATGTGTGCTGATGAAGCCACAAATTGCCCCCTTTTAAATATTAGCCTGTACTATCAGTACATATAAACTATGTTTCCTTTTTTTGTTAGTCTTTATTTAAATTTTTGCCAGATGTATACAACGATTCACAGTCCAGTGAACGGCTAAATCCTTGTTCAAAATATGTTGAAACATAAGTGAATTTTGTGAGTGAAACTTAGTATGAAAATCAATAATTCTTATTGTTATATTTGTAATTTATTTGAGAAATCTGTTCCTTATCTATGTTAGTGTGTTATTACTGGAGCCTTAACTTATATAAATTCTGTTTCTGATCTGATACCATTGGAGTCTGACTTTTTTTCATTTTGGTACATTATAGATAATGGTAATTTTAAAATAATCATTTTCTTTTTAAAATTATATAATTATAGTGAGTGTCCTGGCGAATATTTATCCCTCAATCAACATAACAAAAAAACAGATTATCTGGTCATTATCACATTGCTGTTTGTGGGAGCTTGCTTGTGCGCAAATTGGTTGCCACATTTCCTACATTACAACAGTGACTACACTCCAAAGTACTTCATTGGCTGTAAAGCGCTTTGAGACATCCGGTGGTCGTGAAAGGCACTATATAAATCTAAGACTTTCTTTTCTTTTAAAAAATAAAAAATTCATATATTAATTATACTGTCGGAAATTCATATATAGACTGCAACAGCTGCCCCCACCTCAGCACCTCAGAAAGAACAGAGTGGGGAAATGACATTCAGTCCATCAAACATGGTGCTTCTTCAGACCATGGAAAGCCTATCAAATCAATAGACTCTGTGCCACTTATTTAATTGCTTGAGGGGCAAGATCTGCATAATTTCTTATTGACCGCCAAAGGTAATCATGCAAAGGTTTAGAATAATTATCCAACCCCACATCTCCGATAATCAATCCCCTGATTGGTTGTTTTCCACAGGTGATACTTCCTTCATACCAGCAGCACAGGAACCATCATCTTCGATGGGGTAATTTATTATTTGTACTTACCTCCACAACTTACCACACCTTTTCTAATCGATTATTCAGGGAATTAATTTACATTCCATTCACTGTCTTACCTGGGTGTCGGTTCAACATATTCACTACTCTGTGGGGGTAATGCGAGTGTGAGAATTGCTAATCTCCAGTCTCACTCAAGGCTAGTTAATTGCCAACCTTTGTCCACTAGTTCTACGGTCAAGGTTTAAATGAAATGGTTTGCTTACTTTTATATTATTGATGCTCAGTATTTTAAAGACTTGGATTATATCTCTCTTCAACCATCTTTAACATAGGGAAAATAAATTCAACTCTATGAGTGTCTCTTCATAATTCAAAGCTTCAAGATGAGTCTCCTTTAATGCATCAATACAGTTTTGAAGTTGGGTCATTAATAGATGGCCACAAAATATTGCAATTGTTCCTCACTAACGGCCCATAGAAGGTTAGATTGACTTTTTAAAATTTGCTTTTGTGAAAAAAATGACGTGTTTTATGTGCATTTTTCTTTTTGTGGGAACCTTGCCCGGATGCTAGCCTGATTGACAGGCTTGGCTTCCAGTCGGGCGGGGAGCATTCCAGAGCACGTAAGGAGCTGTTAGTGGAAGCATGGAGAGTGGGATCCAGTTCCGGGGAGAGGTCTGACCCCGGGGGGGGGGGGGGGGGGAGAGCGGGGAGGGGGTTCTGATCCCAGATCACGAGGGGAGGGGTCTGATCATGGGGTGGAGGGGGGGAATGATCCCGGAGGGGGGTTCAATCCCAGATCCCGGGGGATGGGGCCGACCCCGGGTGGGAGGGAGGCTCAGGTCCCAGGAGCGTGCGTTCCGATCCTGGGGGTTGGATCCCTGATCGGGATGAAGGGTCTTTGGATGGGAGGGTCCAATCCCACTGAAGCAGGTAAACTTGGGTGATGGGGGAAAGCACTCCTGCTCCTCCAGGCCCACAAGCTATGCTGCAAAGGCATTTACCTTTTCCCTGAAGCTGTCCTCGCATCTCTTTAGCTGCTGGATTTCCCGAGGCCTGGGAAACCCGGCCGGCCAGGGTAAAACCTGTGATATCTTTACAGAGACCACCAACAGCACACACTACAAGATGGCTCCTTAACAGAAACTGTCATCATGTGACTTTTCCATATGCCCGTTTATTGCTAATACATCAGTAGTTGCATTACATCAGTAGTCCACTAGGTGGAGCTCTATAACATTTCTCCCTCCTTATTGAAGAAGTAACCATAACAAGATAATCATTATACATTACTTGCATGGTATACACAACAAAAGATATGAACTTATTTTTCCATATTTACAAATCAAACTTAACCACTGGTTTTCTGTTTCGAAGTGGATATCTTTGTTCTTGAACAGGACTTTCCAATCTTGTTATAGTACTTAGACTCATTCTAGGCTGAAGCTGAGGAGAGTTTTTCTCCAAGGTTAATCCTTCATCTACAACATCAGACTGTTTGTCTGCCTGACTTAGACTCAGACTTAAATTCTAACGTTCTCTTGGACTTGTTTCTAATACATCTGATGTAGGATTTGCTACTGGTACTCTACTTGTAACAAGACTATCCGGCTCATCAAAATAATCAAATCATTCCAACTTTCAACTCCTTCCAGATCTGTAGGTAAAATATGATCAATGCGAATAAAGCTAATCTTTCCATGATCAAACATCTTGACCAAATATGTACAAGGGCCACATATCTTCATTACTCTTCCTGGTAACCACTTTAACCATTTATGGTGATGCTTCTTCACTCTAACCTTCTGATTCAATTTCACACTTCTCTCCCTAACTCTACCTTTATCATGACTCTCTTTCTATCTTGATTGTTTCTCTGCTACTGACTGTGCCAAGTTTGGCTTTAACAACTAGAACCCTGTTCATGGTTGTCATTTGAGAAACAACTTTGCTGGTGTTCTACCAGTAGTTGTATGAGGAGTATTTCGATAAGTAATCAGAAAATGTGTCATTTCCTTGGATTTGGATCCAACATTTTCTTGATGAGAGTACGTTTTACAATTTGTACTGTGCGCTCTACTGCACCATATGAAGCAGAGTGGTATGGTGGAACCTTAATATGTTTCACACCATTTCTGCTCATGAACTGTGCAAATTTTTCTGAACAAAATTGTGGCCCATATCAGACACAACTTCTTCTGGGAGGCCATATGAAGAAATCTTCACAAATTGTCTAGCATTTTACTTGTTGTTATTTTCCGCATTGGAAACATCTCTACCCACTTCGAATGACTATCAGTCACAATGAACAATTGTCCTTCTAGCTCAACAAAATCTACATGAAACCTTTGCCATACCCTGTGAGGTCATGTCCATAGCTCTACTGGTACCGATGGTGGTTTCTTGCTTACCGATTGACATGTTGTACAATGACTAACGATGTACTTTATATAGAAACATAGAAACATAGAAATTTACAACGCAGAGGGAGGCCATTTCGGCCCATCGTGTCCCCACCGGCCGACAAAGAGCCGCACGGCCCTTGGTCAGCAGCCCTAAAGGTTACATATTGTTGTAGGCATTAGGCACCTGCTGAATATATCTATACACTAGGCATTAGGCACCTGCTGAATATATCTATACGCGTATATGTTTAAAATGGCCAAATATAAAATGGCTGCCCAAGCATGATGGGAACTCAGTTAGTCAAGCAATGAACTGCTGACTGAGGCTGACCGAGCAATGACCCTGTGAGGCCCACTACCGGGAATGTCTTGATCAACAGCTTGATACAAGATAACTATAACGAACCATTATATTACCTGGTATGGAATGTCCTTAATCAATGACTCCACACAGCCAAGCCCTGAGGAACAGAGATAAGGGGGGGCCTGCATCACATAACAAGGTCATGAATCAGCCCGAGCTGACAAGAACCGAACATACAGCCCCTGAGGTATCAGGGGAATTCTATTGGGTTAAAGAAACCTATATGTAATCTATAATTGTTATGATTGGATTATGTCCAGCCGATGTGGGCTGAAGTAACTGTAATGAACTGTTGTAAAACATATAAATATCGCTGGATTTCTTTGTTCGGTAGAGTGGAGTGCCTGGAGTTGGACCAGAGGCTCTCTCCCTGCCGGCGTAATAAAAGCTGTTTTGGCGTTGGAACCGACCCAGAGTGTCGAGTGATTCTTGCAGGAAAACATTCGCGCTAACACACATAAACCTATGAACAATGACGAAAAGTCAAAGAGCACCCAGCCCAACCAGTCCGCCTCACACAACTGAGACACCCGTTATACTGAAAACATCTACAGTCCACCCCAACCGGAGCCATGTGATCTCCTGGGAGAGGCAAAAACCAGATAAAAACCCAGGCCAATTTAGGGAGAAAACTTCTGGGAAAATTCCTCTCCGGCCCACCCAGGCGATCGAAACTAGTCCAGGAGATCACTCTGGCCGTATTCTATTCCCTGCCGTACTTACCATTATATCTGCGCCGTCCAACAAAAGATCCTCCAGTCTAATCCCAATTACCAGCTAGAGATCTGTAACCCTGAAGGTTACTGCATTTTAAGTGCCCATCCAACCATCTCTTAAAAATGGTGAGGGTTTCTGCATCCACCACTTCCAGGCAGCGAGTTCCAGATCCCCACAACCCTCTGTGTAAAGAAGCCCCCCTCCCCTCAAATCCCCTTTAAACCTTCCACCAACCATCTTAAAACTATGCCCTCTCATAATAGACCCCTCCATCAATGGAAATAGACCCTACTATCCACTATGTCCAGGCCCCTCAATATTTTGTACACCTCGATGAAGTCGCCTCTCAACCTTCTCTGTTCCAATGAGAACAAATCCAGCTTATCCAATATGTCGTCATAACTAAGATTCTCCATTCCAGGCAGCATCCTAATAAATCTCCTCTGCACCCTCTCTAATGCAATCACGTCCTTCTTATAATACGGCGACCAGAACTGCACGCAGTACTCCAGCTGTGGCCTAACCAAAGTATTATACAATTTAAGCATAATCTCCCTGCTCTTATATTCTATGCCTCAGCCAATAAAAGGCAAGCATTCCATATGCCTTCTTAACCACCTTATCCACCTGGCCTGCTACTTTCAAGGATCTGTGGACAAGCACTCCAAGGTGCCTTTGTTCATCTATACTATTAAGTGACCTACCACTTATGTATATACCCTTTCCTTATTATCCGTTCCAAAGTGCATCACCTCACATTTCTCTGAATTAAATTCCATTTGCCACTGCTCTGCACACCTGACCAGTAAACTGATATCCTCCTGCAGCCCATGACTTTCCTCTTCATTATCAACCACACAGCCAATTTTAGTGTCGTCTGCAAACTTCTTAATCATACTCCCTATATTCAAATCTAAATCGTTGATATATACCACAAAAAGCAAGGGACCCAGTACTGAGCCCTGCGGAACCCCACTGGAAACGTCCTTCCAGTCACAAAAACATCCATCAATCATTACCCTTTGCTTCCTACCTCCAAGCCAATTTTGGATCCAACTTGCCACATTGCCCGTATCCCATGGGCTTTAACCTTCATGACCAGTCTACCATGTGGGATCTTATCAAAAGCCTTACTAAAGTCCATATATACTATATCGTACACACTACCCTCATCGACCCTCTTGGTTACCTCCTCAAAAAATTAAATCAGGTTAGTCAAACACGATCTTCCCTTAACAAATCCATGCTGACTGTGCCTAATTAATCCTTGCCTTTCCAAATGCAGATCTATCCTGTCTTTCAGGAGTTTTTCCAATAATTTTCTCACCACCGAGGTTAGGCTGACAGGACTGTAATTACTCGGCCTATCCCTTTCTCCCTTCTTAAACAAGAGTACTAGATTAGCAGTCCTCCAATCCTCCGGCACCAGGCCCAGATCCAAAGAGGACTGGAAAATGATGGTCAAGCCCTCTGCTATTTCTTCTTTTGCTTCGCTCAACAGCCTAGGATGCATTTCATCCGGGCCTGGGGACTTATCTACTTTCAAAGCTGCTAAACCCCTTAATACTTCTTCTCTCACTATATTTATTTCATTCAGAATATCACACTCCTCCTCAATAGCAGTATTTGAATTACCCCTTTCCTTTGTGAAAACAGATACAAAGTATTCATTAAGAACCCTCCCAACATTTTCTGTCTCCACAAAAAGATTATCCTCATGGTTTCTAATAGACACTACCCTTTCTTTAGTTACCCTCTTACTCTTAATATAGTTATCGAACATCTTAGGATTTTCCTTAATTTTACTGGCCAAGAATTTCTCATGCTCTCTCTTAGCATTCCTAATATCCTTTTTAATTTTGCCTCTTAACTTTCTATATTCCTTGAAAGATTCTAAAGTATTTAGCCGTTGGTATATGACATAAGCATCCCTTTTTTTTTTAATCCTCCCCTGTAAGTCCCTAGACATCCAGGGGGCTCTAGAATTATTTTTCCCAGTCTATTTCTTTAAGGGCACATGTTTGGCCTGAGCCTTCTGGATCTCCTCCTTGAATGCCCCCACTATTCCATCACTGATTTACCCATGAGTAGCTGTTTCCAGTCCACCATGGCCAAATCACTCCTTAACTTAGCAAAATTAGCTTTTCCCCAATTCGGAACTTTTATTCCAGGCATATTCTTGTCCTTATCCATAACCAACTTGAATCTGACTGAATTATGGTCACTGGCACGCAAGTGCTCTCCCACTAATACCCCTTCAACCTGCCTAGCTTCATTCCCCAAAACTAAATCCAAGACCGACCCCTCTCATGTTGGGCTTGGTACATACTGACTAAAAAAGGTCTTTATCGAGACCTGGCCACTGTAAGTAACTATGTGCAAAACTCTTGGGTCAAGCACATTCCCAGGTGCTGGTCATGAAGATCTCCAAACAATTTGGATCTGAACTTATTTGGAATAACTACTCTTGCACCCCACATGATACAATTTTTATCCACTGATAATTCATTCCTACGAATGAAGTATGGATGAATATCTTCCTCTGAGACCTGGTTTGGCCATCCATTTGCTATGTAATCACCTTTGACATAACTGGGTCACGTTTGGTTGTTCTACCAACCTCTTCAGCTGTGACTGGCAGCTCATCAATGTATGAAAAATAGAACACTTCTTCCTTATTGGGTGTAATTTGTGATGGGGATGGCAACCTGGACATAGCATCAGTATCACTGTGTTCAGCATTACTTAGATCTACCTTAGAGATAATGTTCTCAGTGTCTAGTCTTTAGAATTCTTGCGCAACTTTCTCCTTAAGTGCGTATGGTACAGGATGTGGCTTGCAGTAAACTGATCTTCTGTCCTTCTGCACTCTGACACTCACCTTGAAGTCTTGGATCGGACTGTCTGTTTCACGGAACACCTTTGTATGCTGCTTGATGATGTCATCTATTGATGCAAATTTTGTTTCCACTCGAAAAATCTCATTCCAATCCAGATTCAGTGATCCCAACCAATTTCTACCTGTCACTACTATGAGAGGCAAGCTCTGAAACTGATCCTTGTTTTTCATCGGTATGATAATACTTGCTACAGCAGGGATTTTCTCTCTTGATTAGCCTCACAGCTCTATCTTTGATTTCTCCAGTCGAAAATCATGTAACTTGTCGATTACTAACAATTCTGATACTACGCTCATGGATGCACCTGTGTCGCTTTCCATGGGTATCCTGGTTCCTGCAATGTCTACTTGGATGACAATACTTCATGAATCGCTGTTGGATACCTTCGTGCTCCTGATAACGTATATCTCCAGAACCTCCTCGCTCTGTTGCTTCTCTTCAATGCTATGTAGTGTCAGGCGCTTTCTACTTCTAGCATTGAAAATCGGTTTACTCTTCAGTCGGCACGCCTTTGCAAGATGCCCAGTTTTCTTGCAGAAGAAACACTCTGCCTTCACATATGGACAGCTTTGAGCAATGTGTTGTCCCAGGCACTGATAGCACGACTTCAATTCACTGGTAGCTTGGCCAGTCGCTGAGGACGTGGGGCCCAACTGCCTTTTACTGTTAGCCTGCAGGCAGTTTACCTTGGTTGTCTGATGACTGGAAATGGCGTAAAATTCTCGAGAGTATTTGTCAGCCATATCCATAGATACAGCTGTCTGACAAGCTAAATCAAATGACAAGTTAGTGGTTGTCAACAACTTCCTTCTGATTGCGTCATTGTTCATCCCAGAAACAAAGCGGTCACGCAATGCTCGGTCCTGAAAGTTTCCGAAATGACAGTGAATGGATAGATTTTTTAAAGCTACAATGTACCCACTGATACCCTCATCAGTTAATTGATTTCATGTTCCAAAACGATAACTTTCTGCAATTTCCAAAGGCTCAGGACTGTAGTGTTGTTCTAACTCTCCATCAGTGGTGTGTCCTTTGGTTTGACGGGAACAAGCACATTTTTCAGGGTTTCATACACCTCGGGGCCTGCTTCAGTCAAGAAAATAACCCGTTTTCTTTCTAAAACCACCCAGTTACAGTTTTCATCATCGGGGCCTTCGATGATAGTATTCGCAGTGAAAAACTTTTCTAGCCACTCCACATACACTCTGAAAGTCTCTCAGTCACGATGGAACTCACCCAAGAGCCCTATTATTCCCATAGGCTCTGGGAACGTCGACAGTTCAGCCAAGTGCATTTGAAATTAATCATTGATTTTTAGCTGTTCTGTAAAACAAAGAATCTCTCAAAGTCTGTCAGTTGGCAGGATTATCCACCAACTAGGGAATCCAAATCCTATCCTCATTGCCAACTATGATATCTTTACAGAGAGCACTAACAGCACACAGTACAAGATGGCTCCTTAACAGAAACTGTCAGTTTTGCCACATGACCTTTTATTGTTAATACATCAGTAGTTGCATTACATCAGTAGTCCACTAGGTGGAGCTCTATAACAAAACCTATAATGGATTTCAAATGTGAGGTTTCCAGCCTCATTAGAATATGTAAATGGCCAAACCCACCTCCTGGGAGTGGGTTGGATGCCTGCCCCTTTCCCGTCTCTGTTAAACCTGGAAGTGGGCAGGTTGGAGACGGGTTGTGGTTAGGTTTGAGATTTTAACATTTTTTACATCTTACCAGATCCCAACCCACCTGTTTTGATGGTTAAAATTCATCCCTGAGAGTCTGTTTGGAAATCTCAGACAAAGAACTCTATAAAGCTTGGAAGAATAAAACTAGACAGACCACCCAGCATTGACTTAAGCATTGACTTGGACATGACAAAGGTACATTCAGTCCAGTTGACCCTGCAAACTCCTCCTCGCTAGGGATTGGTGCCAACGTTGGGAGAGCTGCCACATAGACTAGTCAAGCAACAGCATGATATAGTAATACTCACAGAATCACATCTATCAAACCACATCCCACTCTTCTCCATTGCCATCCCTGGATATATCCTGCCCCACCGGCAGGATAGACCTAACAGAGGTGGGGGCATAGTGGTATACATCAGGCAGGACTGGCCTGATTGTATACCACTATGCAATCAACATTGACTCTGGCCCCAATGAAGTTTCATGTTTTCAGGTCATGCAAGGGCAAGGGAACCTCCTTCTGATTACCACCTACCACCCTCATTTAGCTGAGAATTAGTAGTCCTCCATGTTCAATACGAGAAGAAGCTTGCAGGGAACATTAAGACGGATTGCAAAAGTTTCTATAGATATGTAAAGAGAAAAAGGTTAGTAAAGACAAACGTAGGTCCCCTGCAGTCAGAATCAGGGGAAGTCATAACGGGGAACAAAGAAATGGCGGACCAATTGAACAAGTACTTTGGTTCGGTATTCACTGAGGAGGACACAAACAACCTTCCGGATATAAAAGGGGTCGGAGGGTCTAGTAAGGAGGAGGAACTGAGGGAAATCCTTATTAGTCGGGAAATTGTGTTGGGGAAATTGATGGGATTGAAGGCCGATAAATCCGCAGGGCCTGATGGACTGCATCCCAGAGTACTTAAGGAGGTGGCCTTGGAAATAGTGGATGCATTGACAGTCATTTTCCAACATTCCATTGACTCTGGATCAGTTCCTATCGAGTGGAGGGTAGCCAATGTAACCCCACTTTTTAAAAAAGGAGGGAGAGAGAAAACAGGGAATTACAGACCGGTCAGCCTGACATCGGTAGTGGGTAAAATGATGGAATCAATTATTAAGGATGTCATCGCAGTGCATTTGGAAAGAGGTAATATGATAGGTCCAAGTCAGCATGGATTTGTGAAAGGGAAATCATGCTTGACAAATCTTCTGGAATTTTTTGAGGATGTTTCCAGTAGAGTGGACAAGGGAGAACCAGTTGATGTGGTATATTTGGACTTTCAGAAGGCTTTCGACAAGGTCCCACACAAGAGATTAATGTGCAAAGTTAAAGCACATGGGATTGGGGGTAGTGTGCTGACGTGGATTGAGAACTGGTTGTCAGACAGGAAGCAAAGAGTAGGAGTAAATGGGGACTTTTCAGAATGGCAGGCAGTGACTAGTGGGGTACCGCAAGGTTCTGTGCTGGGGCCCCAGCTGTTTACACTGTACATTAATGATTTAGACGAGGGGATTAAATGTAGTATCTCCAAATTTGCGGATGACACTAAGTTGGGTGGCAGTGTGAGCTGCAAGGAGGATTCTATGAGGCTGCAGAGCGACTTGGATAGGTTAGGTGAGTGGGCAAATGCATGGCAGATGAAGTATAATGTGGATAAATGTGAGGTTATCCACTTTGGTGGTAAAAACAGAGAGACAGACTATTATCTGAATGGTGACAGATTAGGAAAAGGGCAGGTGCAAAGAGACCTGGGTGTCATGGTACATCAGTCATTGAAGGTTGGCATGCAGGTACAGCAGGCGGTTAAGAAAGCAAATGGCATGTTGGCCTTCATAGCGAGTAGATTTGAGTACAAGGGCAGGGAGGTGTTGCTACAATTGTACAGGGCCTTGGTGAGGCCACACCTGGAGTATTGTGTACAGTTTTGGTCTCCTAACCTGAGGAAGGACATTCTTGCTATTGAGGGAGTGCAGCGAAGGTTCACCAGACTGATTCCCGGGATGGCGGGACTGACCTATCAAGAAAGACTGGATCAACTGGGCTTGTATTCACTGGAGTTCAGAAGAATGAGAGGGGACCTCATAGAAACGTTTAAAATTCTGACGGGGTTAGACAGGTTAGATGCAGGAAGAATTTTCCCAATGTTGGGGAAGTCCAGAACCAGGGGACACAGTCTAAGGATAAGGGGGAAGCCATTTAGGACCGAGATGAGGAGGAATTTCTTCACCCAGAGAGTGGTGAACCTGTGGAATTCTCTACCACAGAAAGTTGTTGAGGCCAATTCACTAAATATATTCAAAAAGGAGTTAGATGAAGTCCTTACTACTAGAGGAATCAAGGGGTATGGTGAGAAAGCAGGAATGGGGTACTGAAGTTGCATGTTCAGCCATGAACTCATTGAATGGCGGTGCAGGCTAGAAGGGCCGAATGGCCTACTCCTGCACCTATTTTCTATGTTTCTATGTTTCTATACCACTTAGAGGACGCACTGAGGATAGCGAGGGCACAGAATGTACTATAGGTCGGGGACTTCAATAATCCATCACCAATTGTGGCCTGGTACTGAGCTGGATGCGTCCTGAAGGACATAGCTGCCAGATTGGGCCTGTGGCAGGTGATTAGAGAACCAAGATGAAGGAAAAAACTACTTGATCGCATCCTCACCAATCTACCTGTCACAGATGCATCTGTCCATGACAGCATTGGTAGGAGTGACTTGCATAGTCTTTGTGGAGACCAAGTCCCATCTTCACACTGAGGATACCCTCCATCGTGTTGTGTGGCACTACCACCACGCTAAGTAGGATAGATTAAGAACAGATCTAGCAACTCAAAACAAGGCATCCATGAGGTGCTATGGAACATCAGCAGCATTAGAAATGTATTCGTGAGTTTGGTAAGTGAGTGAGTTTTAAGGGGTTATTCTCTTTAAACCATTTGGAGGCTGGAGTAAATTGTTAGTGGCAATTGGCAGTAGCTTCTAAGTAAGTAGCAGTTTAATTTAAAGGGGAAAATTAACTAGTTGGGAATCTTTCAGGTTTAGGCAGAGAAAAACAAGGTAACTCTCCAGTAGGAGGCAATTAGCAGCTAGTTAAAACCAGTTCT
Source organism: Pristiophorus japonicus (assembly GCF_044704955.1). Classification (NCBI taxonomy): domain Eukaryota; kingdom Metazoa; phylum Chordata; class Chondrichthyes; family Pristiophoridae; genus Pristiophorus; species Pristiophorus japonicus. The sequence continues at coordinate 224,145,397 of NC_091981.1, forward strand.
GTAAACAACTGACCAGTAGTGAGTTATCTGACCTAGATACAGTTTAAAAAGAGGCAGCTCATGCAAAGCACAGAGTGCAGCAGCAAAGAGTGGCATTCGTGAGTTTGGTAAGTGGGTGAGTTCGGGCAAGTGGGGGTGGCAGGTGCTGTTTTGTCTTGGTTTTCCTACCAGTGCTGACACTAGAGCAACTGATAAGGAGTGCGAGAGTAGGAGACGGAGGCCCAGAGACCAGCCCAACCAGCTGCAGACAAAGATAGAGGGGTGAGAAATCGAGAGGTGACGTCACAGACAAGCTGGTAAGTGGTTGGCTGTTCGACTGGTAAGTACACCTCTCTTTTAGACTGACTTTTAGATTCGTTTAATTGGCAGTAAATTACTAAGTAGCTGTTTGGTCTTGAAGTAAATTTTAGTAAGTAAAGTAATTTAAGGTTTAAGTCATGGCAGGAGAGCTCGAACCCGTTCCATGCTCCTCTTGTGCTATGTGGGAAGTCAGGGACATTTCCAGTGTCCCTGACTACTATGTGTGCAGCTGCAGCTCCTGACAGACCGCATGACGGCACTGGAGCTGTGGATGGACTCACTCTGGAGCATGCGCGATGTTGAGAATGTTGTGGATAGCACATTTAGTGAGTTAGTCACACCGCAGGTAAGGGTTAGGACAGATAGTGAATGTGTGACCAAGAGACAAGGCAAGAGCAGGAAGGTAGTGCAGGAGTCCCCTGTGGTCACCTCCCTCCAAAACAGATATACCGTTTTGGATACTGTTGGGGGAGATGACTTACCAGGGGAAGGCACCAGCAGCAAGGTTCATGGCACCATGGGTGGCTCTGCTGCACAGAAGGGCAGGAAAAAGAGTGGGAGAGCTATAGGGATAGGGGACTCTATTGTAAGGGGAATAGATAGGAGTTTCCGCGGCCGAAACTGAGACTCCAGGATGGTATATTGCCTCCCTGGTGCAAGGCTCAAGGATGTCTCGGAGTGGCTGCAGAGCATTCTGGAGAGGGAGGGTGAACAGCCAGTTGTCGTGCTACATGTCGGTACCAACGATATAGGTAAGAAGCAGGAAGAGGTCCTACAAGCTGAATTTAGGGAGCTAGGAGTTAAATTAAAAAGTAGGACTTCAAAGGTAGTAATCTCTGGATTGCTACCAGTGCCACGTGCTAATCAGAGTAGAGGGAGCAGGATAGTTAGAATAAATACGTGGCTTGAGCAGTGGTGTAAGAGGGAGGTATTCAAATTCCTGGGACATTGGAACCAGTTCTGGGAGAAGTGGGACCTGTACAAAAGGGACGGTTTTCACTTGGGCAGGACTGGATCTGATGTCCTAGGGGTTACATTTGCTAATGCAGTTCGGGAGTGTTTAAACTACTATGGCAGGGGGATGGGAACCTATGCAGCGAGACAAGGTGAAGTAATATGGAGTCAGAAACAGATGGTAGAAAGGTAAAATGCAATAGTGGAAGGCCAAGTAAACAAAGGCAAGAAACAAAAAGGGCCACGCTACATCATAATTCTAAAAGGACAAAGGGTGTTAAAAAAACAAGCCTGAAAGCTTTGTGACTTAATGCAAGGATTATCCATAATAAGGTGGATGAATTAACTGTGCAAATAGATGTTAACAGATTTGATGTGATTGGGATTACAGAGACGTGGCTCCAGGATGATCAGGGCTGGGAACTCCAAGGGTATTCAACATTCAGGAAGGATAGAATGAAAGGAAAAGGAGGTGGGGTAGCATTGCTGGTTAAGGAGGAGATTAATGCAATAGTTAGGAAGGACATTAGCTTGGATGATGTGGAATCTATATGGGTAGAGCTGCAGAACACCAAAGGGCAAAAAACGCTAGTGGGAGTTGTGTACAGACCTCCAAACAGTAGTAGTGATGTTGGGGAGGGCATCAAACAGGAAATTAGGGGTGCATGCAATAAAGGTGCAGCAGTTATCATGGGTGACTTTAATATGCATATAGATTGGGCTAACCAAACTGGAAGCAATACAGTGGAGGAGGATTTCCTGGAGTGCATAAGGGATGGTTTTCTAGACCAATATGTCAAGGAACCAACTAGGGGGGAGGCCATCTTAGACTGGGTGTTATGTAATGGGAGAGGATTAATTAGCAATCTCGTTGTGCGAGGCCCCTTGGGGAAGAGTGACCATAATATGGTGGAATTCTGCATTAGGATGGAGAATGAAACAATTAATTCAGAGACCATGGTCCAGAACTTAAAGAAGGGTAACTTTGAAGGTATGAGGCCTGAATTGGCTAGGATAGATTGGCAAATGATACTTAAGGGGTTGACAGTGGATGGGCAATGGCAGACATTTAGAGATCGCATGGATGAACTACAACAATTGTACATCCCTGTCTGGCGTAAAAATAAAAAAGGGAAGGTGGCTCAACCGTGGCTATCAAGGGAAATCAGGGATAATATTAAAGCCAAGGAAGTGGCATACAAATTGGCCAGAAATAGCAATGAACCCGGGGACTGGGAGAAATTTAGAACTCAGCAGAGGAAGACAAAGGGTTTGATTAGGGCAGGGAAAATAGAGTACGAGAGGAAACTTGCAGGGAACATTAAGACGGACTGCAAAAGCTTCTTTTGATATGTAAAGAGAAAAAGGTTAGTAAAGACAAACGTAGGTCTCCTGCAGTCAGAATCAGGGGAAGTCATAACGGGTAACAAAGAAATGGCTGACCAATTGAACAAGTACTTTGGTTTGGTATTCACTAAGGAGGACACAAACAACTTTCCGGATATAAAAGGGGTCAGAGGGTCTAGCAAGAAGGAGGAACTGAGGGAAATCCTTATTAGTCGGGAAATTGTGTTGGGGAAATTGATGGGATTGAAGGCTGATAAATCCCCAGGGCCTGATGGACTGCATCCCAGAGTACTTAAGGAGGTGGCCTTGGAAATAGCAGATGCATTGACAGTCATTTTCCAACATTTCATAGACTCTGGATCAGTTCCTATGGAGTGGAGGGTAGCCAATTTAACCGCACTTTTTAAAAAAGGAGGGAGAGAAAATGGAATTATAGACTGGTCAACCTGACATCGGTAGTGGGTAAAATGATGGAATCAATTATTAAGGATGTCATAGCAGCGCATTTGGAAAGAGGTGACATGATAGGTCCAAGTCAGCATTGATTTGTGAAAGGGAAATCATGCTTGACAAATCTTCTGGAATTTTTTGAGGATGTTTCCTGTAGAGTGGACAAGGGAGAACCAGTTGATGTGGTGTATTTGGACTTTCAGAAGGCTTTCGACAAGGTCCCACACAAGAGATTAATGTGCAAAATTAAAGCACATGGGATTGGGGGTAGTGTGCTGACGTGGATTGAGAACTGGTTGGCAGACAGGAAACAAAGAGTAGGAGTAAATGGGTACTTTTCAGAATGGCAGGCAGTGACTAGTGGGGTACCGCAAGGTTCTGTGCAGGGGTCCCAGCTGTTTACATTGTACATTAATGATTTAGACGAGGGAATTAAAGGTAGTATCTCCAAATTTGCGGATGACACTAAGTTGGGTGGCAGTGTAAGCTGCGCGGAGGATGCTATGAGACTGCAGAGTGACTTGGATAGGTTAGGTGAGTGGGTAAATGCATGGCAGATGAAGTATAATGTGGATAAATGTGAGGTTATCCACTTTGGTGGTAAAAACAGAGAGACAGACTATTATCTGAATGGTGACAGATTAGGAAAAGGGAGGTGTAATGAGACTTGGGTGTCATGGTACATCAGTCATTGAAGGTTGGCATGCAGGTACAGCAGGCGGTTAAGAAAGCAAATGGTATGTTGGCCTTCATAGCGAGGGGATTCGAGTACAGGGGCAGGGATGTGTTACTACAGTTGTACAGGGCCTTGGTGAGGCCACACCTGGAGTATTGTGTACAGTTTTGGGCTCCTAACTTGAGGAAGGACATTCTTGCTATTGAGGGAATGCAGCGAAGGTTCACCAGACTGATTCCCGGGATGGCGGGACTGACTTATCAAGAAAGACTGGATCAACTGGGCTTGTATTCACTGGAGTTCAGAAGAATGAGAGGGGATCTCATAGAAACGTTTAAAATTCTGATGGGTTTAGACAGGTTAGATGCAGGAAGAATTTTCCCAATGTTGGGGAAGTCCAGAATGAGGGGTCACAGTCTAAGGATAAGGGGGAAGCCATTTAAGACCGAGATGAAAAGAAACGTCTTCACCCAGAGAGTGGTGAACCTGTGGAATTCTCTACCACAGAAAGTTGTTGAGGCTAATTCACTAAATATATTCAAAAAGGATTTAGATGTAATCCTTACTACTCGTGGGATCAAGGGGTATGGCGAGAAAGCAGGAATGGGGTACTGAAGTTGCATGTTCAGCCATGAACTCATTGAATGACGGTGCAGGCTTGAAGGGCCGAATGGCCTACTCCTGCACCTATTTTCTATGTTTCTATGTGTTCCATCACAATCTGTAACCTCATGGCCCAGCAAATCCCTTATTCCTCCAAAACCATCAAGGCAAATGACTAATCTTAGTTCAATGTGGAGTGCAGAAGAGCATGCCAGGAACAGCATCAGGCATATCTGAAAATGAGCTGCCAACCGGTGAAGCCACGAAACTACCTGCATGCTAAACGGTGGAAGCAGCAAGCTATCGACGGAGCTAAGCAATATCATACCCAGTGGATCAGATCAAAGCTGTGCAGTGCTGCCACATCCAGTCGCGAATGGTGGTGGACAATTAAACAACTAACGGGAGGGAAAGTTCCATGAACATCCCCATCCTCAATGAAGACTGAGCCCAGTACATGAGCACAAAAGACAAGGCTAAAGTGTTTGTAACCATCTACAGCCAGAAGAACTGAGTGGTTGATCCTTCTGGGTTTCCTCCTGAGGACCCCACCATTACAGCTGCCAGTCTTCAGCCAATTTGATTCACTCCACGTGATATCAAGAAACTGCTTAGTGCACTGATACAGCAAAGGCTACTGGTCCCGACAACATCCTGGCTGCCATGCTGAAGACCCATGCTCCAGAACTAGCCGGACCTCGAGCCAAACTCTCCCACTGCAGTTACCACACTGGAATCTACCCGGTAATGAGGAAAATTGCCCAGGTATATCCGATCCACAATAAACAAGACATTCCAACCCAGCCAATTACCTAACCCTAACCCTAACCCAAGTAAACTAATTTCAATCAGGGGTCATCAACAGTGCTATCAAGCAGCACTTACTCACCAATAACCTGCTCACCGATGCTTAATCTCGGTTCTGCCAGGACTATCGGCTCTCGACCTCATTTAATCCTGGTCCAAATATGGACAAAAGAGCTTAATTCCAGAGGTAAGCTGAGAGGGACTGCCCTTTACATCAAGGCAGCATTTGACTGAGTATGGCACCAAGGAGCCCTAGTAAAGCTGAAGTCAATGGGAATCAAGAGAAAAACTCTCCAGATATGGAGTCATATCTGGCACAAAGTAAGATGGTTGTGATTGTTGGAGGCTAATCATCTCACAATATCACTGCAGGAGTTCTTGAGGGCAGCGTCCGAGGCCCAAGTATGTTCAGCTGCTTCATCAATGACCCTCCCTCAATCATAAGGTTAGAATTGGGGTTGTTCATTGATGATTGCAGTGCTCAACTCCATTTGCAATTCCTCAAATAATGAAGCAGTCCTTGCCCACCTGCAGCAAGACCGAGGAAACATGCAGGCTTGAGTTGATATCATTCACGCCACACAAGTGCCAGACAATGACCATCTCCAACAAGAGAGAGTCTAACCACCTCCCCATGACATTCAATGGCATTACCATTGTTGAATTCCCCCACCATCAACATCCTGTTGTCACCACTGACCAGACACTTACCTGGACCAGCCACATAAATGCTGTGGCTACTAAAGCTGATCAGAGGCTGTGTCTTCTGTAGTGAGTGGCTCACCGCCTGACTCCCCAAAGCCTCTCCACCACCTACGAGGCAAAAAATCAGGAATGTGATGGAATACTCTCCATTTGCATGGATGGACTCAGCTGGAATAGCACTCACAAAGATCGACACCATCCAGGACAAAGCAGTCCGCTTGATCAGCAACTCACTCACTAACCTAAGAATTCACTCCTTCCTATAGGATGCACTGCAGCACTCGCCAAGGCTTCTTCAACAGCACCTTCCAAACCCATGACCTGTACAACAAGGTGCATGGGAACACCACCACCTCCAAGTTCCCCTCCAAGCCACACACCATCCTGATTTGGACATATAGCGCTGTTCCTTCATGGTCACTGGTTCAAAGTCCTTGAATCCTTATCTCACAGCACCATGGAAGTAACGTCATCACATTGACTGCAGTGGTTCAAGAAGAAGGCCTAACACCTTCTCAATCCCAATTAGAGATGGACAATAAATGCTGGCCTTGCTAGTGATGTCCATATCTCAAGAATTATTTTTTTTAAATCAGTGTTGTTTATTATTTTATGTCCCATTACCTTTGTGCCCAATCTTTCCGACATAGATTTTTTTAAAGCCTAAGATAGTATGCTAATGTATCACATTTAATGGATGAGTGGTAAGAGAGTCTATCATGGAGCTTAGCAGTGATGTGGGGGCTCTAGAGGGTATGGTTCTGAGGGTGTGGCAGAATTGGGTTGGGATTTTGGAGGCTGGCAATACTGCGGTGGAGATCCAAAGGTTATTCAGCAAGAGGAGGGATGGGGAAAATTCTGGATTAGGCAGCATTTGGTGGAGGTCCTGAAAATTTGAAGCAATTAGATAAGGAATCTTGAAGTTTGTTAGCATGGTGGGAAAGGTCCAAGTGTTTGACCACACTGGTGCACCAGAAAGAGGTGTTGGGAGGAGGGAGGCAGCCTGGAGTCTCCAGGCTGATCCTGTGATTTTGCAGCACAGAGGAGGAGGTCCTGGGTTTTAGTAGCATTGGAGGGAGGGTTCCTGGGGTGGTCCTGGTGTTTCACAGCAGTGGAGTTTGGAATCACTGAGGCATGGTATTGGGGAACATATGGCCCTAGAGCTGCAGTTTGGACACTCCAGCTTACAACCAAGCCCTGTTCCCCAGCAGTGCATCATAAATGACAAAATTATATTTGTCAGTCCAGCTCAAATGATAGGAATTAAGGTTCTTTTACATTATACACTGATAGGAACAGGAGGCGATTGAGGAGGATTCTTGCGATGACTTTCCTGGTGGTCGACAGCAGGGAGATTCCTCTGTAGTTACCGCAGTCGGACTTGTCACCTTTTTTGAAGGTCACGATTACAGCTTCACTGAGATCTCCTGGCATGATCTCCTCCTTCCAGAGAAGAGAAATGAGGTCATGGATCTGCGCCAGTAGTGCTTCTCCGCCATGTTTTAGTGCTTTGGCGGGGATTCCATCTGCTCTTGATGACGTTGTTCTTCAGTTGTCGGATGGCCTTTTCAACCTCGTGCAGGACTGGGGTTGTGCTGAGATGGTGGCGGGTGGTATGCTGTGCTGACTGCCTCTCTGTCCTTGATGAGCAACTCTCCGTTCTTGGCCAGCAATGAGGTAGCGCCTTGGGTGCTTGGGCCGTAAGTCGTCTTGACTGTGCTGAAGAATCCTCGCACGTCGTGGTTGTCGGCGAGCTGCTGGACGGGCCACATCGTCCGCATGCCTGACATGAGATTCCCCAAAAAAGTGCTCTACTCGGAGCTCCGACACAGCAAGTGAGTCCCAGGTGGGCACAGGAAACACTTCAAAGACACCCTCAAAGCCTCCTTGAAAAATTATAACATCCCTACCGACACCTGGGAATCCCTGGCCCAAGACTGCCAAAGTGGAGGAAAAGCATCCGGGAAGACGCTGAACACCTCAAGTCTCTTCACCAAGAACAAGATGAAGCCAAGCATAGACAGCAGGAGGAGCGCACGGCAACCCAGGCCCCTCACCCACCCGTTCCTTCAATCATCGTCTGCCCCGCCTGTGACAGAGACTGTACGTCCCACATTGGACTCTTCAGTCACCTGAGAACTCACTTTTAGTGTGCAAGCATAGACATAGAAACATAGAAACATAGAAAATAGGTGCAGGAGCAGGCCATTCAGCCCTTCTAGCCTGCACCGCCATTCAATGAGTTCATGGCTGAACATGAAACTTCAGTACCCCCTTCCTGCTTTCTCGCCATAACCCTTGATCCCCCGAGTAGTAAGGACTTCATCTAACTCCCTTTTGAATATATTTAGTGAATTGGCCTCAACTACTTTCTGTGGTAGAGAATTCCACAGGTTCACCACTCTCTGGGTGAAGAAGTTTCTCCTCATCTCGGTCCTAAATGGCTTACCCCTTATCCTCAGACTGTGACCCCTGGTTCTGGACTTCCCCAACATTGGGAACATTCTTTCTGCATCTAACCTGTCTAAACCCGTCAGAATTTTAAACGTTTCTATGAGGTCCCCTCTCATTCTTCTGAACTCCAGTGAATACAAGCCCAATTGATCCAATCTTTCTTGATAGGTCAGTCCCGCCATCCCGGGAATCAGTCTGGTGAACCTTCGCTGCACTCCCTCAATAGCAAGAATGTCCTTCCTCAAGTTAGGAGACCAAAACTGTACACAATACTCCAGGTGTGGCCTCACCAAGGCCCTGTACAACTGTAGCAACACCTCCCTGCCCCTGTATTCAAATCCCCTCGCTATGAAGGCCAACATGCCATTTGCTTTCTTAACCGCCTGCTGTACCTGCATGCCAACCTTCAATGACTGATGTACCATGACACCCAGGTCTCGTTGCACCTTCCCTTTTCCTAATCTGTCACCATTCAGATAATAGTCTGTCTCTCTGTTTTTACCACCAAAGTGGATAACCTCACATTTATCCACATTATACTTCATCTGCCATGCATTTGCCCACTCACCTAACCTATCCAAGTCACTCTGCAGCCTAATAGCATCCTCCTCGCAGCTCACACTGCCACCCAACTTAGTATCATCCGCAAATTTGGAGATACTGCATTTAATCCCCTCGTCTAAATCATTAATGTACAATGTAAACAGCTGGGGCCCCAGCACAGAACCTTGCGGCACTCCACTAGTCACTGCCTGCCATTCTGAAAAGTACCCGTTTACTCCTACTCTTTGCTTCCTGTCTGACAACCAGTTCTCAATCCACGTCAGCACACTACCCCCAATCCCATGTGCTTTAACTTTGCACATTAATCTCTTGTGTGGGACCTTGTCGAAAGCCTTCTGAAAGTCCAAATATACCACATCAACTGGTTCTCCTTTGTCCACTTTACTGGAAACATCCTCAAAAAATTCCAGAAGATTTGTCAAGCATGATTTCCCTTTCACAAATCCATGCTGACTTGGACCTATCATGTCACCATTTTCCAGATGCACTGCTATGACATCCTTAATAATTGATTCCATCATTTTACCCACTACTGAGGTCAGGCTGACCGGTCTATAATTCCCTGTTTTCTCTCTCCCTCCTTTTTTAAGTCATCCTCCACCCCGATGGACTGCCTATGATGATGAGGAACAGTAGTAGGTCATTGAGCCCCTCAAGCCTGTTCTGCCTTCAGTTAGATCATGGCTGATCTGTATTTCAACTCCATTTAAATGCCTTGGTTCCACATCCCTTTATATCCTAAATATATAAGCTGATAAAAATCTATCAATCTGAGTTTTTACATTTTCAATTGACCTAGCCTTAATAGCTTTTTAGGAGAAGAGCATTCCAGATTTCTACTACTGTATTGTACCTGTGAGTATGCTCACAGTAAGTGGCTTAGCCAGTCACATGATGTTCACAAAACTCAATAAAACCCCAGTCAGTTGGGTCTAGGTCATCCACGATGAGGCATGCGGATGTGAGCCTAGTTGTAATTTACCAAAATTCCCTGGATTCTGGGGAGGTGCCAGCAGATTGGAAAACTGCAAATGTAACGCCCCTATTTCAAAAAGGAGGCAGACAAAAAGCAGGAAACTATAGACCAATTAGCCTAACATCTGTGATTGGGAAAATGTTGGAGTCTATTATTAAAGAAGCAGTAGCAGGTCATTTGGAAAAACAAAATTCAGTCAGGCATGGATTTATGAAAGGGAAGTCATGTTTGACAAATTTGCTGGAATTCTTTGAGGATGTAACAAACAGGGTGGATAAAGGGCAACCAGTGGACGTGATGTATTTGGGCTTCCAGAAGGCATTTGACAAGGTGCCACATAAAAGGTTACTGCACAAGATAAAAGTTCATGGGGTTGGGGGTAATATATTAGCATGGATAGAGGATTGGCTAACTAACAGAAAACAGAGAATCGGGATAAATGGTTCATTCTCGGGTTGACAATCAATAACTAGTGGGCTACCGCAGGAATCAGTGCTGGGACCCCAACTATTTAGAATCTATATTTATGACTTGGAAGAAGGGACCGAGTGTAACGTAGCTAAGTTTGCTGATGATACAAAGATGGGAGAAAAAGCAATGTGTGAGCAGGACACAAAAAATCTGCAAAAGGACATAGACAGGCTAAGTGAGTGGGCAAAAATTTGGCAGATGGAGTATAATGTTGGAAAGTGTGAGGTTATGCACTTTGGCAGAAAAAAAATCAAAGAGCAAGTTATTATTTAAATGGAGAAGAATTGCAAAGTGCTGCAATACAGCGGGACCTGGGGGTGCTTGTGCATGAAACACAAAAGGTTAGCATGCAGGAAAGCAAGTAATCAGGAAGGCCAATGGAATCTTGGCCTTTATTGCAAAGGGGATGGAGTATAAAAGCAGGGAAGTCTTGCTACAGTTATACAGAGTATTGATGAGGCCACACCTGGAATATTACGTACAGTTTTGGTTTCCTTATTAAAGAAAGGATATACTTGCTTTGGAGGCAGTTCAGAGAAGGTTCACTTGGTTGATTCCGGAGATGAGGGGGTTGACTTATGAGGAAAGGTTGAGTAGGTTGGGCCTCTACTCATTGGAATTCAGAAGAATGAGAGGTGATCTTATTGAAACATGTAAGATTATGAGGGGGCTTGACAAGATGGATGCAGAGAGGATGTTTCCACTGATAGAACTCGGGGGCATAATCTTAGAATAAGGGGAAGCCCATTTAAAATTGAGATGAGGAGAAATTTCTTCTCTCAGCAATGTTGTTGTGCGAGGCCCTTGGGGAAGAGTGACCATAATATGGTAGAATTCTTTATTAAGATGGAGAGTGACACAGTTAATTCAGAGACTAGGGTCCTGAACTTAAGGAAAGGTAACTTTGATGGTATGAGATGTGAATTGGCTAGAATAGACTGGCGAATGATACTTAAAGGGTTGATGGTGGATAGGCAATGGCAAACATTTAAAGATCACATGGATGAACTTCAACAATTGTACATCCCTGTCTGGAGTAAAAATAAAATGGGGAAGGTGGCTCAACCGTGGCTAACAAGGGAAATTAAGGATAGTGTTAAATCCAAGGAAGAGGCATATAAATTGGCCAGAAAAAGCAGCAAACCTGAGGACTGGGAGAATTTTATAATTCAGCAGAGGAGGACAAAGGGTTTAATTAGGAGGGGAAAATAGAGTATGAGAGGAAGCTTGCTGGAAACATAAAAACAGACTGCAAAAGCTTCTATAGATATGTGAAGAGAAAAAGATTAGTGAAGACAAACGTAGGTCCTTTGCAGTCAGATTCAGGTGAATTTATAATGGGGAACAAAGAAATGGCGAACCAGTTAAACAAATACTTTGCTTCTGTCTTCATGAAGGAAGACACAAATAACCTTCCGGAAATACTAAGGGACCGAGGGTCTAGTGAGAAGGAGGAACTGAAGGAAATCCTTATTAGGCAGGAAATTGTGTTGGGGCAATTGATGGGTTTGAAGGCCGATAAATCCCTGGGGCCTGATAGTCTGCATTCCAGAGTACTCAAGGAAGTGGCCCGAGAAATAGTGGATGTATTGGTGATCATTTTCCAACAGTCTATCGACTCTGGATCAGTTCCTATGGACTGGAGGGTAGCTAATGTAACACCACTTTTTAAGAAAGGAGGAAGAGACAAAACGGGTAATTATAGACTGGTTAGCCTGACATCAGTAGTGGGGAAAATATTGGAATCAATTATTAAGGATGAAATAGCAGCGCATTTGGAAAGCAGTGACAGGATCGGTCCAAGTCAGCATGGATTTATGAAAGGGAAATCATGCTTGACAAATCTTCTAGAATTGTTTGAGGATGTAACAAGTAGAGTGGACAAGGGAGAACCAGTGGATGTGGTGTATTTGACTTTCAAAAGGCTTTTGACAAGGTCCCACACAAGAGATTGGTGTGCAAAATTAAGGCACATGTTATTAGGGGTAATGTACTGGTGTGGATAGAGAACTGGTTGGCAAACAGGAAGCAGAGAGTCGGGATAAACGGGTCCTTTTCAGAATGGCAGGCAGTGACTAGTGGGGTGGCACAGGGCTCAGTGCTGGGACCCCAGCTATTTACAATATACATTAACGATTTGGATGAAATAATTGAGTGGAATATCTCCAAGTTTGCAGACGACACTAAGCTGGGTGGCGGTGTGAGTTATGAGGAGGACGCTAAGAGGCTGCAGGGTGACTTGGACAGGTTAGGCGAGTGGGCAAACGCATGGCAGATACAGTATAATGTGGATAAATGTGAGATTATCCACTTTGGTGGCAAAAACACGAAGGCAGAATATTATCTGAATGGCGGAAGATTAGGAAAAGGTGAGATGCAATGGGTGTCATGGTACATCAGTCATTGGAAGTTGGCAGGTACAGCAGGCGGTGAAGAAGGCAAATGGTATGTTGGCCTTCATAGCTAGGGGATTTGAGTATAGGAGCAGGGAGGCCTTACTGCAGTTGTACTGGGCCTCAGTGAGGCCTCACCTGGAATATTGAGTTCAGTTTTGGTCTCTTAATGTGAGGAAGGATGTTTTTGCTATTGAGGGAGTGCAGCGAAGGTTCACCAGACTGATTCCCGGGATGGCAGGACTTACATATGAGGAGAGACTGGATCGAATGGGCCTGTATTCACTGGAGTTTAGAAGGATGAGAGGGGATCTCTTAGAAACATATAAAATTCCGATAGGACTGGACAGGTTTGATGCAGGAATAATGTTCCCAATGTTGGGGAAGTCCAGAACCAGGGAACATAGTCTAAGGATAAGGGGTAAGCCATTTAGGACTGAGATGAGGAGAAACTTTTTCACTCAGAGTTGTTAACCTGTGGAATTCTCTAACGCAGAGAGTTGTTGATGCCAGTTCGTTGGATATATTCAAGAGGGAGTTAGATATGGCTCTTACGGCTAAAGGGATCAAGGGGTATCGAGAGAAAGCAGGAAAGGAGTACTGAGGTCAATTATCAGACATGATCTTATTGAATGGTGGTGCAGGCTCGAAAGGCCGAATGGCCTACTCTTGCACCTATTTTCTATGTTTCTATGTTGTAAATCTGTGGAATTCGCTGCCCCAGAGAGCTGTGGAAAACAGAGTAGACAGTTTCTTAACCGATAAGGGAATAAGGGGTTATGGAGAGCGGGCAGGGAAGTGGACCTGAGTCCATGATCGGATCAGTGATGATTGTATTAAAAGGCGGAGCAGGCTCGAGGGGCTGGATGGCCTACTCCTGCTCATATTTCTTATGTTCTTATGGATGAACTGGTAATGTGTAGTATGATTGTTAAGAAACATAGAAACATAGAAAATATGTGCAGGAGAAGGCCATTCGGCCCTTCAAGCCTGCACCACCATTCAATATGATCATGGCTGATCATGCAACTTCAGCAGCCCACTCCTGCCTTCTCTCCATACCCCTGATCCCTTTAGCCGTAAGGGCCACATCTAACTCCCTTTTGAATATATCCAATGAACTGGACTCAACAACTTTCTGTGGTAGAGAATTCCATAGGTTCACAATTCTTTGGGTGAAAAAGTTTCTCCTCATCTCGGTCCTGTGTGGCTTACCCCTTATCCTTAGACTGTGACCCCTGGTTCTGGACTTCCCCAACATCGGGAACATCCTTCCTGCGTCTAACCTGTCCAATCCCATCAGAATTTTATATGTTTCTATGAGATCCTCTCTCATTCTTCTGAAATTCCAGTGAATATAAGCCTAGTCGATCCAGTCTTTCTTCATATGCCAGTCCTTCCATTCCAGGAATCAGTCTGGTGAACCTTTGCTGAACTCCCTCAATAGCAAGAATGTCCTTCCAAAGCTGCACGCAATACTCAAGGTGTGGTCTCACCAAGGCCCTGTACAACTGCAGCAAGATCTCTCTGCTCCTATACTCAAATCCCCTCGCTACCAAGGCCAGCATGCCAGTTGCTTTCTTTACTGCCTGCTGTACCTGCATGCCCACCTTCAATGACTGATGTACCATGACATCCAGGTCTCGTTGCAACTCCCCTTTTACTAATCTGTCACCATTCCGATAATAATTTGCCTTCCTGTTTTTGCCACCAAAGTGGATAACCTCACACTAATCCACATTATACTGCATCTGCCATGCATTTGCCCGCTGACCTACCTGTCCATGTCACCCTGCAGCATCTTAGCAGCCTCCTCACAGCTCACACTGCTACCCAGCTTAGTGTCATCTGCAAACTTGGAGATATTACATTCAATTCCTTCATCTAAATCATAAATATATATTGTAAATAGCTGGGGTCCCAGCACTGAACCTTGCGGTACCCCACTAGTCACTGCCTGCTATTCTGAAAAGGACCTGTTTATTCCCACTCTTTACTTCCTGTCTGCCAACCAGTTCTCTATCGACATCAATACATTACCCCCAGTCCCATGTGCCTTAATCTTGCACACTAATCTCTTGTGTGGGACCTTGTCAAAAGCCTTTTGAAAGTCCAAATACACCACATCCACTGCTTCTCCCTTGTCCACTCTACTGGTTACATCCTCAAAAAATTCTAGAAGATTTGTCAAGCATGATTTCCCTTTCATAAATTCATGCTGACTTGGACTGATCCTGTCACTGCTTTCCAAATGCGCTGCTATTACATCTTTAATAATTGATTCCAGCATTTTCCCCACTACCGATGTCAGGCTAACTGGTCTATAATTCCCTGTTTTCTCTCTTCCTCCTTTTTTAAAAAGTGGTATTACATTATCTACCCTCCAGTCCATAGGAACTGATCCAGAGTCAATAGACTGTTGGAAAATGACCACCAATGCATCTACTATTTCTCGGGCCACTTCCTTAAATACTCTGGAATGCCCTTTATTAATAAACCAACTAGTTCTTAATAGCAATGTGTTGTTATGAATGCTTAAGCAAAGAACTCATGAAACAAATACATTACAAGTACCTTTGAGTCAAGAAATGCTTTCTGACATGACCCCTAAACAGCCTAACTCTAATTATAAGGTTATGCCCCCTTGCTCTGGATTCTCCCAGTGGAGGAAATAGTTTCTCTCTATCTAGCCTATCAAATCCTTTAATCATCTTAAACAGCTCAATTACATAACCCCCTGGTTTTCTATATGCAAGGAAATACAAGGCTCATCTATGCAACCTATCCTCATAATTTAACCCTTTTAGACTGGCTAACATTCTGTTGAATCTGCGCTGCACCCTCTCCAAGCCCCATATATCCTTCCTGAGGTGCGGTGCCCAGAACTGAGATTACATTTGGTCTACTTTGGCAGGAATTATTTTAGTAACAGAGCTGAATGTGATGGTTGGAGAATCAAACATCAATCATTATGGTTCCATATATTATTTATATACACACAATGCATTTTCATCATTAATATTCTTTCAGTACAGATCAGATCGATTTAAATACTTAGGAAGTGATGCCAAAAGAAAAATGATCTTATTGTGAACTAAACTGTCCTAAACATATAGCAGAATTTTAATTCACGAATTATTATACACATAAACGTTGCTAACAATCAGATTTGCGTGTAATATGAATAGGTAAACCTTTCTAAATCAGAAAAAAATGAGACTTGTTAACTAACAATCTGTTCATCTCAGGGTGTTTGTACAATATCAGAACTGGAAATACAGCATTAACTGCTTGCAATGCTCTGCAAGTAACACATTTGGCCTTGTAAGTGAATTCACTTTCTCAGAAATGATCTTTGAAAGGGTTCAATAGATTAAAATATTAATACAGGCATGTGATATCCTGCTATGGCAGGATTACCTCTTGCTGCAGTCTCCGCACTTGCTCGAGAGTACATCTCCCAGAGATCGTTACGATGCTCCTGCCCATGCTCAGTGTCGGCCCCGCACTCTGCAGCCGGCGAGATATGCGAGGGGATTGACGTGAACGTGGACCAGAAATGAGGAGATCTGGCTGACTGCGAGAAAGGGAGGAGGAGGAGGTGCGTACTCAGAAGCTCTCAGCCTGTCACTGCCATCCAGTGCTGCAGCCTGCACTCCAAAGGAAGCAGAGCAAAAAAACACACACACAGGAAACAATACGAACGAAACCCTAGCCATTCCGTAGGATCCAGCCAAGAAATATTAATTATTGGGAGAAAGGAAAGGAAGATTTTTTTTGATTTTCCCCCCTCCCCCTCTTGCAGTGTTATAAAGAATATGAAATATGAAGCCTTTACCGCGTCAGATTGCCTTGGTATCTCTGTGTGGATTAGTCTACCTCGTTCAATCTAGCAGCTCCAATAGAATCGCTGGTAAGATTCTCAGCAGCTTCTTAATCTTTTGCATGTTAGGCATTTTCTTGGTTGGGTTTTTTTTTCGGAAAGAAAGGGAGCTGAATAATGTTTTTTAAATGTGGAGTTTTAGAGGTGTTTGCGAAAGAGAGTTGCGTGATTTGTGCTTTTTAACTTTTGATGGGGGCTCGGATGGGAGGTTTAAGGAGGTTAGAAATGATGCCGACGAATGAATGGAACTGACAGCAGTGTATCGGGGCACCGTGCACATTGCAGGTTGGGCTGAAGGTGACGACGCCTTGAGGAGAAGGGAGGCGGCGGCGGCCAGCGGGGGGGCGCGCGGCTTGCAGCGGCCCCAGACTACCAATCCGCTTCGGCTCATCGACAGCACAGACAGCGGGGAGCGAGGCGGCCGGCTCGGCCTGGACACCCGCGTGAGGAGGGCAGCAGAGCGGGCAGCCCCGCAGCCGGTAAGCGACGTCCAGCTCAATTCTGTTGATTTACAGTATTGTTTAAAATGTGCAAATACAAACAGCGCATTCCCTCCTAACGCCCCTGGAAACGTTGGCTGCATTATATTAAAACAAAACACCGCATCAAAAAAAATAGAGGAGCTGCTTTGCACAATTCACTAAATCAAAGTGATTTAAAAACATTTAATTCTCCAGCACAGGGTGCAAATGATTTGCATTCGTTACGGTTTATTGCATGTTTTTTTTACACAACCTGTAAAGTCTGAACACATGTTACCGCAAGGCGAGTGCTGGGTTTGCACAAAATTTCGTTGCATTTTTGAGTATGCACAATTGATTTGCTGATGGTTATCTGGTTATTAATTGTTGCTGTCTTTGATTCCTGCAGTCCACACACATTGCCCAGGCTACCTTCCAGATTGATGCTTTCGATTCATCCTTCATTCTCGATGTTGAACTAAACCAGTAAGTACACATGAGGAGGGTGGTGGGGAAGCCCGGAAGTAACAGCAGCCCACACTGCAGGCACTTTGCATCGCTTTAGTCTTGACATAAGTATTTCTAAGTCGCTGGGCGAATGAATTACTTTGGGCTCAAGTTTGGTTTGGAGATTATGGGTTGTTCTCGCTGTTTAGTATTGCGACGTTCCTACACCGATTCAGTTTTCCGTATTACTGACAACGTCTTGATTGGCGGAGTTTCAGATGGCTCGGACTGCTTGTTTTTATGGAATTGTCAAGTTGCTCGTGCGCTTGCTGTGTGTGTGTGGGCACGCTTCAAACGATTCAATGTGATAGAAAATACCTGGGAATCTGTGCCAAAATTTAACTTAAAGGGTTTGAACATTATAAATGTGTTGGAAAAGTTGCTGTAGAACAGGTAGACCTTTTTAAATGAACCTCGTGAGAACTTTAGCGAATAGTTTTTCCATGTTAAAATAACATTTATCTTATTAATCATTTGAAAAGCCCATGAGATGGCCGTATATTGAAATTATATGTTTCAGCAACCACTATGAAGAGGTGGCTGCGAGCCACCAAGATCTAAAAGAGCACAATATGAATCAGACATACAATATATGAAGAGGATTAAATGAAAAACTTCAAAAAGTAACTGTAATGAGTTTAACATAATTTTGACGGAAGGTGTAATACAAAAAGAAAGGCACGTCTATATAGTACCTTTCACGACCACCGGACACCCCAAAGTGCTTTACAGTCAATTAAGTACTTTTTGAAGTGTAGTCACTGAGGCCAATTTGCGCACAGCAAGCTCCCACAGACAGCAATGTGATACCGATCAGATAATAATGATATTGATTGGCCAGGACACCGAGGATAACTCCTGCTCTTCTTCGAAATAGTGCCATGCGATCATTTACGTCCACCTGAGAGAGCAGACGGAGCCTCGGTTAATGTCTCCTCCAAAAGATGGCTCCGATAGTGCAGCATTCCCTCAGTACCGCACTGGAGTGTCAGCCTAGATTATATGCTGAAGTCTTCAGTGGGACTTGAACCCACAACCTTCTGATGCAGAGGTGAGGGTGCTACCAACTGAGCCACAGTTAACACTGCCAGTGTTTTCATTCTAGTTACATAGAAACATAAGAAACATAGAAAACAGGTGCAGGAGCAGGCCATTACACGGCAGTTATACTCATGATCTTTCATTCAGGGTGCTGACAACCAAGAAGTGACCTTTAATCTTCAAGGTGTAGGCAGAAACATAATGAAATTCACTTCTAAAATTGGCCAGCCTTGCCATACATCCCCATGCAAATATTGACCCATTCTCAGGGATCCCCTGTCCCAACTTCTGAAAGGTAGCTATCCACAGTAAAACAGTGTTCCCAGTTTCAGTAGCTGTAAAATAGCCATGAATTGAAATTAAATGGTGATAGCAGATTTAAAAGGAACAATCAGGATCTACATCATTTGGAAATCTGACCATCATCCTACCTGCCCTCCCCGGGTCTAATTTTGAAAACTTTTGATGGATGGTCTCCTAACTCAAGTACTTTTCTGAAGACGAAATACAGACTGTTGTCTGCATTTGAGACAATTAAAGAAGCACCAAATTATAGTTTGCTCGAAAACAATCTCTCTAAACTTGAAATATAGGCTACCCTGATGCTTTTGAACTTGTTTCAAGTAACTATCATGCTTACATTTTAGATATTTCATATCAGAAATTGCGAGAGAAAGATTAAGATGTTGGCACCATTTTTTTTTTGGACCCAGTTTGCTTGCTAAATGTCAATAAATGGGAAGTGACAATAACCGGGTTTCACTCGTTTCTGTCGTTTACTTCAAAGATCAATCTAGATGAATCCTATTACGGTAAAGTCGATATAAAGACAGACACTTTTTGCTGTGACTATGGCTGTAATTTTGTACAGACTTTGATTATTTTGTCTGTTCGAGTGAGCTGAGGGACACTTCTATCGGATTAGTGTAACATAAGAACATAAGAAACATAAGAAATAGAAGCAGGAGTAGGCCATTTGTCCTATCAAACTTGCTCCGTCATTTAATAAGACCATGGCAGAACATGAAAATGATAACGCAATATATGTGCGCATGAATATTTTAGCTGTATAATAGCCATGAATTGAAATTAGATGGTGATAGCAGATTTAAAAGGAACAATCAGGATCTAAATCATTTGGAAATAGCCTTGGGTTTTAAATGTGGGGGGGAAACACAAAGAATAGTGGAAATTGTAGGAATAATGGTTTGAAATTTACAATTTGTTTAGGGTGTTAATGCGATATCTAATCTGGCTCGCTTTTGAGTCATCCTGCGTAACTGAGTTCGGTTACAAGAATTTATCTAAATCTTGACTTTTCAATTTGGTATACAACAAATAACAATTTTATTCTCCTTCTACATAGTTAAGGATAAGATAATTGTTAACTTAATCACTGGTAATAGAACATTAATTCAGTTGAGTTAAAATAATAAAACATTAATTGTACATTTAACATAGCATGATTCAGTTCAGAATTAATGTTACAGCCTTGGCTTGGTTCGATTTAATGTAGCTTGGCAACAAAACTCAGCTGTTAAGATTAAGTTTGTGCTTGACAAAGTACATTGCAATGAATCACATCTATGGGAATGGTCGGATAGTAGTTATGTTACTGGACTAATAATCCAGAGACATGAGTTTAGAATCCCAGCACGGCAGCTGGGGAATTTAAATTCAGTTCATTATATAAATCTGGAATAAAAAGCTAGTTTCAGTAATGGTGACCGTAAAACTATTGGATTGTCGTAAAAACCCATCTAATTCACTAATGTCCTTTAGGGAAGTAAATCTGCTGTCTTTACCTGGTCTGGCCGTTATGTGACTCCAGACCCACAGTCGTGTCGTTGACTCTTGACTGCCCTCTGAAATGGCCGAGCAAGCCACTCAGTTGTACACAACCGCTATGAAAAACAATAATAATGTAACTGGATGGACCACCCGGCATTTACCTCTGCACCGGCTTCGGACACTACAGCGGCACGCCCAGCCCAGTCGACCCTACAAAGTTCTCCTTACTAACATCTGGGAACTTTTGCCAAAATTGAGCGAGCTGTCCCACAGACTAGTCAAACAGCCTGACATAGACATACTCACAGAATCATACCTTTCAACCATTGTCCCAGATTCCTCCATTACCATCCTTGGTTATGTTCTGTCCCAGTGGCAGGACAGACGCAGCTGAGGTGGTGACACAGCAGTATACAGTTGGGAGGGAGTGGACCTGGGAGTCCTCAGCATTAACTCCGGACCCCATGAAGTGTCATGGCTTCAGGTCAAGCATGGACAAGGAAATCTCCTGCTGATTACCACCTACTCCCCTTCCTCAGCTGATTAATCAGTACTCCTCCATGTTGAACAGCATTTGGAAGAAGCACTGAGGGAAGCAAGGGCACAGAATTTACTCTGGGTGGAGTCTTCAATGTCCATCACCAAGAGTGGCTCGGTAGCACCACTACTGACTGAGCTGGCCGAGTCCTGAAGGACATGGCTGCCAGACTGGGCCTGCGACAGGTGGTGAGAGAACCAACACTAGGGAAAAACTTACTTGACCTCGTCCTCACCAATCTACCTGTCGTAGATGTATCTGTCCATGACAGCATTGGTAGTAGTGACTGCTGCATAGTCCTTGTGGAGATAAAGTCCTGTCTTCACACTGAGGACACCTTCCATCATGTTATGTGGCACGACCAGCGTGCTAAATGGGATAGATTCAGAACAGATCTTGCGGCTTAAAATTGGGCAACTATGAAGTGCTGTGGGCCATCAGTAGCAGTAGAATTGTATTCCACCACAATCTGTGACCTCATGGCCTGGCATATCCCTCACTCTACCATTACCATCAAGCCAGGTGACCAACCCTGGTTCAGTGAGGAGTGCAGAAGAGCATGCTAGGAGCAGCACCATGCGTACCTAAAAATGAGGTGCCAACCTGGGTTACCAGCAACACAGGACTACATGCATGCAAAACAGTGGAAGCAGCATGTTACAGACAGAGCTAAGCGATCCCACAATCAATGGGTCAGATCAAAGCTCTGCAGTCCTGCCATATCCAGTTGTAAATGGTGGTCAACAATTAAACATCTAACGAGAGGATAGGGTCCATGAATATTCCCAACATCATTGATGACAAAGCCCAGCATGTGAGTGCAAAAGACAAGATTAAAGCCTTTGCAACCATCTTCAGCCAGAAATGCCGAGTAGATGACCCATATTGGCCTCCCCCTGAGGTTCCCACCATCACAGAAGCCAGTCTTCAGCCAATTCGATTCACTCCATGTGATATCAAGAAATGGCTGAGCGCACTGGATACAGCAGTGGCTATGGGCCTTGACAACATATCCCGACTGTCGTGCCGAAGACTTGTGCTCCAGAACAAGCCATGCCTCTAGTCAAGCTGTTTCAGTACAGCTACAATACTGGCATCTACCCGACAATGTGGAAAATGGCCCTGTTCACAAAAAGCAGGACAAATCAATCTGACCAATTACCACACCAACAGTCTACTTTCAATCATGAGCAACGTGATGGAAGGTGTCGTCGACAGTGCTATCACGCAGCACTTATTCACCAATAACCTGCTCACCGACGCCCTGTTTGGGTTCCGAAGGACCACTCTGCTCCTCACCTCACTACAGCCTTAGTCCACACATGGACAGAAAAGCTGAATTCCAGAGAAGAGGTGAGAGAGAGTACCCTTGATATAAGAACATAAGAATTGGGAGCAGGAGTCGGCCATTTGGCCTCTCGGGGCTGCATCCTCCATTCAATAAGATCATGACTGATCATCTACCTCAACTCCACTTCCTGCACTGTCCCCATATCCCTTGATCCCTTTAATATTCAAAAATCTATCGATCTCTGTCTTAAATATAAAAGACTGAGCCTCCACAACTCTCTTGGGTCGAGAATTCCAAAGATTGACCACCCTCCGAGTGAAGAAGTTTCTCTTCAACTCAGTCCTAAATGACCGACCCCTTATTCTGAGACTGTGACCACTGGTTCTAGATTCCCCGGACAGAGGAAACATCCTCCCTGTATCGACACTGTCTAGTCCTGTTTGAATTTTGTATGTTTCAATGAGATCACCTCTCATTCTTCTAAACTCCAGAGAATATGAGCCGAGTTTGCTCAATCTCTCCTCATAGGACAATCCCCCCATCAGTCTGGTGAACCTTAACTGCACTCCCTCTATGGCAAGTATATCCTTCCTTGGGTAAGGAGACCAAAACTGTACACACTATCCCAGTGTGATCTCACCAGGGCCGTATATATTTGCAATAAGATATCTTTACACTTATACACAAATCCTCTTGTAATGGAGGCCAACAAATCATTTGCTTTCTTAATTGCTTGCTGTACCTGCATGTTAACTTTCAGTGATTTGTGCACAAGGATACCCAGGTCCCTCTGAACACCCAACATTTCTCAATCTCTCCATTTAAAAAATACTCAAGGCTCCATTTGACCAAGTGTGGCATCAAGGAGCCCTAGCAAAATTGAATTCAATAGGAATCAGGAAACAAACTCTCCACTAGCTGGAGTAATTCCTAGCACAAAAGATAGTTGTAGTTGTTGAAGGTCAATCATCTCAGCCCCAGGACACCGCTGCAGGTGTTCCTCAGAGCAGTATCCTGGGCCGAACCATCTTCAGCTGCTTCATCAATGACCTTCCCTCCATCATAAGGTCAGCAGTGGGGATGTTCGCTGATGCTTGCAGAGTGTTCAGTTGCATTCACAACTTCTCGGATAATGAAGTAGTCCATGCCTGAATTCAGCAAGACCTGGACAATATACAGGGTTGGGCTGATAAGTGGCAAGTAACATTCACGCCACATAAGTGCCAGGCAATGACTATCTCCAACAAGGGAGAATCTAACAACAGCCCATTGACATTCAACTGCATTACCATCACCCAATTCCCCACCATTTACAGCCTGGGGGTCACCATTGACCAGAAACTTAGCTGGACCAGCCACATAAATACTATGGCTACAAGGGCAGGTCAGAGGCTGGATATTCTGTGGTAAGTGTCTCACCTCCTGACTCCCAAAAGCCTTTCCACCATCTACAAAGCATAAGTCAGGAGTGTGATGGAATATTTTCCATTTGCCTGGATGAGTGCAGCTCCAACAACACTCAAGAAGCTTGACACCATCCAGGACAAAGCAGCCCGCTTGATTGGCACCCCATCCCCCACCTTAAACATTCACTCCCTCCACCACCGGCGCACCATGGCTGCAGTATGTACCATCTACAAGATGCACTGCAGCAACTCGTCAAGGCATTTTTGGCAGCACCTCCCAAACCCGCGACCTCTACCACCTAGAAGCACAAGGGCAGCAGGTGTATGGGAACACCATCACCTCCAAGTTCCCCTCCAAGTCACACACCATCCTGACTTGGAAATATATCGCCGTTCCTTCATCATGGCTGGGTCAAAATCCTGGAACTCCCTCCCTAACAGCACTGTGGGAGTACCTTCATCACAAGCACTGCAGCAGTTTAAGAAGGTGACTCACCACCACCTTCTCTGGCAAATAGGGATGGGCAATAAATGCTCGAAGTGATGCGTCTCCTGACTCTGCCTCCCCCGAGCACAATTTCCACTAACCATTTTCTGCGCGTGCATCCTCCCGACGCCCAAAATCGGAAGTGGGGCCCCGAACATGTTCATTCCCAAGCCTCTGACCAAATCCTGGGCGCCGAGCCACCCGCAGCGCCACAAGCCGCTGAGACCCGAGCCGCCAACCGGGCCTCTGGGATCTTGCAGTACAGGTTGAACCTCTCTTATCCGGGGCTCCCTTATCCGGCACCACCCCTCGTCCGGCACCATTCCTGGCCACCAAATGGCCTTGCGCAGAATCCTTCCTTCCCCGGTCTCAGAACATACATTTAAAAAAAAAAAATAAAATTGTGCAGGGTACTTACCAATATAATCTTTCTCCTCGATGTCGGGGTTATCAGCTGCCTCCTCCTCATCACCCTGCTGGAACTCCTGCCGCCACAGTCCTCGGGCCGGTTGCTCCTCCGTTCAGCATTTCCTCGGGGGAGGGGGTCAGGCCTGCTTGGGCCGCGCCGAATCTTCGGAGCCTGCCGACATTTAGGGGCCCGCTCGGGGCGCGCTGACTGTTCGGGGCCCGCTGGCACTTCGGGGCCCACTCGGGCTGCGCTGACTGTTCGGGGCCCGCTGGCACTTCGAGGCCCACTCGGGCTGCGCTGACTGTTCGGAGCCTGCCGACACTTCGGGGCCCGCTCGGGCCGTGCTGGGACTTCAGGGCCCGCTGCGGCCCCCCCCTGCCACCCCCCAGCCCAATGACATTCCCTCATTTGGAATAGGCCCGGTCCCGGGGGGAGTGGAGCGAGGGAGCCTTGTGTGGTCCCGGATAAGGAAGGTTCAACCTGTATTTTTGTCTCATACATTGTACAGAACTATGGAAAGGAAGCTTGAAATTGTAAAAGCTCATCTGAAAGTATAGTAGTCCAGAAAACTGGAAAACACAACAGTACACCTTTCAGCATCTTGAAAGTAAAACCCTTTATCCGATCTCCAAAGCAATTTTGATGAAAGATCCATGCACAAAATCAATGTTAATAGACTGAGGAGAGAGAGAGAGAGAGAGAGAGTGGGGGGAGCTTTGTGAAGGAGTTGTATGGGTGGGGGGGGTGTAGAGAGAGAGATTTGTGGAGGGGGGCCGCGTAGAGAGAGAGCCTTGTGTGGGGGGAGTGGAGAGAACATAAGAATTAGAAACAGGAGTAGGCCATCTAGCCCCTCGAGCCTGCTCCGCCATTCAAAAAGATCATGGCTGATCTGGCCGTGGACTCAGCTCCACTTACCCGCCCGCTCCCCATAACTCTTAATTCCCTTATTGGTTAAAAATCTATCTATCTGTGATTTGAATGCATTCAATGAGCTAGCCTCAACTGCTTCCTTGGGCAGAGAATTCCACAGATTCACAACCCTCTGGGAGAAGAAATTCCTTCTCAACTTGGTTTTAAATTGGCTCCCCCGTATTTTGAGGCTGTGCCCCCTAGTTCTAGTCTCCCCAACCAGTGGAAACAACCTCTCTGCCTCTATCTTGTCTATCCCTTTCATTATTTTAAATGTTTCTATAAGATCACCCCTCATTCTTCTGAACTCCAAGGAGTAAAGACCCAGTCTACTCAATCTATCATCATAAGGTATCAGCCTCGTGAATCGTCTCTGTACCCCCTCCAAAGCTAGTATATCCTTCCTTAAGTAAGGTGACCAAAACTGCACGCAGTACTCCAGGTGCAGCCTCACCAATACCCTGTACAGTTGCAGCAGGACCTCCCTGCTTTTGTACTCCATCCCTCTCGCAATGAAGGCCAACATTCCATTCGCCTTCCTGATTACCTGCAAACTAACTTTTTGGGATTCATGCACAAGGACCCCCAGGTCCCTCTGTACCTCAGCATGTTGTAATTTCTCCCCATTCAAATAATATTCCCTTTTACTGTTTTTTTTCCCCTAAGGTGGATGACCTCACATTTTCCGACATTGTACTCCATCTGCCAAACCTTAGCCCATTAGCTTAACCTATCTAAATCTCTTTGCAGCCTCTCTGTGTCCTCTACGCAACCCGCTTTCCCACTAATCTTTGTGTCATCTGCGAATTTTGTTACACTACACTCTGTCCCCTCTTCCAGGTCATCTATGTATATTGTAAACAGTTGTGGTCCCAGCACTGATCCCTGTGGCACACCACTAACCACCGATTTCCAACCCGAAAAGGACCCATTTATCCCGACTCTCTGCTTTCTGTTAGCCAGCCAATTCTCGATCCATACTAATACATTTCCACTGACTCCGCGTACCTTTATCTTTTGCAGTAACCTTTTGTGTGGCACCTTATCGAATGCCTTTTGGAAATCTAAATACACCACATCCATCGGTACACCTCTATCCACCATGCTCATTATATCCTCTAAGAATTCCAGTAAATTAGTTAAACATGATTTCCCCTTCATGAATCCATGTTGCGTCTGCTTGATTGCACTATTCCTATCTAGATTTCCCGCTATTTCTTCCTTAATGATAGCTTCAAGCATTTTCCCCACTACAGATGTTAAACTAACCGGCCTATAGTTACCTGCCTTTTGTATGCCCCTTTTTTTAAACAGAGGCGTTACATTAGCTGCTTTCCAATCCACTGGTACCTCCCCAGAGACAGGAGAATTTTGGTAGATTATAACGAATGCATCTGCTATAACTTCCGTCTTCTCTTTTAATATCCTGGGATGCATTTCATCAGGATCAGGGGACTTGTCTATCTTGAGTCCCATTAGCCTGTCCAGCACTACCTCCCTAGTGATAGTGATCATCACAAGGTCCTCCCTTCCCACATTCCTGTGACCAGCAATTTTTGGCATGGTTTTTGTGTCTTCCACTGTGAAGACCGAAGCAAAATAATTGTTTAAGGTCTCAGCCATTTCCACATGTCCTATTATTAAATCCCCCTTCTTATCTTCTAGGGAACCAACATTTACTTTAGTCACTCTCTTCCGTTTTATATAGAGAGAGAGTGTCTTGTGTGGGGGGAGTGGAGCGAGGGAGCCTTGTGTGGGGGGAGTGGAGAGAGAGAGAGAGCCTTGTGTGGGGGAGTGGAGAGAGAGTGCCTTGTTGGGAGGGAGGCGGGGGGTGGAGAGAGAGAGCCTTGTGTGGGGGAGTGGAGAGAGAGTGCCTTGTTGGGAGGTGGAGAGAGAGAGAGAGCGAGCGAGAGAGAGAGCCTTATGGAGGGATGGAGAAAGAGCCTTGTGGGGGGGAGAAAGAGAGACGCAGGGGTGAGAGGGAGGGGGGAGAGAGAGCGCCACGGGGGTGGGGAGGGGGTGTTGTGTGTGTGTGTGAGGAGAGAAGGGGTGGGGGGTATCGGAGGGGAGAGAGGGAACTCGGGGAAGACAGATCATGTTCTTCCAACCCCCTTTACATCCACGCCCGATTTCTCGGAAAGCTCAGTGCGTGTGTTACAAGGCACATCATTGGAGTGGATGAAATCCAGAAGTCACGACACTGTCACTATTCACTTCATACCCAATAAACCTGTTAATGATCTGTGACCCACACACAATGCTTCATCTATACCCGGGAGGGTGGGAGGAGAAAGGTCATTCACTTGTGCTGGGGTAAGGGACTTTGACTGGGAAGGGATGCACTTGCACTAGGGTAAGGGACTTGGGCTGGGGGAGGGATGTGTCCTCTCTGACTTCTGAATTCAAAATGGATCATGTTACAATGTGCAAAGTTAGACTGAGCGGTTCCATTTACACATTCCGAAGAAACTTCAGGGTGTGGCTTATCCTCCAGGGAGACCAATCAGCAATAGGTCATGTGGTAATGGAGAGCCAATTCAGTTCGTACAAATAAACGCATCCATAAATGCTGGCCTTGCCAGTGACGCCCACATCCCAGGAACAAATTTAAAAAAAATTAACAGTAGCAGTCATGCTCTTCCTTGTTCGATGTTTTAGTTGAAGTTACTTAGTTGAAGATCCAACACCGTCTCCAGTGCGCCAGTGCAGCCTTTGGCCGCCTGAGGAAAAGAGTCTTTGAAGACCAGGCCCTCAAAACTGCTACCAAGCTATAGTAATACAGGGCTGTAGTAATACCCACCCTTCTGTGTGGCTCAGAGACATGGACCATGTACAGTAGACACCAAGTCGCTGGAAAAATATCACCAATGATGTCCCTGCAAGATCCTACAAATCCCCTGGGAGGACAGATGCACTAACATCAGCGTCCTCGTCCAGGCTAACCTCCCCAACATTGAAGCACTGACCACACTTGATCAGCTCCGCTGGGCAGGCCACATAGTTCGCATGCCAAGCACCAGACTCCCAAAGCAAGTGCTCTACTCTGAGCTCCTCCACGGCAAAGGAGCCAAAGGTGGGCAGCAGAAATGTTACAAGGACACCCTCAAAGCCTCCCTGATAAAGTGCGACATCCCCACTGACACCTGGGAGTCCCTGGCCAAAGAGCACCCTAAGTGGAGGAAGTGCATCCGGGAGGGCGCTGAGCACCTCGAGTCTCAACGCCGAGAGCATGCAGAAATCAAGCTCAGGCAGCAGAAAGAGCGTGCGGCAAACCAGTCCCACCCACCCCTTCCCTCAACGACTATCTGTCCCACCTGTGACAGAGTCTGTGGCTCTCGTATTGGACTGTTCAGCCACCAAAGAATTCACTTCAGGAGTGGAAGCAAGTCTTCCTCGATTCCGAGGGATTGCCTATGATGATGATGAGTTGAAGTTAATACAACGATAAGAATATATACCTTTTTGACTAGGTAACAATTTCATTCCTATATGGAAAACAGTTCCTTCTCCACTATGTGGTAATTCCATTTTCTCTGAAAGATCACTCTGAAATGTTTGGTTAAAGCTCTTGTTATTTTTAGTAGGCCAATAGACCCTTTGATTCTTAACTGCCTGCAGAAAACCTGCTTGTATAATTGGCCTTTTTTTATCTCCCATTAACATTTTAAACATACAATATGCATTGAAAATGTCCAAATTCTCATTATCTGTAAGTATTTATTTTACCTCTACCATTTGTGAAATCATACCTTGATCTCTTAACTCTGAAGAGATCACGGTGGCTGCCTTTCATTTTGTTAGTGTTGTAGTGAAAGTTGCAGGAGCAGTATCCCTCATCAGTGACAAAATGGCTCATTTGAAGGATGGTGCTCATGGATTGATTGTGAAATGAAGGGTTAGATTCACATACTGGAGTGTTTAAAAACATTTTATAACCTTTCTCCAGTTCAAGTTGTCTCCTACATTCTTATCCCATCTCCTGCTTTTTAGGATTCTCCTTTTCCAAACACTATTCTGAGTGAGAGGAAGTCATAAGAACATAAGAATTAGGAACAGGAGTAGGCCATCTAGCCCCTCGAGCCTGCTCCGCCATTCAATAAGATCATGGCTGATCTGGTCGTGGACTCAGCTCCACTTACCCGCCCTCTCCCCGTAACCCTTAATTCCCTTATTACTTAAAAATCTATCTATCTTTGACTTGAAAACATTCAATGAGCCAGCCTCAACTGCTTCCTTGGGCAGAGAATTCCACAGATTCACAACCCTCTGGGAGAAGAAATTCCTTCTCAACTTGGTTTTAAATTGGCTCCCCCGTATTTTGAGGCTGTGCCCCCTAGTTCTAGTCTCCCCAACCAGTGGAAACAACCTCTCTGCCTCTATCTTGTCTATCCCTTTCATTATTTTAAATGTTTCTATAAGATCACCCCTCATCCTTCTGAACTCCAAGGAGTAAAGACCCAGTCTACTCAATCTATCATCATAAGGTAACCCCCTCATTTCTCGAATCAGCCTAGTGAATCGTCTCTGTACCCCTTCCAAAGCTAGTATATCCTTCCTTAAGTAAGGTGACCAAAACTGCACGCAGTACTCCAGGTGCGGCCTTACCAATACCTTATACAGTTGCAGCAGGACCTCCCTGCTTTTGTACTCCATCCCTTTCGCAATGAAGGCCAACATTCCATTTGCCTTCCTGATTACCTGCT
The DNA here is from genome assembly GCF_044704955.1 of Pristiophorus japonicus. NCBI lineage: Eukaryota > Metazoa > Chordata > Chondrichthyes > Pristiophoridae > Pristiophorus > Pristiophorus japonicus. Next base: position 224,175,523 of record NC_091981.1, read on the forward strand.
GCACCTGCAAACTAACCTTTTGGGATTCATGCACAAGGACCCCCAGGTCCCTCTGCACCACAGCATGTTGTAATTTCTCCCCCTTCAAATAATATTCCCTTTTACTGTTTTTTTTCCCCAAGGTGGATGACCTCACACTTTCCAACATTGTATTCCACCTGCAAAACCTTAGCCCATTCGCTTAACCTATCCAAATCTCCTTGTTGCCTCTCTGAGTCCTCTACACAACCCGCTTTCCCACTAATCTTTGTGTCATCTGCAAATTTTGTTGCACTACACTCTGTCCCCTCCTCCAGGTCATCTATGTATATTGTAAACAGTTGTGGTCCCAGCACTGATCCCTGTGGCACACCACTAACCACTGATTTCCAACCGGAAAAGCACCCATTTATCCCGACTCTCTGCTTTCTGTTCGCCAGCCAATTCTCTATCCATGCTAATACATTTCCTCTGACTCCGCGTACCTTTATCTTCTGCAGTAACCTTTTGTGTGGCACCTTATCGAATGCCTTTTGGAAATCTAAATACACCACATCCATCGGTACACCTCTATCCACCATGCTCGTTATATCCTCAAAGAATTCCAGTAAATTAGTTAAACATGATTTCCCTTTCATGAATCCATGCTGCGTCTGCTTGATTGCACTATTCCTATCCAGATGTCCCGCTATTTCTTCCTTAATGATAGTTTCAAGCATTTTCCCCACTACAGATGTTAAACTAACCGGCCTATAGTTACCTGCCTTTTGCCTGCCCCCTTTTTTAAACAGAGGCGTTACATTAGCTGCTCTCCAATCCGCTGGTACCTCCCCAGAGTCCAGAGAATTTTGGTAGATTATAACAAATGCATCTGCTATAACTTCTGCCATCTCTTTTAATACCCTGGGATGCATTTCATCAGGACCAGGGGACTTGTCTACCTTCAATCCCATTAGTCTGTCCAGCACTACCTCCCTAGTGATAGTGATCATCTCAAGGTCCTCCCTTCCCATATTCCAATGACCAGCAATTTTTGGCATGGTTTTTGTGTCTTCCACTGTGAAGACAGAAGCAAAATAATTGTTTAAGGTCTCAGCCATTTCCACATTTCCTATTATTAAATCCCCCTTTTCATCTTCTAAGGGACCAACATTTAATTTAGTCACTCTTTTTTCCGTTTTATATATCTGTAAAAGCTTTTACTATCTGTTTTTATGTTTTGCGCAAGTTTCCCTTCGTAATCTATCTTCCCTTTCTTTATTGCTTTTTTTAGTCATTCTTTGCTGTTGCTTAAAATCTTCCCAATCCTCTAGTTTCCCACTAACCTTGACCACCTTATACGCATTGGTCTTTGATTTGATTCTTTCCTTTATTTCCTTGGTTATCCACGGCTGGTTATCTCTTCTCTTGCCGCCCTTCTTTTTCACTGGAATATATTTTTGTTGCGCATTATGAAAGAGCTCCTTAAAAGTCCTCCACTGTTCCTCAATTGTGCCACCGTTTAGTCCTTGTTTCCAGTCTACTTTAGCCAACTCTGCCCTCATCCCACTGTAGTCCCCTTTGTTTAAGCATAGTACTCTCGTTTCTGACACAACTTCCTCATCCTCAATCTGTATTACAAATTCAACCAAATTGTGATCATTCATTCCGAGAGGATCTTTTACGAGGAAATCGTTTATTTTTCCTGTCTCGTTACACAGGACCAGATCCGAAATGGCTTGCTCCCTTGTAGGCTCTGTTACATACTGTTCTAAGAAACAATCCCGTATGCATTCTATGAATTCCTCCTCCAGGCTACCCCCTGCGATTTGATTTGACCAATCGATATGTAGGTTAAAATCCCCCATAACTACTGCCGTGCCCTTCACCCAGGCTTTTGCTTACATGACTGTAATCAGTGGGTAAGAGGTGTTGACTTGCTCACTAATACTCTTTGTTTATTGTGAGTAAGCACCTGGTCTTCTCTGATGATCTGGCTGCAATATTAACAGATGGGGAGTCACAGGAGGCACCTGATGCCCTTCATTCTGCAGCACAGCATATTGGTAAACATACCCATTGAAGCACTGGAACACTACTGTCTTGGATTGTTTGCATTCAGTTTTTGTTTCCCTGAAGTACAATAATGGATTGCTTTATTTTTGGCTTCAGGTAAATGTAGTTTTGTTGTTTGTCTTTGTTTTGAGGGCTTCAGTCCCAAGTCGCCGCTGTATGATAACCATTATGAAAAAACATTGCGAATAAGATTGATTTGATATATATTATCATGTAGTGATGCAGCTAGCTGTTGATGGTTATCTGACATGACATCAAAATTAATCAGTAAAATACACAATGCTAAAATTGAAGACAAAGTGAGTCCTGTTCTATAATTTTATATTTGCATCATTGAGAAACAATGTTTTGCTTTTAATATTTCCCTTCTCCATGTACTGTTTATTTTGCCAAGAATATAAAAGTTAGTGTAAGAAAAAGACATTTGGCCCACCAAAGCTTATCCCTCTTGTACAATAACTATCCAACTTACTTCCAGGTCCCTGCCATCTCTGAGACTGAGTTGACTTCTAAGATGAGCACCAACGCAACACAGAATAGGCTACCTACTGAGCGTTACCTTGTGAGGAGGTGTCTTACTTCTGCTTCATTTCTATGCTGTGATGGTACAGCAGAAATTAGAATTCACTTTAGAAAAATTTTCTTTTAGTGCTAAGTCTAACGAAATTGTAAACCGCCTTGTAAAGAATGCTTTTGATACATAGAGTACAGAGGCAATCTTTACTCTAGTGAGGAACCACAAATGTGAATTCATGATCCACCACAGTATACTGGAATAAATGTGCTGCATCCTTATTAACTGATCTGTAGGAATTGCAGCTAAAATTGCATGTGTAGGACAGTGCACTGAACTTCCTGTTGGCTGACCGACCATTGTATCAATTTACTACTGTTATAGAGGTTGTGGACAGTCTTCATGAGATTGTCTGGTCCAGTGTCAATGAGCTGGATTTTACCAACATCATTGCCCGCTCCAGCCCACTGTCCAATATGATTTTCCCCTGATTGGGCTTGTTAAGCCCGCCCAGCGTGTTTGCCGGCCAATTGAAGGGAACAGGTCTGATGACGTAATTTAATAATGCAGCATCAGCCGGTTTCCTTAAAGGAACCATGTGCAAATTAATTTTGACATTTGTACTGTCATTATTCTACAGCATTGAGATGCTGTAAACACTAACAAGCACTGCATGGCTGCACCCAGGCTCTTCCATGATTCCCTCCATGCTTATAGAGGGAGTCACAGTATGCAGGGAGGTTCCCTTCATGAGTTAGTAACTTGGTGAGTTGCAATGAATGGTGAAACATAACGGTATCCCCCCGTAATGGTGATGAATGTGAAAGGAATGGGCATTGTAGGGCTGCTCTATGGTGTTGATGTGGGGTGGTGCATCATGTGGCAGCCAGGGTGTACAGCATCAAGTGAAGAAAATCTGGCCATGGTGAGGCCATCCCTGGCCTCCCAGGAAGCAATGTGGTTTGGTGCTGATACCCTGTGTCCTGTGCAGCGTCAGTTGATTGTGGAGAAGGTTGGTGTTGTTGCTATGACTGGTGCTTTTGGTGTTGGGGCTAATCGTGGTGAGATTCTGAGGACCAAAATGAGAGTTTCAAGGGCACTGATACTTATGTAATAGATGGCAGGTGAAGTTGAGATGACAGAAGCAATCTGTCGATGGTGAGAGAGATTGTTCCAATGAGGTGACATCGGATAGAGATTTTGCTCCAAACACTTGCAACCTGCATAAAGTCTTCCAAATGCAGTAAGCAACGACTTCTGAGATTGGCAAGTGAACAGATGGGAGCTTTTATAGAGCATTTGCAGCTGTCAAGTAATGAGATGATTCCTTGGCCATTCAACTCCCACCCTGCTTACTTGACATGATCCCCGAGCAGCATGAACTCCATGGACGACCGAGTAAACTCTGAAGGTGAGCTAAAAATAGTTCTTAGTCCTCTGTTAACACATTATAATGACCTGAATTGCCTCCCCTGCTGCTGCGTGTCAGGTCTGCTCAGCGCTGACCGACCAGCTATTGGGGAAGGGCACATGGTGGTGGGTTGACAGCGGAATCCCGACCCACTGTTTAAAAAAACAAAATTTTCCCACAAAACCTGCCACCGATCGTGCCCGCTGATATTTGCAAAATTCCCTCCAATATGTTGAAACTAAATGGGGAGAGTGACTGCATTCATTGCTGCCCAGAGGTCTGCTCTCGGGCAGATCAAAGAACATGCTGAGGGAATACCCAACAGCAGGGACATGGTTGCAGTAGCGTGCACTTCTTGCCTGCCATGTTAGATGCTTAGGCACCCATTTTGCACCTGAAAAACGAGCACTGCACCATCAATTTTATAGGCCATTTTGCCTATATTTTGATGTGCTTAGAGACATTTAAACATGTATTTTCAAATCTCAAATACTAATTATTTAAAATTTTTGATTTAGTTTATTCATTACATACCAGCTCCCATTTTGTACATTCAATGGGAGTCAGCAACATTGAAATGGATGGGAGTGGGGAGCTGAGTATTATTTCTGGTGTGGAATCTGATCCACTAGGAATTGAGCCAGCAGACAGGAGACTTCCATCTCCTCAGTCTGGGCTGAATTGAAACCTCGATCCCAGAGTTGACTTGGAATGCTGCTGAAGCTGCTTTTATATTAGTACTGTTTCAACTTGGATTTAAGGGGACTAGCATCTATGTTATCCTGCTAAATTGAGTACCTTTAACTTGGTGGCAGACTTGGGGACTCATTGTGTTTGCTTCTAGGATAATGTACAAATTTACAGTGCAGAAGGAGGCCGTTTCAGCCCATCATGTCCGCGCTGGCCAACAAAGAGCCACACGGCCCTCGGTCAGCAGCCCTGAAGGTTACATATAAACCTATGAACAATGGCGGACAGATATAGAGTATCCGCCCCACACAACTGTGACACCCCATGTATTGCAACATTTTACACTCCACCCCACCCGGAGCCATGCGATCTCCTGGAAGAGGCAAAAAAACATTAAAAACCCAGGCCAAGGGGGTGGGGGGGGGGAAATCTTGGAAAATTCCTCTCCGACCCATCCAGGCGATCGAAACTAGTCCAGGGATCACTCTGGTCATACTAGATGCCCTGAAGTACTTACCATCGTATCTGCACCAGCCAGCAAGAGGTTATCCAGTCTAATCACTACCAGCTCTAGGTCCATAATCCTGCAGGTTACGGCATTTCAAGTGCTCATCCAAGCACCTTTTAAATGTGATGAGGGTTTCTGCCTCTACCACGCTTCCAGGCAGTGCGTTCCAGACCCCCAACACTCTGCGTGAAGAAGCTTGCCCTCAAATCCCCCAAAACCTTCCACCAACCACCTTAAACCTATGTCCCCACATAATTGACCCTTCTACCAAGGGAAATAGGCCCCTGCTATCCACTATATCCAGGCCCCTCAATATTTTATACACCTCAATGAGGTCTCCTCTCAACCTCCTCCGCTCCAATGAGAACAAACCCAGCCTATCCAATCTGTCCTCATAGCTAAGATTCTCCATTCCAAGCAACACCCTCGTGAATCTCCTCTGCACCCTCTTCAGTGTAATCACGTCCTTCCTATAATACGGCGACCAGAACTGCACCAGTATTCCAGCTGTGGCCTAACCAGTGTATTATACAATTGAAGTATAACCTCCCTGCTCTTATATTCTGTGCCTCGCCCAGTAAAGGCAAGCGTTCATATGCCTTCTTAACCACCTTATCCACCTGACCTGCTAATTTCAGGGATCTGTGGACAAGCACTCCAAGGTCCCTTTGTTCATCTGCATTTCTAAGTGGCTTATCATTTAATGTGTATACCCTTTCCTTATTGGCCCTCCCCAAGTGGATTACCTCACATTTTTCCGAATTAAATTCCATTTGCCACTGTTCTGCCCAACTAACCAGTAGATTGATATCCTCCTGCAGTCCATAACTTTCCTCTTCATTATCAACCACACAGCCCATTTTAGTGTCATCTGTAAACTTCTTAATCATACTCCCTATATTCAAATCTAGATCATTGATGCATACATAAAAAGCAAGAGACCCAGTACTGAGCCCTGTGGAACCCCACTGGAAACATCCTTTCAGTCACAAAAACCTCCATCAACCATTACCCTTTGCTTCCTACCTCGAAGCCAATTTTGGATCCAACTTTCCACTTTGTCCTGGATCCCATGGGCTTTTACCTTTGTCTGCCATGTGGGACCTTATCAAAATCTGTGCTGAAGTTCATGTACACTACATCATAAGCACTACCCTCATCGACCCTCCTGGTTAACTCCTCTCAAAATTCAATCAGGTTCGTCAAACACAATCTTCCCTTAACAAATCTGTGCTGACTGTCCCTAATTAATCCTTGCCTTTCTAAATGTAGATTTATCCTGTCCTTCAGGATTTTTTCCAATAATTCACCCACCACTGAGGTTAGGCTGACAGGACTGTAATTACTTAGCCTATCCCTTTCTCCCTTCTTAAACAAGGGTACCATATTAACAGTCCTCCAGTCCTCGGGCACCATGCCTGAATCCAAAGAGGACTGGAAAATGATGGTCAAGGCCTCTGCTATTTCCTCTTTTGCTTCGCTCAACAGCCTGGGATGCATTTCATCCTGGCCTGTTGACTTATCCACTTTCAAAGCCGCTAAAACCTTTAATACCTCCTCTCTCACTGTGTTTATTTCATCCAGAATTTCACACTCCTCCTCGTTAGCAGTATCTGCATTGCCCCTTTGCTTTGTGAAAACAGACGCAAAGTATTCATTAAGAACCATACCAACATCTTCCGCCTCCACACACAGATTACCCCATGGTCTCTAATAGGCCTTACCCTTTCTTTAGTTATCCTCTTGCTCTTAATATATTTATAGAACATCTTTGGGTTTTCCTTGATTTTACTTGCCAAGAATTTTTCATGCTCTCTCTTAGCATTCCTAATATCCTTTTTAATTTTACCTCTGAACTTTCTATAATCCTCCAGAGATTCAACAGTATTTAGCTGTCGGTATATGACATAAGCTTCCCTTTTTTCCTTATCCTCCCCTGCAAGTCCCCAGACATCCAGGGGGCTCTAGAATTGTTATTCCCACCCTTTTTCTTTAAGGGCACATGTTTGGCCTGAGCCTTCCGGATCTCCTCCTTGAATGCCTCCCACTGTTCTGACACTGATTTACCTTCAAGTAGCTGTTTCCAGTCCACTGTGGCCAAATCACTTCTCAACTTAATGTCCCTAATTAGGGACATTATTCCTGGTCTATCCTTGCCTTATCCATAACTACCTTGAATTTGACTGAATTATGGTCACTGGCACACAAGTGCTCCCCCACTGATACCCATTCCACCTGCCCAGCTTCATTCCCCAAAACTAAATCCAGAACCACCCCCTCCCGTGTTGGGCTTGTTACATACTGACTAAAAATGTTCTCTTGAATGCAGATTAAGAATTCCGCACCCTCTATACCCTTCACACTATATTGGTCTCAATCAACATGTGGATAGTTGAAATCCCCTACTATTACTGCACTATGGTTCTTAGACTTCACTTAAATTTGCTGACAAATTTGCTCTTCTATCTCCCTCCCACTGTTTGGGGGTCTATAATACATGCCCAGCAGTACGATCGCCCCTTTTTTATTTTTCAGTTCGATCCATATGGCCTCATTTGATGATCCCTCCTCACAGCTGTAATAGTTTCTTTCATCAATACCGTGACCCCCCCCTTTTTACCCCCTCTCTGTCCTGTCTAAAAATCCTGTAACCAGGAAAATTGAGGTGCCAAACCTGCCTCTCTTTCAGCCTATAATGTCATACTCCCAAGTGTCTACCTGTGCTCTCAGCTCATCCGCCTTATTCGCTATACTCCTTGCATTGAAGTATATACCATTTAGCACAGGAAGACCTCCTTGATTACTACTTACTAACCCTTGTTTCCTCTGTCTTACATATTCACTTTCTACATTCTTGCTTTCCAATTTCAGCTTTACTTCCTTCCCTATTGAATTTGTTCTCCGGTTCCCATCCCCCCGCCAAGCTAGTTTAAACTCTCCCCAACAGCACTAGCAAAACTTCACGCGAGGAAATTGATCCCGGCGCTGTTGAGGGGCAACCCCGTCCGGTTTGTACAGGTCCCATCTCCCCCCCCAAAAGCAATCCCAATGCATCAGGAATTTAAAGCCCTCCCTCCTACACTAACCCTCCAGCACGCGATGCAGATTCAGTAGTGTAAATGCCAGGAGCTGGCTCATGGATGTTGGGATTCTGGAACCCAATCTAAATCCAAATTAAAACAGCAGCAGTATAAAAGCAGCTTAAGACTTTCTCATTCTTAAGCACCAATATAATTTTGAACCAAAGTATCACTCAATTACACTGGTCAGATGATTTTATCGAATTAATGTCATGAAATCAGTTCCATCTATATCTTGTACAATAATCATGAGATTGTTTCCATTACTCTCCAAAATATGAGGATTTTCCTCTTAAATCTTGCAAATAAGTACAATGTAAGCAAGACTTTGATTTGCATTTAGACTCATTAAGGATCAGAGTTTTCTGTCTACAAGATAAATTGCAAAGTCCACTGAAAGTTGGATGAATGTCTAAATTTGATTGACCTAAAATTTATTATTGTATGCCAAATATCCTAATTAGAAAGAAAACCTACCTATATGTGATCAGTGTTACTATTGTTCCTGGCGAGATAACTTAGGCAATCCGTGTTAAGTGGGAGTTTGAATTCTGAGCGACCAGAGACTGATAGTGTGGAGAATGAAGGGGATTTAGAGTCTGTATGGAGAAAGGACTCTCTTGCAGATTATATAGACAATACAGCATTTTAGACAGCCACAACTGTATGGTTAGTGTTTGATGCTGTTACTCAATGCAAAGAAGAAAATATGTGATTATCCAGTAATTATTAGCCCAGATAAGAATAGGAAATATTAAATCCATGGGTTTTACTGGATATTGTCTCATTTTGTTCTAAATGTCAAGGATCTTTATTTAGTATATTTTGGTAATTTTTGTTTATCTCAGTACCATGAATTTATATATTCTATTATAAATGTGTGATGTATATAAATTATTGCCTAAATTTGTTACCTTTTTTTAATTCACATTTCAACTGTACTGAAATTCATATACTTGTAATGGAATGAGAATCTATTTTAAGCAGCGAGTTATGATGATCTGGAATGCACTTCTTGAAAGGGTTACATAGGATATATGACACAGAAACAGGCCATTCGTCTCAACCAGTTCATGCTGGCATTTATGCTCCACTCGAGCCTCCTCTCTCCTTTCCTCATCGAAATCAATCAGCATAACCTTCTGTTCCTTTCTGACTCATAGGCTTGTCTAGCCTCCCCTTAAATGCATCTATACTATTCGCATCAACCATTCCCTGTGGTTGCGAGTTCCGCATTTTCACCATTCTTTGGGTAAAGAATTTTTGGAATTCCCTATTGCATTTTTTGGTGACTATCTTATATTGATGGCCTATAGTTTTAGAGCTCTTCTCCACAAGTGGCAACATTCTCTCTGAATCCACTCTTTCATAATTAGGACCTCTATTAGGTCACCCCTCAGCCTTTTTTCAAGCAAAAAGAGACCCAGTCTATTCATCCTTTCCGTTGCATTTCTGGTATCCTGTTTGTAAATCTTCTCTGCACCCTCTGCAGTTCCTCTATATCCTTTTTATAATATGGCGACCAGAACTATACGCAGTAGTCTGTGTGGTCTAACCATAATGTCACTACTTTTCAATTCCATACCTCTAGAAATAAACCCTAGTGCTTGGTTTGCTTTTTTTTAATGGCCTTACTAACTTGTGTCGCAACTTTTAGTGATTTGTGTATTTGTACTCTGAGATCCCTTTGTTCCTCTACACCACCTAGACTCTCACCATCCAAGTAATAAGTGACCTCCTTATTTTTCCTACCAAGATGTAATATCTGTGTTGAACTTCATTTGCCAATTATATGGCCATTCTGCAAGTTTATTAATGTCCTCCTGTAATTTGTTGCAGACCTCCTCAATATTGACTCTCTCCTCCTCCACCCCCCCCCCAAATTTGGTATCATCCGCAAATTTAGAAATTGTGTTTTTGATTCCAAAGTCTAAATCGTTAATACAAATTGTGAACAACAGTGGTCCCAGCACTGATTCTGTGAAACACCACTACCCACCTTCTGCCACTGTGAATAGCTACCTTTTACCCCTACTCTCTGCTTTCTGTCTTGAAGCCAGCTAGCTATCCATTCTGTTACTTGTCCCCTGACTCTGCATTCTCTGACTTTATTCATCAGTCTATTATGGGGTACCTTATTGAAGCCCTTTTGAAAATCGAGATATATTACATCTACTGCATTGTCATTGTCTACTCTCTCTATTACTGCTTCAAAAAATTCAATGAGGTTGGTCAAGCAACACTTTTCCTTTTTGAAATCCATTATATTTTTGGTTTCTAGATATTCTATTTTCTCCTTTAGAAGGGATTCCTTATTTTTCCTCCCACCGATGTTAAGCTGGACATGTTCGATTCCCCCTTCTTAAATATTGGTATTATGTTAGCTATCCGCCAGTTCTCTGGCATTACACCTTTTTCTAATAAATTATTAAATATGTGTAGTAATGCCTCTGCTATCTCGTCATTAGATTCTTTTAAAATGTGTGGATGCAATCCATACGAACCAGGTGTTTGAATTTAATTTGTTTATTTAATGTATCTTTTTTATATTTTAAATGTACTTATCTCATGACTAATCTCACCATCCAATGTCATGTCCACCTGATCTATCTACCTGGTAAATACTGAAGCAAAATAATTATTTCATATTTTGCCATCTTTCTATTGTTACCTGTGGTATTATCCTGTGTATCCCTTATTGGCCCTATTCCCATTCCAACTTTCCTTTTTTATTGATGTGCCTGTAAAATATTTTACTCTTTTGTTTTATGTTCCTTGATAATCAGATCAGCCATGATCTTATAGAATGGCAGAGCAGGCTCGAGGGGCCAAATAGCCTACTCTTGCTCCTATTACTTATGTTCATATAATTTAATTTCATAGTTCCTCTTTGCCTTCCTAATTGTTTTTTTGACTTCTCTCCTAATCTTTTCATATTATCCCTTATCATGCACTCCCCTGCTGTCTATGTACTTAATGTATGCCTCTTTCCTTACCCTCAATTGTTCCCTTATGGCTTTATTCATCCATGGAGTCCCATTAATATTTAGTTTGTTCTTTCCTTTTTAGTGGAATATATTGTTCCTGCATCTGTTGAAAACCGTTTTAAATGTTTCCCATTGCTGTTCTACATAGTTTTTTGCCAGTATTGTTATCCATTTTATTTCCCCACATTCTATTCTCAGTCTCTCAAAATCAGCTTTTTTCCAATCGATTAACCTGGTTTTCGTCATACTTATCATTGTAAAGCATATTATATTATGGTCACTATTGCCCAGATGTTCCCCTACTTTTACTTCTCTTATCTGATCTGGTTCATTCCCCATTACTAGATCCATTAGCGAATCCTCCCTTGTTGGGCTCTTTACATATTGGGTTAGAAAGGAATCATGTACACATTGTAGGAACTCCATTCCCTTATCACCTTTACCTATCTCTTTTGTTCAATTAATATCAGGGTAGTTGAAATCATCCATGATTATTAATCTATGTTTTTTACTAATTTCCCCAATTTATCTGCATATTTCTTCCTCCACCTTCCTTCCACTATTAGGTGGTCTGTAGATTATACCTATTAGTGTGATTGATCCTTTACTATCTTTTATCTCTATCCATATGGATTCTAGTTTTGTCTTACTGATAGTTGTGTCACTTTTTTCTACTGCCATTATCTTATCGCAAATAAATACAGCTACTCCACCTCTTTTTTTTCCCTCTATTTTTTCTAAATATGTTATACCCTGCAATGTTTAATTCCCAGTCCTGATTTTTCTGTAGCCATGTCTCTGTACCTACTTTGTCTGGTTCCTTGCAACGCATGATTGCCTCCAGCTCCCCTGTTTTATTACATATACTGTGTGTACCAAAATGCACAGACAGGTTAACTCATTTTTAATAGGATTTCCTCTCTCTTTATGTTCAACTATCTTTTTAGATTCCGTTTTATAACTATTTATTCCATTGCCATCAATGTCCTCCCTTACTTTATTCTTTCCTATGCTCTCTTTTCCTGTTTTGTTTATGTTTAGGCTGGTTACGTTTCTTGTAGATCCCTCCATCTATCTTACTAGTTTAAAACCTTTGCCATCTCCCTATTTGCCCTTTCCGCTACAACACGGGTCCCATCCCGGTTCAGGTGGAAGCAGATTCAATAGTAACTTTGAAAAGGTAATTAGATTTATACTTGAAAAGGGAAAAAAAAATGCAGCGCTATATGGCAAGAGCAGGAGAGTGGGGCGAATTGGATAGCTCTTTCAAAGACACGGGGAGTTATGCTAAACCTTTTATAAAACACTGGTTAGGGCCAAGCTGGAGTATTGTGGCCAATTCTTGGCACCACACTTTAGGAAGGATGTCAAGACCTTAGAGGGTTCAGAGGAGATTTACTAGAATGGTACCAGGGATGAGGGACTTCATTTGTGTGGAGAGACTAGAGAAGCTGGGGTTGTTCTCTTTAGAGCAGAGGAGGTTAAAGGGAGATTTGATAAGTGTTCAAAATCATGAAGGACTTTGAGGGAGTAAATAAGGGGAAACTCTTTCCAGTGGCAGAAGGGCCAGTTACCAGAGAGCACTGGTTTAAGGTAATCGGCAAAAGAACCAGAGACGACATGAGGAAAAAATGTTCACACAGTGAGTTGTTATGATCTGGAATACACTCCCTGAAAGGTAGAAGCAGATTCAATAGCAAGTTTTAAAAGGGAATTGAATATATATTTGAGCAGTAAAAATTTTCAGGCTATGGGGAAGAGCAGTGACATTGGATCACTCTTTCAAAGAGCCGGCACAGACACGATGGGCTGAATGGCCTTCTAAGATGCTATGATTCTCTGACATGGCTGTGCTAAATATTAGTAATACAGGTGCCGCGTCCCGAATCTGGAACCCTCGAGACTGAGGCCATTCCGGATTCCGTGTTTTTCTGGACTTTGGAACGTCTTTCTGACGTCACGAATCCAGAAACACCCGAACCCAGGTTTGGGTATTTCTGGATTTTGGAACATCAGAAAGGGCGGTGGTGGGGTGTGCTCGCCAAGAAAGAGGAGCTGGTCGGACGGCGCCCCACCGCCGAGGAGCTGGTCGGACGGCGCCCCACCGCCGAGGAGCTGGTCGGACGGTGCCCCACCGCCGAGGAGCTGGTCGGACGGTGCCCCACCGCCGAGGAGCTGGTCGGACGGTGCCCTACCGCCGAGGAGCTGGTCGGACGGCGCCCCACCGCCGAGGAGCTGGTCGGACGGCGCCCCACCGCCGAGGAGCTGGTCGGACGGCGCCCCACCGCCGAGGAGCTGGTCGGACGGTGCCCTACCGCCGAGGAGCTGGTCGGACGGTGCCCTACCGCCGAGGAGCTGGTCGGGCAGGCCGGCGAGGAGACCCCGCACTAAGGGTGGCGAGGTGAGGCCTGAGGTCAGGCAGCAGCAGCAGTGAGGTGAGGCCTGAGGTTGGGCAGAGGCGAGGGGCGGTGAGGCGAGGCCCGAGGTCGGGCAGCGGCGGGATCTTGAGGTCGGCGGGTCCGGATTCCAGAATATTTTACGGATTCCGGACAACCCTGCCACCAATCAGTCCCGATTCCAGAATATTCCGAATTCCGGAACTCTGGATTTTGGACCTGTATACCTCAACTGACATGAAAAGGATGTTTAGGAAACTTGCATTAAATTAAAATGATCATATTATAAAGCCAATCTGAAACCCAAAACCAACTATAGTCATGGAATTTAGAGTCTTCATTATGAAAGGACTAAAAGGTATACTTTCTGGGCATTGCTTTGGTGAGGTGTAATCAATATTGGTCTCTTTAAAAATTGGCTTATTTAGTTGGAATCTTTTCCGGGTGAGAAAAGTTGCATAATTTCACCCTGCAGGTACAGTACCTGCTCATCATTCCCTCTGCTCTCTAACTTATTCTACACTGTCTTATTTCTCGCTGTCATATATTCTGTGCTCATCCCTTGTTGTTTGGAGACAGACTTATCAGGACAGTCTTGTCTCACACTTTATATATTTTAGCAGCTGAAAAAGGTGTAATAGTTCATATGAATACTGTATTGTACCAGGAAAAATGCAATCATTTGCCTGTCATTATACGTGAACAGCTATACAGCCAAGAAATCATATCTGTTGCTTGCCAACAAATCAAAGTTACTTGCTGCTTGTAGAGTAATTTTCATTAGTTGTTCTTGGGATGTGGGTGATGCAGGCAAGGCCACATTTATTGCCCATCCCTTGTTGCCCTGAGGAAAAGGTAGACCATCTTCTGGAACTGCTGCAGTCCTGTGCTGATGGTGCTCCCACAAAGATGGTAGGTAGGGAATTCCAGGAATTTGAAGGAAAGGCTTGGATTCTCATTGGAATGGAGTTGTGCAGGATGGGATGGGAGGGACTTCTACTCACCTTTTCCGAATTCGACCCAACCCTGACCTATTTCCCTGGATTGGGACTCATTACAAATCCTGCCATGAGCGAGGAGCATGCCATTGCAAAGATGGGAATCAGTATGGTGTATCGGGAATACCTCTGCAGCATCAGAACAGCTGGCGAGGGATGTTCAAAGGGCAGAAGCACCCCAAAGCTTGGATTCACCGGCGGCCTCGATTGTGACCAGGGAAAAGTATTGGATGCCTGACTGGAGGGAGAGGAAGCCGCTATTTGCCTCTTTCCCTCCACGGAGCGACTTCTGGGCTCTCACCATTGCTTCCTGGGGCCTACTGCCACCTTTCCCGTGGCAGCTCCGGGAAGCCATTTACATCTGGTAGGCAAGAAAGGAGGGGCTAGCAGTTGTCCTGGTGGGGGCGGTAGATGGAAATACTGTTCAGGCACAGTTAACCTCGCCACCCGCATTTTGCTTCGTTCTTCGCCATGGAATCTATGATGGAGGGGACCCCGGAAAGAGGCCAAGTAGAATTGTCCGCTCGGTACTTTTTCTGAAAAGGCTTGCAAACACTTCAGCCTGATGTCTTGCAGTTACGTGCTGAGCTCTGCCATGGTTGAGGACGGGGATGTTTATGGAGCCGCCTCCTGTAATCCACCACCATTCTTGACTTGACTTGATGTAATGGAACTGTAGAGCTTTAATTGATCCAATTGTTGGGGGGGCATTTAGCTCTGTCTATAGCCTGCAGCCTTTGGTGTTTAGCTGCAGGTAGTCCTCTGTTGTAACTTTACTAGCTTGGGACTTCATTTGAAGGTATTTCTGATGCTGCTCCTGGCATGCCTTTCCAGACTCCTCATTGAACCAGAATTGGTCTCTCATTTTACTGGTGATGAAGGAGTGAGGATCATGCTGGGTCATGAGGATTATATGGGGGCATACAATTTTTCTGCTGCAAATAGCTCACATCATCTCGTGAATGCCCAGCTTTGGGCGGCTAAATCTATTCCTAGTCTGTCCCACTTAGTGCAGTCATTGTGCCATACTGTATGATAGACGGTGTCCCCGTTGTATTCACAAGGATTGTGCGGTGGTCGCTCTTAACAGTGCTATTGTGGACAGAGGTGTCTGAGATAGATAGTTAGGTCTGGATGAGGTCAATCGATTATTCCCTTGCATTGGTTCCCTTACCAACGGATACCGGTCCAGTCTAGCAGCTATATCCTTTTTGAAATAGGGGCGTTACATTTGCGGTTTTCCAATCGCTGGGACCTCTCCAGAATCCGGGGAATTTTGGCAGATTGCAGCCAATGCATCCACTATCTCTGCAGCCACTTCTTTTAAGACCCGAGGATGCAAGCTATCAGGTCCAGGGGACTTATCCACCTTTAGTCTCCTTATTTTACCAAGTACTTTTTCTTTAGTGATTGTTTTGAGTTCCCCCCTCCCTATAACCCCTTGATTATTTATTATTGGGATGTTTGTAGTGTCTTCTACGGTGAAGACCGATACAAAATATTTGTTCAAAGCTTGTGCCATTTCCCTGTTCCCCATAATTAATTCCCCAGTCTCATCCTCTAAGGGACCAACGTTTACTTTAGCTATTCTCTTTTTATATACCTGTAGAAGATCTTACCATCTGTTTTTATGTCTCTTGCTAGTTTACTCTCATAATCCATCTTCTCTCTCTCTCTCTCTCTCTCTTTATTATTTTTTTAGTCGTCTTTTGCTGGTTTAAAAGAAATTCCCAATCCTCCCACTAACCTTGGCAAAATTGTATGCCATTGTTTTGAAATTGATATCATCCTTTACTTCCTTACTTAGCCACGAATGGTTCTCCCTTCTCTTAAAGTCTTTCCTTCTCATTGGAATATATCTCAGCCTTGAATATATCCAGCGATTCAGCATCCACAGCTCTTTGGGGCAGAGAATTCCAAAGATTCACAACACTCTGTGAAGAAATTCCTCATCATCTCAGTCTTAAATGGCCTATCCCTTATCCTGAAATTATCCTAGACTCTGCAGCCAGAGGAAACCACTTCTCAGCATCTACCCTCTCAATTCCCCTCAGAATCTTATATCTTTCAAAATCACCTCTCATTCTTCTAAACCCCAAAGAGTATAAGCACAGTCTACTCAATCTCTCCTCATAGCACAACCCTTTCATCCCAGGGATCAAGCTAATAAACCTTTGTTGTACAGTCTCCAAGGCAAGTAAGTCCTTCGTCAAATAAGTAGGCCAAAACTGTGCACAGTACTCCAGGTGTGGTCTCACCAAACCCCTGTACAATTGTAGTAAGACTTCCTTACTCTTGGACTCCAACCCCCTTGCAATAATGACTAACATGCCATTTGCCTTCCTTGTTGCTTGCTGTACCTGCATGCTAACTTTCTGTATTTCCTATGCGAGGATACCTAGATCTCTCTGAACACCATCATTTAATAGTTTCTCGCCATTTAATAAAATATTCTGTTTCTGTATTCTTCCTACCAAAGTGAATAACCTCACATTATACTCCATCTGCCACTTTATTGCCCACTCACTATATTCATTTGCAGGCTTGTTGTGTCCTCCTCACAGCTTACTTTCCCACCTAGCTTTGAATTATCAGCAAACTTAGATACATTGCACTCGGTTCCTTCATGCAAGTCATAAATATAGATTGTAAGTAGCTGAGGTCCAAGCATTGATCTTTGCAGCACACCAATAGTTTCAGTCTGCCAACTGGAAAATGACTTGTTTATCCCTACTCTCTGTTTTCTATCCATTAGCCAATCCGCTATCCATGCTAACTTATTACCTCCAACCCCATGAGCCCTAATCTTATTTAGCAAACTTTTATGTGACACCTTATCGAATGCCTTATGGTAATCTAAATATATTACATCCACTGGTTCCCCAGCTAGTTATATCCTCAAAAAACTCTAATAAATTTGTTACACAATTTTCCTTTCATAAAGCCATGTTGACTTTGCCTAATCATATTATGCCCTGTTACCACTTCCTTAATAATAATGGATACTAGCATTTTCCCGATGACTGATGTCAGGCTGACTGTAGTTCCCTGTTTTCTCTCTCCCTCCTTTCTTGAATAGCGGGGTTACAATTGCTACCTTCCAATCCACTGGGACCATTCCAGAACCTAGGGAATTTTGGAAGATCACAACCAACTATCCACTATCTCTGCAACCACCTCTTTTAGAATCCTTGGATGTAGTCCATCACGTCCAGGGGATTTGTTGGCTTTTAGTCCCATTAGTTTCTCAAGTACTTTTTTCTGCTGATAATTATTTTTAAGTTCCTCACTCTCATTAGCCTCATGGTTCCTCGCTATTTTTGGTATGCTTTTTGTGTCTTCTACTGTGACGACAGATACAAAATATTGTTTAATGTTTCTGCCAGTTCCTTATTTCTCATTATAATTTCTCCTGTCTCAGCCTCTAAGGGACCAATGCTTACTTTTGCTACTCTCCTCCTTTTTACATACATGTAGAAGTTCTTCTAATCTGTTTTTATATTTCTTGATAGTTTACTCTCGTATTCTATTTTTTCTCTCAATCAATTTTTTGGGTCATCCTTTGCTGGTTTGGAAGCTCTCCCAATCTTCAGGTTTACTATATTCTTTGCAACATTATAAGCCTCTTTTAATCTAATACTATCCTTAACTTCTTTAGTTAGCCACAGATTGATCACTTTTCCCATGGAGCTTTTATTTCTCAATGGAATGTATATTTGTTGAGAATTTTGGAATATTTCTTTAAATGTTTGCCACTGCTTACCTACCGTCATATTTTTAAATCTAATTTACCAGTCTACCTCGGCCAACTCGCCCATCATATCTAACCTATGTAATTAGCTTTATTTAAATTTAAGACTCGGACTTCGGTATTTCACACTCAAACCCAATGTGAAATTCTATCATATTATGATCACTCTACCACCGATGATTCTTTGCTATGGGATTACTAATGAACCCTATCTCGTTACACAATACAACATCTAAAATAGCCTGTTCTCTAGTTGGTTCGACAACGTGTTGTTCTAGGAAACTGTCTTGAATGCATTCCATTAACTTGTCCTCCAGACTACCTTTGCCAATTTAATTTGCCCAGTCTATATATGAAGATTAAAGTCCCCCATAATTATTGTATTACCTTTGTAACAAGCTCCTATTATTTGTTGATTAATACTCTGCCCAATGTAATAGCAACTGTTTGGGGGTCCTATAAACTACTCCCATTAGTGTTTTCTGTCCTTTGTTATTCCTTGTCTCTACAAATACTACTTTCTGATCTTCCGAGCTGAGATCCTTTCTTGCTACTGTCCTTATGACATAGTTTATTATCAGGGCTACCCCACCCTCCTTTTCCATTCTGCCTGTCTTTTTGAAATGTCCTTGGAATATTTAATTCCCAACCATGGTCATCTTGCAACCACGTCTCTTTACTGGCTATCCGATCAAACTCATTTATCTCTATTTGTACAACTAATTTGTCTATCTTGTTATGAATGCTTTGTGCATTCGGCTAGAGGTTTAATTTGAACTTTTTAACCATCATTCTCTGCTTTAACCTTATTCACTGATGCACTATTACCATTAAACTCGCTGTTCCTTTCTGTCACCCTCTGCTTATTTGCATCCAAATTGCTACACTGCTCCATTGCCTTGACTTTTATCTCTGAATTTCAAAATTTCCCTTCATCTGCCCCCTGCCCCCACCCCTTTTTAGTTCAAAGCCCTATCTGCTGCCCAAGTGATTCGATTCATCAAGATATTGGTCCCAGCCCAGTTTAACTGCAGCCCGTTCCAACAGAACAGCTCCCTTTCCCCCCAGTACTGGTGCCGGTGCCCCATGAATCAAAACCCGTTCTTCCCACGCCACTCTTTGAGCCACGCATTTAACTCTCTGACCTGCTTGTCCCGCATGGCTCAGGTAACAATCCAGATATTATTACCTTTAAGCTTCTTCGTTTTAATTTGGTCCCTAGCTGCTCAAATCTCTCCGCAGAACCTCATTCCTAGTTCTACCTATGTCACTTGTTCCTACATGGACCATGACAACTGGATTGCACCCCCCAACCTCCACTCCAAATTCTTCTCCAGCTACGAGAAGATATCCTTACCTCTGGCACCCGGCAGACAACATAGCCTTTGAAACTCCGGTCGTGGCTGGAGAGAACAATATTTGTCACCTGACTATATTGTCCCCTACCACTACAACATTCCATTTCACTCTCCCCACTTGAATTTCCTTCTGTATCACAGTGCCTTGGTCAGTTTGCTCATCCACCCTGCAGACTTACCCCCTCATCCACACAGACAGCACGAACTTGGTACATATAAGAACATAAGTAATAGGAGCTGGAGTAGGCCATTTGGCCCTTCGAGCCTGCTGCGCCATTTAATAAGATCATGGCTGATCTGACCATAGACTCAGCTCCACATCTCTCCCTGCTCCCCATAACCCTTTATTCCCTTATCGCTAAAATAATCTGTCTATCTCTGCCTTAAATATATTCAATGACCCAGCCTCCATAGCTCTCGGGGGCAGAGAATTACATAGATTTACAACCCTCTGAGAGAAGAAATTCTTCCTCATCTCAGTTTTAAATGGGCGGCCCCTTATTCTGAGAGATGTCTCCTAGTTTTAGTTTCCCCTATGAGTGGACATATCCTCTCTGCATCCACCTTGTCGAGCCCCCTCATTATCTTGTATGTTTCAATGAGATTACCTCTCATTCTTCTGAACTCCAATGCGTATAGGCCCAACCTACTCCAAACTATCTTCATAAGTCAAACCCCTCTTCTCTGGAATCAACCTAGTGAACCTTCTCTGAACTGCCTCCAATGCAAGTATGTCCTTCCTTAAATAGAGAGACCAAAATTGCACACCGTACTCTAGGTGTGGCCTCACCAATATCCTGTACACTTGTAGCAGGACTTCTCTGCTTTTATACTCTATCCCTTTGCAATAAGGGCCAGCATTCCATTTGCCTTCCTGATTACTTGCTGCACCTGCATACTAACTTTTTGTGTTTCATGCACAAGGACCCCCAGGTCCTCTGTACTGCAGCACTTTGCAATTTTTCTCCATTTAAATTATAATTTTCTTTCCTATATTTTCTGCCAAAGTAGGTAACCTCCCATTTTCCCAGATTATACTCCATGTGCCAAATTTTTGCCCACTCACTTAGCCTGTCTATATCACTTTGCAGATTTTTTGTGTCCGCCTCACAATTTGCCTACCCATCCATCTTTGTATCATCAGCAAACTTGGCTACATTACACTCTCTCCCTTCATCCAAATCATTAATATAGATTGCAAATATTGTTGGATAAGGTCAAAGGCGGAGGCTCCTCAAGCACTGCACCTGGGGTCTTTTACCTGCCTGAGCTGCAGTCACACCCTCGTGTCCCTGACCACTAACCAGACCTGCACCATTACCTAACCTAAGGGGTGTGTATGAAGAGAGAACAGAGAAGCAGGCAGAGAGGTGAATGTGGAAATACAGAAAGATTTTCCGTGATCCGATGCCCTCCCAATGTCCTTCACGGCCTGCAACCTCCTCCCGACCCATCCTCCATCTGTGATCTAATCCCCTGATCTCTCACGGACCCCCATCGATTCCCCCTCGACTCCGGATCTTTTCCTCCCACCTCTCCACTTCCCGGTTGCAGCCTGGTGCTGCAGGCCTACCCACCCAACCGCCAACCAGCCTCTCAATCTGACTGGATGCAACCGACAAACTGAGACAAATCAGGCGGCAGGACCCGAGGGAAACCCGTTCTTCCGGGTTTCCCGATTGCACAACTGTTTATTTTTATTAAATTATTTTTCCATTTTGTTCCTTGATCCCTAAAATTGGATTTTTCATTTAGGAATCCAGTATGAATAAAATGTAATCGACAGTTTGAAATCCCACATGTGCTGTACAAAAATGGGCTCTGCATTCCTACGGAGCTGCTGGATGATAATTGTTTAAATGTGAGCCTTTTTAATGGCATTGTTAATCAAAATGTTATTTTTAATTTAAATTTTCTAAACCTTCCAGCCCTTGAGTCTGTCAGTTTCATTCATTTTCAGTATGTTTTGTTCAATCCTCATGGAATTATATCTGCAGCAAGAACGGGATTACTTGAATAAAAGGTTTCAGTGAGATTTTGCCCATGGTACGTCAGCATTCAAAATGAGTTTGCACAGTAAATGGTACAGCTGGTTAAGGCAGTGCATAGTTAAGCCACACACACGCACCAGACAAATTCGAGCTTTGATCCCTGATGTCCCTTAAAATAGCTGACTTCTGCTGGGTGCAGTGGGACACTTGAGTAAATCAAAGTGCTTCTGGCATAGGTGTCATGTATGTATGCTTGGGGTTACTAGCCACCAGGTGGTGCGACTGTCGGAGGTCATTGGGTTGTACAGCCAGATATAAAAGGCAAGCCATCATGCACTTTGGGTACTAATGAAGTAGAGCCAGGTTTGTACCTGTGTTAGTTTACAGTATTCAGTTATTACACACAACATTTGGCGACGAGGTAATTTAAGAACCTTCGCATGCAAAAATGAGCACAATTGGAATTCTGGAGAGATTCGTGGAGGGAGAGGACTGGGTAGATTTTGTAGCTTGCCTGGACCAGTACTTCGTGGCCAACAAAATGGAGAAACCCACTGATGCAGTTAGGCGCAGGATGGTCTTCCTCACGGTTTGCGGTCCGAAAATCTATGGACTCAAAGAATCTTCTCGTCTGCAGGAATTGTGTGCTCTGGTATGTGACCATCTCAAACCAGAAGAAGACATCATCATCTCACGATATCGATTCTACAAGCACGTTCGTTCTGAAGGCCAGGATGTGTCAGAATTCGTTGCCGACCTAAGACGTCTAGCTGAACTGTGTAAGTTCGAAAACGCGTTGGGAGATATGCTGCGGGACTTCTTTGTAATCGGCATCAACCACGAGGTGATCCTGCGTAAGCTACTGGCGGCGGAAACGCTGGACTTGAGCAAGGCCATCACGATTGCCCAGGCATGCATGACAACGAACAAACACTTAGGGCAGAGCTGCATGTGGCAGGGCCTACTCAACTACATATGCGAAACCTGTGGCTGCTCAGAGTCCGCCAATGGGAAACAATCCGATTTCACCGTGTTGGCATTGTGGGGGCAATCATCAGCCTCATCAGTGTCGGTTTAAACAGTACATTTGTAAAGGCTGTTTAAGACAGGGTTATCTCCAGCGCATGTGTTCGCAACTGAGCAAGCATGCTGCGACACACCACGTGGAGGATGATGACCAGTATAGCGCGGATCTGGATATGCAATCCGAGATACCAGAGGAGGAAGTGTATGGACTGTATTCGTTCCTAACAAAGAGCCAACTGATAATTAATGTGAAACTTAACATGTGCCGGTACCAATGGAATTAGACACGGGTGCGACTCAATCAATAATGAGCCAGAGAACATTCGACAAGCTGTGGGATACTAAAGCTGTGAGGCCTAAGCTGAGTCCAGTCAATGCCAAGCTGCATACATACACTAAAGAACTCATAATGGTGATTGGCGGTGCATTAGTCAAGATGTCGAATGATGGTGCGGTTCATTATTTACCGTTATGGATTGTTCCAGGTAATGGTCCAACGTTGTTCGGCAGGAATTGGCTAGAAAAAATCAAATGGAATTGGAACGATATCCAAGTGTTGTCGACGGAGGATGATGCTCCATGTGCTCAAGTATTCAGCAAGTTCCCCTTGCTGTTTGAACCAGACATCAGCAAATTCACGGGAGCCAAGGTGCAGATCCACGTGGACTCGGGTGCAAGACCCGTCCATCATAAAGCTCGGGCAGTTCCGTACATGATGAGGGAGAAGATCGAAATCGAACTGGACAGACTCCAGCGAGAAGGGATCATATCACCGGTCGAATTTAACGAATGGGGGCCAGCCCCATTGTTCCTGTGTTGAAGAATGATGGCACTGTCAGGATTTGTGAAGACTACAAGGTTACGATTAACCGAGTTTCGAAACAGGATCAATACTCATTACCGAAGGCTGATGACCTGTTTGCAATGCTAGCCAGGGAGAAGTCGTTCACTAAACAGGATCTGACGTTGGCTTACATAACACAGGAGCTGGTCGAGACTTCGAAGAAACTTATGTGCATCAACACTCATAAAGGACTGTTTATCTATAACTGATGACCTTTCAGAATTCGCTCGGCTGCAGCCATATTTCAGAGGAACATGGAGAGTCTACGGAAGTCCATCCCTAGAACCATTGTGTTCCAAGATGCCATCCTGGTCACAGGTCGTGACACTGCCGAACATCTGAACAACCTGGAAGAGGTTCTACATTGTCTAGACAAAGTGGGACTCAGACTGAAACGTTCGAAGTGTGTCTTCGTGGCACCGGAAGTCGAATTCCTGGGGAGGAAAATTGCTGCTGATGGCATCAGGCCTATGGACTCAAAAACCATCAAAAATGTACCCAAGCCTCAGAATGTAACGGAGCTGCATTCATTCCTTGGTCTACTCAATTACTTCGGTAATTTCCTACCTAGATTGAGCACTTTATTAGAGCCACTGCATATGCTGTTAAGAAAAGGCGACAACTGGTTTGGGGTGCGTCTCAAGACAGAGCTTTTGAGAAAGCTACTAATCTGCTTTGCTCTAACAAGCTGCTGGTACATTATGATCCATGTAAGTGTCTCGTATTGGCCTGTGATGCTTCATCATATGGAGTTGGTTGCGTGCTCCAACAAGCCAATGAGTCTGGTAAACTACAACCTGTTGCGTATGCTTCTAAAAGTTTGTCAAAGGTGGAAAAAGCCTACAGCATCGTAGAAAAAGAAGCATTAGCCTATGTGTATGAGGTTAAAAAGATGCATCAGTACCTGTTTGGTCTTCGGTTTGAACTGGAAACCGATCACAAGCCACTCATTTCATTGTTTTCGGAAAACAAAGGTATCAATATCAGTGCATCGTCCCGCATCCAGAGGTGGGCGCTGACATTATCTGCCTATGATTATGTCATTCGCCATAGACCTGGCACTGAGAATTGTGCTGATGCACTGAGCCGTCTGCCGTTGCCCACACCGGAGGTGGAGACGTCACAACCGGCAGACCCACTGTTAGCCATGGATGCTTTTGAAAGTGAAGGAACCCCTGTCACAACTCAACAAGTTAAGACCTGGACTAGCCAGGACCTGATATTATCGATTGTGCAACATTGTGTCCTTAGTGGTCATTGGTCTGCCATACCCAAGCAAATGGGCGATGAGACCAAACCTTGCAACCGTCACAAAGACGAACTATCCATTCCGTCAGATTGTTTACTGTGGGGTAATCGTATTGTTATGCCTAAGAAAGGCAGAGAGAAATCTGTACCTGATCTACATAGCACTCATCCCGGTATTGTCATGATGAAAACCATTGCCAGGTCTCAACTATGGTGGCCTGGAATTGACTCTGATCTGGAATCATGTGTGAATCAGTGCAACACTTGCATGCAGCTAAGTAAAGCACCAGCGGAATCGCTGCTGAGTCTGTGGTCGTGGCCATCTAAACCATGGTCCAGGATCCACACCAACTTTGCAGGTCCCTTCCTGGGAAAGATGTTTTTAGTTGTGGTGGATGCATATTCCAAGTGAATAGAGTGTATAATCATGTCATCCAGTACATCCACAGCTACCATTGCGAGCCTTTGTGTCATGTTTGCCACTCATGGTCTGCCCGACATCGTTGTAAGCGACAACGGACCTTGCATCACTAGTCTGTAGTTTCAAGAGTTCATGAAACTCAATGGTATCAAACATGTGAGGTCAGCAACGGGGACTGGGAGAAATTTAGAACTCAGCAGAGGAGGACAAAGGGTTTGATTAGGGCAGGGAAAATGGAGTACAAGAAGAAGCTTGCAGGGAACATTAAGACGGATTGCAAAAGTTTCTATAGATATGTAAAGAGAAAAAAGTTAGTAAAGACAAACGTAGGTCCCCTGCAGTCAGAATCAGGGGAAGTCATAACGGGGAACAAAGAAATGGCGGACCAATTGAACAAGTACTTTGGTTCGGTATTCACTGAGGAGGACACAAACAACCTTCCGGATATAAAAGGGGTCGGAGGGTCTAGTAAGGAGGAGGAACTGAGGGAAATCCTTATTAGTCGGGAAATTGTGTTGGGGAAATTGATGGGATTGAAGGTCGATAAATCCCCAGGGCCTGATGGACTGCATCCCAGAGTACTTAAGGAGGTGGCCTTGGAAATAGTGGATGCATTGACAGTCATTTTCCAACATTCCATTGACTCTGGATCAGTTCCTATGGAGTGGAGGGTAGCCAATGTAACCCCACTTTTTAAAAAAGGAGGAAGAGAGATAACAGGGAATTATAGACCGGTCAGCCTGACATCGGTAGTGGGTAAAATGATGGAATCAATCATTAAGGATGTCATAGCAGTGCATTTGGAAAGAGGTGACATGATAGGTCCAAGTCAGCATGGATTTGTGAAAGGGAAATCATGCTTGACAAATCTTCTGGAATTTTTTGAGGATGTTTCCAGTAGAGTGGACAAGGGAGAACCAGTTGATGTGGTATATTTGGACTTTCAGAAGGCTTTCGACAAGGTCCCACACAAGAGATTAATGTGCAAAGTTAAAGCACATGGGATTGGGGGTAGTGTGCTGACATGGATTGAGAACTGGTTGTCAGACAGGAAGCAAAGAGTAGGAGTAAATGGGGACTTTTCAGAATGGCAGGCAGTGACTAGTGGGGTACCGCAAGGTTCTGTGCTGGGGCCCCAGCTGTTTACACTGTACATTAATGATTTAGACGAGGGGATTAAATGTAGTATCTCCAAATTTGCGGATGACACCAAGTTGGGTGGCAGTGTGAGCTGCGAGGAGGATGCTATGAGGCTGCAGAGCGATTTGGATAGGTTAGGTGAGTGGGCAAATGCATGGCAGATGAAGTATAATGTGGATAAATGTGAGGTTATCCACTTTGGTGGTAAAAACAGAGAGACAGACTATTATCTGAATGGTGACAGATTAGGAAAAGGGGAGGTGCAAAGAGACCTGGGTGTCATGGTACATCAGTCATTGAAGGTTGGCATGCAGGTACAGAAGGCGGTTAAGAAAGCAAATGGCATGTTGGCCTTCATAGCGAGGGGATTTGAGTACAGGGGCAGGGAGGTGTTGCTACAGTTGTACAGGGCCTTGGTGAGGCCACACCTGGAGTATTGTGTACAGTTTTGGTCTCCTAACCTGAGGAAGGACATTCTTGCTATTGATGGAGTGCAGCGAAGGTTCACCAGACTGATTGCCGGGATGGCGGGACTGACGTATCAAGAAAGACTGGATCAACTGGGCTTGTATTCACTGGAGTTCAGAAGGATGAGAGGAGACCTCATAGAAACGTTTAAAATTCTGACGGGGTTAGACAGGTTAGATGCAGGAAGAATGTTCTCAATGTTGGGGAAGTCCAGAACCAGGGGACACAGTCTAAGGATAAGGGGTAAGCCATTTAGGACCGAGATGAGGAGGAATTTCTTCACCCAGAGAGTGGTGAACCTGTGGAATTCTCTACCACAGAAAGTTGTTGAGGCCAATTCACTAAATATATTTAAAAAGGAGTTAGATGAAGTTAGGGGGATCAAGGGGTATGGTGAGAAAGCAGGAATGTGGTACTGAAGTTGCATGTTCAGCCATGAACTCATTGAATGGCGGTGCAGGCTAGAAGGGCCGAATGGCCTACTCCTGCACCTATTTTCTATGTTTCTATGTTTCTATGTAATGGTCAAGCAGAGCATGCTGTCCAAACCATCAAGCAGAGTATGAAACATGTAACTCAAGATTCACTGTAGACTCGCTTGTCACGCATATTGCTTAATTACAGGACAAGACCCCAAACGCTTACCGGGGTCCCTCCTGCTGAACTATTGATGAAGAGAGGTCTCCAGACCAGGCTCTCTCTCGTCCACCCTGACTTGAACGATCATGTTGAATACAGACGTCAAAGTCAGCAGTGCATGATCGTGCAGCCGTGTCACATGACGTCTCTGTTAATGATCCTATGTATGTACTAAATTATGGTCAAGGTCCCAAGTGGATTGCCGGTACTGTTACGGCCAAGGAGGGTAACGGAGTGTTTATCATCAAGCTCAAGAATGGGCAAACATGCAGGAAACATGTTGATCAGATAAAACTGCGGCACACTGATGAACCGGTACAGTCTGAGGAAGACACAATCGATGACCAACCAACCTACCCATCCTCAGTCATCAGAGGACTCCGCTGTCATCAATGAATCTGGACTTTCAATCCCTGACATGGTCATTGCCACTCCCATCAGATCGGCTACCCAGCCCCCAGTCATAACAGACTCAGAACACTCACCCAAAGCTGGAGTTGAACTAAGACGATCAACTCGGGAGCGGAAAGCCCCGGAGCGTCTCGATTTGTAAAAAGACTGTTACTAATATCTTAAAGGGGGATATTGTCATGCTTGGGGTTACTCACCACCAGGTGGCGCGACTGTCGGAGGTCATTGGGCTGTATGCACATGTGTGCAGCCCAGGTATAAAAGCCAAGCCATCATGTAATGTGATCACTTTAGGTGCTAATAAAGCAGAGCCAGGTTTGTACCTGTTAGTTTACACTATTCAGTCTGTCGAGTTATTACATACATAACAATAGGGTTGGGAGATTTGGCCAGTTTTTGTTTTCCTGATTATTATCAAGCCACTTCTGCTGGAAGTGCATGGGCCTGGATGTCAAATGAGGATAAGGTGAGGCTTGGCTGTGATCACCTAGCAATTGAATATCCTGAAACTTCTCATGAGCTATGCTTGCACAGAAAGAATTGTCACACAAGTGAGATACCAGAAGATGTCTGAGACAAATAGAACAGTGCCATAGCAAGGAGCCAACAACTTCAGGAAATGAAGAGAGATGGGGAGAAACTTAATGCACAAAAAAAAGTTTGCTGAGTGTCTTGTTTCACTTTTTTCCCAAATGACCTTTATTTTTGCACTTTCAAGACAATGCCTTATGAGTTGTAGTTGGGAGGATGGGCAGATAAGCTCTGTGGGGAAGTTTTTCTCCAGAGCAGTGTTCAGGTGGCCAGCCGACGCTAGCCAGCCACCCGATTATCCCAACGGAAGGCCTGGTTCATTTGAGTATCAGAACTCATTGACATATGGCAGGCAGGCTGTGGGCAGACAGCAAGCTCCCTGGGCAGCCCGGGTAGCCTTCTGGCCCGGAAGAAGGTGGATCAGGGGCAGGAGGTCCATTCTCGGGACATTCGGAGACTCCATGCAGCAACGTCCCATTACATTTCTGAGGAGCCTGGAGAAGCATTTCTGCTCTTCCGGGCCCTACAAAAGAAAGTTAAAACTTACCTGCTGGGCTCCTCTTCAGCTGGACTGCCAGCTAATAGTCGGAACATGCACGGTGCACGCTCGGCCCAGTTGAGTCCTAAAATGCCACTCAAGGTCCAATGTATCTCATGATCCCAGTTTGCATATTTAAAGGTCCTGCTGCCTGATTCAGGCGGGTGTTCCTGCTCTCCAGTGCTTGACCCTTGGGAATATAGCATCGGCCACAGGGCAGGAATGGGGAGGTAAGGCATATCCCATCATTTTCAGGATGCTACCAATTTTCGCTAGTCAAAAGGCCTCCGATTCTCCCCCTGTGATTTCTAGTGTCAGTTTTTGGATGTGTGCTTTTTGTGAATGTAGGATTAGTGGTGCCACTTTTTCTCTTGGGAGATGCTTCTTCCTGCCAAGGCCCAGCTGATAAGTAATAACATTTCTCACATATACAGTGTATTAAGTGACATGAAACAAGCATAGAACTGTTTCTGGGGCACCGCATCCGTTTAACAATGCTGTAGTAATTTTACTCGGACTTTAATAATCACAGAACCATGTGTTTGATATTCTGTTTCTGTTGGCTTCACCAGAACTGAAACACTTCATCTTTATAACATCTTTATCCTCCAGGATATTGTCTAACTAGTATGCTGATTCTTGGCGTTTGATGTGTTAATGGCTTAAAACATTGTTTCCATTACTATATACTTAAAATAAGGGCTGGCGCTGTTCTCTGCATTTTCCTGTAGCTGTCGCGCTGCAAACATCATGTCCGTTGTGCCCCGTAGGGGACAAAATCCGCACTGTGACTCCGGGAGGAGCTCCTCGGCCACGAGAAGAAGACGGTTGAGGAGGACTCTAGCGACGACTTTCCCAGTGGCTGATAGCAGGGAAATTCCTCTGTAGTTGCCCCAGTCAGACTTGTCCCCTTTTTTAAGGATGGTCACAATTACTGCATCTCTCAGATCCCCCCATGCTCTCCGCCCTCCAGATGATAGAGATGAGGTCGTCTACTTGTGCCAGCAGTGCCTCTCCGCCATACTTCAATGGCTCAGCAGGGATTCCGTCCGCACCCGTAGCCTTGTTGTTTTTGAACTGTCTTATGGCTTTTTCTACCTCGTGCAGTGTTGGGGTCTCACTGAGGTGGTGGCGGGTAGCATGCTGCGGAATGGAGTCGAGAACACTCGAGTCAAAGGCAGAGTCTCGATTGAGGAGATCTTCGAAATGCTCATTCCAGCGGGCCCTGACTGCCTCGGTGTCCTTGATGAGTGTTTCCCCATTCTTGGCCAGCAGTGGGATGGGGCCTTGGCTGTTTGCAACGTAGATGGTTTTGACTGCGATGAAGAATCCTCACAGATCATGGTCGTCGGCCAGCTGCTGTGTCTCCTGTGCTTTCTTCATCCACCACCTGTTCTTTATGTCCCGGGTTTTTTGTTGGACCTCAGCCTTGAGCCGTCTGTAATGCTGTTTTGCTGTTCCCACATTGGGTTGTTGTTTAAGGCTCAGAAACGCCCTGCGCTTGCGATCTATTAGCTCTTGGATCTCTTGCTCATGCTCATCAAACCTGGTGCTTCCTGGTTGAGTAACCAGTGTCTCTTTGCAGGACACTAGTTATGGAGGCCTGGAGGGCAGACCAAGCGCTGTGGGCATTCTGCGTCTTGGGGTCGTCGAGGCATGCCAGGTTAGTTGTGAGGCGCTGGCTCTCTTAGCTGGGTCCTTAAGTGCTCCGGCATTGACTTTTTTTGCAGCACTGCTTCTGCTGCCCCCTCCGCTTTGGGGCTATGTTGATGTCGATGATGGATCGGATTAGGCGGTGGTCCATCCAACAGTCGTCTGCTCCTGTCATGGCGCAGGTGATGCGCACATCCTTGCGATCCCTGGCTCGTGCGATGACAAAGTCGAGCAGGTGCCAGTGCTTGGAGTGAGAATGTTGCCACGATGCCTTGCATTTGTCCCTCTGGCGGAACAAGGTGTTGGTGATGACAAGTTTGTGCTCTAGACATTTTGTCAGGAGCAGGGTGCCACTGGAGTTGGCT
Source organism: Pristiophorus japonicus (assembly GCF_044704955.1). Classification (NCBI taxonomy): domain Eukaryota; kingdom Metazoa; phylum Chordata; class Chondrichthyes; family Pristiophoridae; genus Pristiophorus; species Pristiophorus japonicus. The sequence continues at coordinate 224,206,525 of NC_091981.1, forward strand.
TTCCCTATCCCCCTCTCTGCCAGTCATGCCCCCCCCCCCCCCCCCCAGAGGTCTGTATCCTTGCCAACCCTGGCATTTAAGTCACCGAGGAGGATCAGTTTGTCGCCCACGGGGACGCAGGACAGGGATTTTTCGAGGTTGGCGTAAAAACCCTCTTTGGCCTCATCAGTTGCATCAAGTGTCGGGGCGTACGCACTGATGACTGTGGCGCACTGGTTCCAGGATAGGGTGAGTCGAAGAGTCATGAGGCGTTCGTTAGTCCCGCAGGGGAAGTCTTTGAGGCGGTCAACCCGCTCGTTTTTGGTGGCGAAGCCGACTCCGTACAGGAAAAATGCAGAGAACAGTGCCAGTGTCTACCGCGAGGGTCTATGGAGTGTCCTCCTCTGTTTCGGATGTCCCCAAAAGTTCGTCACCATCCTCTGCCTGCTCCACGACGACATGCTGGCTGTGATCCTTACCAACGGATCCACCACAGACCCAATCCACGTCCAGACCGGGGTCAAGCAGGGCTGCGTCATTGCCCCAACCCTCTTCTCAATCTTTCTCGCCGCCATGCTCCACCTCAGTCAACAAGCTCCCTGCTGGAGTGGAACTAAACTACAGAAACAGTGGGACCCTGTTCAACCTTCGCCGTCTCCAGGCCAGATCCAAGACCACCCCAACCTCTGTCGTCGAGCTACAGTACGCGGACGACGCCTGCGTCTGCGCACATACAGATGGCGCACTCCAGGACATAGTCGACGTATTTACTGAGGTGTACGAAAGCATAGGTCTTAACGCTAAACATCCGTAAGACAAAGGTCCTCCACCAGCCTGTCTTCACCGCCCAGCACTGCCCCCCAGTCATCAAGATCCATGGCGAGGCCCTGGACACCGTGGACCACTTCCCATATCTCGGGAGCCTCCTATCAACAAGAGCAGGCATCGACAAAGAGATCCAACAACGCCTCCAGTACGCCAGTGCAGCCTTCGGAAAAGAGTGATTGAAGACTAGGCCCTCCAAACTGCCACCAAGCTCATGGTCTACAGGGCTGTAGTAATACCTGTTCTCCTGTATGGCTCAGAGACATGGATCATGTACAGTAGACACCAAGTTGCTGGAATAATATCACCATCGATGTCTACGCAAGATTCCACAAATCCCCTGGGAGGACAGGTGCACCAACATCAGCGTCCTCACTCAGGCTAACATCCCCAGCATTGAAGCACTGACCACACGCGATCAGCTCCGCTGGGCAGGCCACATAGAAACATAGAAAATAGGTACAGGAGTAGGCCATTCGGCCCTTCGAGCCTGTACCACCATTCAATAAGATCATGGCTGATCATAATTCGCATTGCCAGACACGAGACTCCCAAAGCAAGTGCTCTACTCGGAGCTCCTTCATGGCAAACGAGCCAAAGATGGGCAGCCGAAATGCTACAAGGACACCCTCAAAGACTCCCTGATAAAGTGCAACATCCCCACTGACACCTGGGAGTCCCTGGCCCAAGACCACCCTAAGTGGAGGAAGTGCATCCGAGAGGGCGCTGAGCACCTCAAGTCTCAACGCCGAGAGCATGCAGAAATCAAGCGCAGACAGTGGAAAGAGAGTGCGGCAAACCAGTCCCACCCACCCCTTCCCTCAACGACTATCTGTCCCACCTGTGTCAGAGTCTGTGGCTCTCGTATTGGACTGTTCAGCCACCAAAGAATTCACTTCAGGAGTGGAAGCAAGTCTTCCTCAATTCAGAGGGACTGCCTATGATGATGACTTAAAATAAAGAATTCAGAATAAATGTAATATTGTGCTGCGGCAGCGGCTGAAGCAGCAACAGTTATTCAAATGTTATTGAAGTTTGAACTGGAGTAGCATGGAATAAGAAAACACCATTAAGTTTACCAAGCTCAGTCTATCGACAAACTATGTGCAATCTGTCACATTCATTTAATTTTCTGAGGGGAATTTCTCCTTGACCAATAAATTGAGCACAACTTTAAAATGTCTATCTATCCTTACACCTTCATTTTTCAGCATTAATTAATGGATCCGATAGCATTGAAGCCATCTTGTCCCTTGGAGGATTTACTCATCTCCATATCTATGCATTTATCCTAATGACCGCACATGCCATCGCACCCCTCCCCCACCTCTGTTTTAACTGAATATCATATCTGTAATGTATTTGCTTCATGGGTTTTTTGATTAAGAATTCATAGTAATGCATTGCTATTAAGAACTAGTTGGTTTAAGAACAAAGGTTTAATAATCGCACTACACATTACTAGTTCATCCACTAGGCTCACAACTGTATACCTCATTGTGGAAGACCTCGACCCAAGTCTTGTGAACATCACGTGACTGGCTGAGCCACTCACAATGCAGCAGCTCTACAACTATTTTAGTTGCACCTGTAAAACAAATGTAAATCAAGTTCCCCCTGATTAAAGGGGGCGGGGGCACCAAAATCGACAAATTAATCAAATTAACTTTTAACAATAATGGTTCAAATTAAAATTTGGTTGCCGGAGGTGGTGATGCACACCAGTTCTTCCGCCACCTCTCACGGAAGGCCGAGCACCTTCTCGAGGAAGGTACTCCATCTCTAGGGACAACCTGGCTCGGATGTAACCGTGGAAGAGAGTCAGGCAGTCGGGGTGAACGACCCCCTCGACCGCCCGCTGCCTGGACTGGCTGATGGCCCCCTTGGCCATGCCCAGGAGCAGTCCTATGAGGAGGCTTTCCGACTTGCCTGCTCCCCTCCGCACAGGGTGCCCAATGTTCAGGAGTGTGGGACCGAAGTGCAACCTGAATTCGAGGAGCAGCCCCTTCAAATATTGAAGAGGACTGCGACCTCACACATTCAACATAGATGTGGAACATGGACTCCTCCATTCCGCAGAAATTACAGGCGGCCTGGGAGCCCGTGAACCGACTTAAAAACCTATTGCATGGGACTGCTCCATGCAACACCCTCCAGACCAAGTCCCCAATAAATAGAGGGAGGACTCCCGCATAGAGAGCACTCCATTGGGGACCTCCGCCTCCGCTTGATGGCAAGGTGATGTGCCATGGCATGTTCGGACGGCAGACGAGTATGGCAAAGTGGAGAGTGGCAACAGCTCTACAAACCTGTGAACATACTCACAGGTGCATACATTACAATATCCACTTCTTCTCATTGGCATCATCATGGGTGGTTTGCATTCATATCAGTTTGTGTGTCACCTTATTTTACTTATCAACCTCTGCTCAAAATATTTTGGTACAACTGAGAAATAATTTATCTCCGAGTGTGCCTCTGATGAGGTAAACTTGTTTCAATGGTGATTAATTTTCTGTGTTTCCAATTTATCTTGTCATGTGCTTGGTTCAGACTGTTAATGTAATAGTCTCACCTGCATATTCAGTGACATGAACCAGTCAGACTACAATGTTTAGTCTCGTGAATGGCCTAACATTTGGATTTTGGTGCCAGGTACCAATCAAGAACTGTATAGGTTACATTTGCTTTGAAACCATGAAGATGGAGGCGATAGCGGAGGGGAAATCGCCCCCTTCTTTAAGGCCCATTACCGGGCAGTAAGGCCTTTCCGCCCTGGGGCAGGTGGCGGGGCTGGCCCATCCGCAATTGCCTCCGAGCTGGGGGTGGCGGGAACGGGTTTCCGCCACGCCATGTTACCACCCTCCCAGCGGCGACGCCTTACTGCCCGGCGGTGACCCCTTACCGCCACTTGGGGAAAGCAGGGCTGCAAGGCGGAAAGCTGCCAGTGGCTGGGCGGTGCGGCTGGCCTTAAAGGGGAGGGCGCATGGCCGTGGCCGCCATTTTTAAAAATTGTCTGCCGACACCTGAGTCAGCCCAACAATGGTGGCTGCTCGTGGCCAACAGGTGGCCTGGCTGAATCCCTCCCTGGTAGCCCAGCAGGCTCCACGTTGAACTTGCAGAGTCCCTCCCCTTTAAGTGAAGGTGAGGGACGTTGCGATACGTCAGCGCGACGCGTGACCATTTCAGCACGGTGGCGATGAACACTGCCCCGCACAAACCCGCCCCTACACCACCTCAAACAGCGCCCCAAAGCACTGAAAGGCGGTGTCAGAGTTAAAAAGCCGATTTTCCAGCTCTTCCCTCTGACTCCTGCCGGATGGTAAATCTCCGGTTAATTCAAAGTGCCCTCCCCAATTTCCCGCAGAGGGCAATTTCGACGCCAGAGAAAACTAGTAAGGAAACTTATTTAAAGTTAAAAAATAAAAAAAAAGCAAAGTTCAAATAGTGAGTTGATAAGAAAATAGGGGAAAAGAGAGAATGGGAAAAGCAAAGACGGGTAGAACAGAAGTAAGGTTTTTAAAATATTCTCATCAGAACTTGCAACTGCGAGGGTGTAAAATGGATGACATTGGATTGGCTGCCTGTTCAATGTCCCCCTCTATTCTTACCATTGTGGAAACCATGGGCCCAAGTTTCCACATGATTTGCGCCTGATTTTTAGGAGCAACTGGTGGAGAACGAACTATCTTAGAATTCGCAATTCTCCACATTTTTTTTTCTGCAGTTCTAGTCAGGTAGAACAGTTCTACTTTGGAACAGAATTTTTTCTTCAAAAGAGGGCGTGTCTGGCCACTGACGCCTGATTTGAAAGTTTCCACAGTGAAAATGTACTCCAAACTAAAGTAGAATGGAGCAAGTGAAGATTTTTGTAGAACTGAAAAAACCTGTTCTACACATTAAAAAATCAGGCGCAGGTTACAAATCAGGCGTCCAGAACGAGGTGGGGGGGGGGAGGGAACTCATTAAATGCTACAATCAATCTTTATTTATACTTATACAAATATTATACAAATAAATCCAACCTGAATAAACATTTATAAGCAAAGAAAAGATTAAATAAACCATCTTCCTACCTGTGTGAAAGTGCTTCAGCCAGGAAGAATGGTGCAGCAAGCCTCACAAAACGAGGGAGCCGACCGAACGCGGGCGGGGGGGAGGAGGAGGGAGCTGACCGAACGCGGGTGGGGAGGGAGGAGGGAGCCGATGAACGTGGGGGTGGGGGGGAAGAGAGGGGAGGGGGGAAGTGTATCGGGGGGTGGCAGTGTGTCGGGGTGGCAGTGTATCGGGGGGGGGGGGCGGCAGTGTATCGGGGAGGGGGCAGTGTATCGGGGGGTGGCAGTGTATCGGGGCGGCCACCACACATGGGATCTGGCTATAGCTTTCATCATTACTATGCCTGGGTGGGTACTGTGTAGGTTGCGTATGAATATTTCCATACCTTTCTTCGGCAAAACCACGCGATTACCCCACAAAAGACAGTCCGCCTGTAAGGACATTTCGTCTTTGCGCCGTGGAACTGCTTGATCTCTTCATGCATCTCTGCTGGGATGTTGGACCAGCTCCCATGGAGGACACAGTTTTTTACAAGGGGCAGTAAAGGATCCTGGCTGGTCCAGGTCCTGATCTGGCGGGCCGTAATGGGTGACTTTTCATTTTCAAATGCATCCATCACCAAGAGCAAGTCTACAGGCTGTGCCATTTCCATCCTGGTGGTGGGCAATGGTAGCCGACTGAGAGCATCAGCGCAGTTCTCTGTGCCTGGCCTGTGGCGAATTACATAGTTATATGCAGACAGCGTGAGCGCCCATCTTTGGATGTGAGCAGAAGCATTGGTATTAATACCTTTCCTCTCTGAGAATAGCGATATGAGCGGCTTATGGTTAGTTTCTAACTCGAACTTAAGCCCAAACAGATACTAGTGCATTTTTTTCACCCAGTGAACGCATGCCAGAGCTTCTTTTTCAATCATGCTGTAGGCCCTTTCGGCTTTGGATAAACACCTGGACGCATAAGCAACCGGTTGCAATGTTCCCGATTTGTTTGCTTGTTGTAGTACACACCCGACCCCATACAAAGACGTATCGCAAGCTGGCACTAAACGTTTACATGGGTCATACAGAACAAGCAGTTTGTTGGAACATAACAGATTTCTGGCTTTCTCAAAAGCAGTCTCTTGTAATTTCCCCCATACCCAGTCGTCTCACTTGCGTAGCAACACATGTAGAGGTTCTAGCAAGGTGCTTAACCCGGGTAGGAAATGACCAAAATAATTGAAGAGTCCCAGGAACGACCGTAGCTCCATCACATTCTGTGGTCTTGACGCGTTCTTTATGGCCTCCGTCTTGGCGTCGGTGGGTCTGATGCCATCTGCCGCGCTTCTTCTCCCTAAGAACTCAACCTCTGGCGCCAGAAAAACACATTTCGAGTGTTTCAACCTGAGTCCCACACAATCTAGCCAACTTAGAACCTCTTCCAGGTTCTGCAAGTGTTCGATGATGTCCCGACCTGTGATCAATATGTCGTCCTGGAAAACCACGGTGCGCGGAACCGACTTTAGCAGACTCTCCATGTTCCTTTGGAAAAATAGCTGCGGCCGATCGAATCCCAAACGGTCATCTGTGCGTGTTGATGCAGGTGAGGCCTTTCGAAGATTCCACCAGCTCCTGCGTCATGTAGGCCGAGATCAGGTCCAACATGGTGAACGCCTTCCCTCCTGCCAGTGTCGCAAATAGGTCGTTCGTGGGACTGGACTGGTTAGATGCAGGAAGAATGTTTCCGATGTTGGAAGTCCAGAACCAGGGGACACAGTCTTAGGATAAGGGGTAGGCCATTTAGGACTGAGATATGAGGAGAAACTTCTTCATTCAGAGAGTTGTGAACCTGTGGAATTCCCTACCGCAGAGAGTTGTTGATGCCAGTTCATTGGATATATTCAAGAGGGGGTTAGATATGGCCCTTACTGCTAAAGGGATCAAGGGGTATGGAGAGAAAGCAGGAAAGGGGTACTGAGGTGAATGATCAGCCATGATATTGAATGGTGGTGCAGGCTCGAAGGGCCAAATGGTCTACTCCTACACCTATTTTCTATGTTTCTATGGTCCTGCAGCGAAAAACAGTTAATCGTTACCTTATAGTCCCCACAAATTCTGATCGTGCCATCGCCCTTGAGAACCGGAATAATTGGACTGGCCCACTCGTTGAACTCAACCGGCATGCTGATGCCCTCTCGTTGCAGCTTGTCCAGCTCAATCTCCACTTTCTCTCGCATCATGTATGGCACCGCCTGTGCCTTGTGGTGGATGGGTCGTGTACCCGGAACCAAGTGGATCTGCACCTTCGCCCCAGAGAAATTTCCGATGGCTGGCTCAAACAACGACGGGAACTTGCTCAAAACCTGGGCACATGAGGTGTCGTCGACAGACGAAAACGCTCGGATGTCGTCCCAGTTCCTGCGGATTTTTGCCAGCAGCTTCTGCCAAACAGTGTGGGGCCATCTCCTGGTACAATCCATAGTGATAATTCGTGCACTGCCAATTACAGGGATCAGCTCTTTAGTGAAAGTTCTTAGCTTGGTATGAATAGTGCTCAGCTTTGGCCTTTGTGCCTTGTTGTACTACAGCCTGTTGAAGGCCTTTTTGCTCATGATAGACTGACTCGCACCTGAGTCCAATTCCATGGATAACGGAATTCCGTTCAGTTCAACTTTTAACATAATCGGTGGACATTTCGTGGTGAAGGTGTGTAGCCCGTACACTTCTGCCTCCTCGGTTCGAGTCTCCAGTTCAGTTTTATCCACCATAGATCGGTCTTCCTCTGCAACTTGGTGGTTTGCAGGGTTTGCAGCTCGCCTGCATATTCGCTGGAGGTGTCCCATTGTTCCATGGCCTTTGCACGCATAGTGTTTGAAGCGGCATTGATGGGCTCGATGATCACCTCCGCAGCTAACAAGGTGTTAATTGCCTAGCATTCACACTTGATGGCGGCTCTGAGTCATCTGAGGTCGTGCAGCTGCCAGTGTGTATGTTCTGCCGTATGCATTCCTGCCTGAAAACGACGTTACTTTGTGTACAGTACTTGCCGATGCATCTTTATGCTGCAAAATTTGTTTGGTGTTATGGCTGATGGACATAAATGCCTAGGCTATTGTTATGGCTTTGCTCAGGTTCGGTGTTTCAACAGTCAATAGTTTGTGAAGGATAACCTCATGGCCAGTGCCAAGCACAAAAAAAGTCTCCGCATTTGCTCCAGGAATCCATCGAATTCGCAATGTCCTGCAAGGCACCTTAGTTCGGCGACGTAGCTCGCCACTTCCTGGCCTTCAGCCCGTTGATATGTATAAAATCGATACCTTGCCATCAGAACGCGCTCCTTCGGATTTAGGTGCTCCCGGACCAGTGTACACAGTTCTTCATATGATTTGGTTGTTGTTTTCACTAGAGCAAGAAGATTCTTCATGAGGCCATAGGCCACGGTGAGGAGGATCGCCCATTCCCTTCCAGCTCGTTGGCCATGAAGTATTGGTCGAGTCGCTCAACGAAGGCTTCCCAATCGTCACCTTCTGAGAATTTCTCCAGGATACCAACAGTTCTCTGCATTTTCACATGATGGTTCGGTATCTATTACTCGTCGCCAGTTGTTATATCTCAAATAAAGCAATGTGACTGAGTACTGCAGGCTTGAGTAAGTGTGACCTTAGTCTCTATTCTGACTCCAGAGTGCTGGCACTGCATGGGAGGCCTGGTTATGTGCAGTGCTCCCAAGGGATGCTGGGATCCCTTGGGACTCCAACAGATGTGCCCTCTGGTGGCGATAGAATGCTCGTTACAAGGTGTTGCATACATAACAACAGATGGTACTCCCACAGTGCTATTAAGGAGGGAATTCCAGGATATTGACCCAGTGACGATGAAGGAACGGTGATATACTTCCAACTCAGAATGCTGTGTGGCTTGGAGGGGAACGTGGAGATGGTGGTGTTCCCATGCGCCTGCTGCCCTTGTCCTTTTAAGTAGTAGGAGTCGCGGGTTTGGGAAGTGCTGCTGAAGAAGCCTTGGCGAGTTGCTGCGGTGTATCTTGTGAATGGTACACACTGCGGTCACGGTAGGCAGGTGGTGGAGGAAGTGAATGTTTAAGGTGGTGGATGAGGTGCCAATCAAGCAGGCTGCTTTATCCTGCATGGTGTCGGGCTTCTTGAGTGTTGGAGCTGCACTCATCCAGGCAAGTGGAGAGTATTCCATCACACTCCTGACTTGTGCCTTGTAGATGGTGGAAAGACTTTGGGGAGTCAGGAGTTGAGACACTCGCCGCAGAATACCCAACCTTTGACCTGCCCTTGTAGCCATAATATTTATGTGGCTGTTCCAATTAAGTTTCTAGTCAGTGGTGACCCCAAGGATGTTGATGGTGGGGGATTCAGCGATGGTAATGCCGCTGAATGTCAAGGGGCGGTCGTTAGACTCTCGCTTGTTGGGGATGGTCATTGCCTGGCGTTTGTGTGGTGCGAATGTTACTTGCCACTTAACGGTCCAATCTTGTATGCCATTCAGGTCTTGCTGCATGTGGGAATGGACTGCTTCATTATCTGAGGAATTGCGAATAGCACTGAGTTCTGTGCAATCATCAGCGAACACCCCACTTCTGATCTAATGATGGAGGTCATTCTCACCTCACCTCTGGAATTCAGTTCTTTGTCCATGTTTGGACCAAAGTTGTAATGAGGTCTGGAGCTGAGTGGTCCTGGTGGAACCCAAACTGGGCATCAGTGAGCAGGTTATTGGTGAATAAGTGCCGCTTGATAGCACTGTCGAACTCAGGGACACTTCCGGTGTCCCTGACGACTACGTGTGCGGGAAGTGTGTCCACCTCCGGCTCCTGACGGTCCGCGTTACGGAATTGGAGCTGAGGGTGGATTTACTCTGGAGCATCCACGATGCTGAGAATGACGTGAGTATCACGTGTAGTGAGTTGGTCTTACCGCAGGGAAAGTGTCCACAGCCAGATAGGGAATGGAAGACCAGCAGGAAGAGTAGTGCAAGGAAGGTAGTGCAGGGGTCCCCTGTGGTCATCCCCCTGCAAAACAGATACACCGCTTTGGGTACTGTTGAGGGGAATGACTCATCAGGGGAGGGCAGCAGCAGCCAAGTTCATGGCACCGTGGCTGGCTCTGCTGCACAGGAGGGCAAGAAAAAGAGTGGGAGAGCGATAGTGATAGGGGATTCAATTGTGAGGGGAATAGATAGGCGTTTCTGCGGCCGCAACCGAGACTCCAGGATGGTATGTTGCCTCCCTGGTGCAAGGGTCAAGGATGTCTCGGAGCGGGTGCAGGACATTCTGAAATGGGAGGGAGAACAGCCAGTTGTCGTGGTGCACATTGGTACCAACGACATAGGTAAAAAAAGGGATGAGGTCCTACGAAACGAATTTAAGGAGCTAGGAGCTAAATTAAAAAGTAGGACCTCAAAAGTAGTAATCTTGGGATTGCTACCAGTGCCACGTGATAGTCAGAGTAGGAATCGCAGGATAGCGCAGATGAATACGTGGCTTGAGCAGTGGTGCAGCAGGGAGGGATTCAAATTCCTGGGGCATTGGGACCGGTTCTGGGGGAGGTGGGACCAGTACAAACCGGACGGTCTGCACCTGGGCAGGACCGGAACCAATGTCCTAGGGGGAGTGTTTGCTAGTGCTGTTGGGGAGGATTTAAACTAATATGGCAGGGGGATGGGAACCAATGCAGGGAGACAGAGGGAAACAAAAAGGAGACAAAAGCAAAAGACAGAAAGGAGATGAGGAAAAGTGGAGGGCAGAGAAACCCAAGGCAAAGAACAAAAAGGGCCACTGTACAGCAAAATTCTAAAAGGACAAAGGGTGTTAATAAAACAAGCCTGAAGGCTTTGTGTCTTAATGCAAGGAGTATCCGCAATAAGGTGGATGAATTAATTGTGCAAATAGATGTTAACAAATATGATGTGATTGGGATTACGGAGACGTGGCTCCAGGATGATCAGGGCTGGGAACTCAACATTCAGGGGTATTCAACATTCAGGAAGGATAGAATAAAAGGAAAAGGAGGTGGGGTAGCATTGCTGGTTAAAGAGGAGATTAATGCAATAGTTAGGAAAGACATTAGCTTGGATGATGTGGAATCTATATGGGTAGAGCTGCAGAACACCAAAGGGCAAAAAACGTTAGTAGGAGTTGTGTACAGACCTCCAAACAGTAATAGGGATGTTGGGGAGGGCATCAAACAGGAAATTAGGGGTGCATGCAATAAAGGTGTAGCAGTTATAATGGGTGACTTTAATATGCACATAGATTGGGCTAGCCAAACTGGAAGCAATACGGTGGAGGAGGATTTCCTGGAGTGCATAAGGGATGGTTTTCTAGACCAATATGTTGAGGAACCAACTAGGGGGGAGGCCATCTTAGACTGGGTGTTGTGTAATGAGAGAGGATTAATTAGCAATCTCATTGTGCGAGGCCCCTTGGGGAAGAGTGACCATAATATGGTGGAATTCTGCATTAGGATGGAGAATGAAACAGTTAATTCAGAGACCATGGTCCAGAACTTAAAGAAGGGTAACTTTGAAGGTATGAGGCGTGAATTGGCTAGGATAGATTGGCGAATGATACTTAGGGGGTTGACTGTGGATGGGCAATGGCAGACATTTAGAGACCGCATGGATGAATTACAACAATTGTACATTCCTGTCTGGCGTAAAAATAAAAAAGGGAAGGTGGCTCAACCGTGGCTATCTAGGGAAATCAGGGATAATATTAAAGCCAAGGAAGTGGCATACAAATTGGCCAGAAATAGCAGCGAACCTGGGGACTGGGAGAAATTTAGAACTCAGCAGAGGAGGACAAAGGGTTTGATTAGGGCAGGGAAAATGGAGTACGAGAAGAAGCTTGCAGGGAACATTAAGGCGGATTGCAAAAGTTTCTATAGGTATGTAAAGAGAAAAAGGTTGGTGAAGACAAACGTAGGTCCCCTGCAGTCAGAATCAGGGGAAGTCATAACGGGGAACAAAGAAATGGCAGACCAATTGAACAAGTACTTTGGTTCGGTATTCACTAAGGAGGACACAAACAACCTTCCGGATATAAAAGGGGTCAGAGGGTCTAGTAAGGAGGGGGAACTGAGGGAAATCTTTATTAGTCGGGAAATTGTGTTGGGGAAGTTGATGGGATTGAAGGCCGATAAATCCCCAGGGCCTGATGGACTGCATCCTAGAGTACTTAAGGAGGTGGCCTTGGAAATAGCGGATGCATTGACAGTCATTTTCCAACATTCCATTGACTCTGGCTACCCTCCACTCCATAGGAACTGATCCAATGTAACCCCACTTTTTAAAAAAGGAGGAAGAGAGAAAACAGGGAATTATAGACTGGTCAGCCTGACCTCAGTAGTGGGTAAAATGATGGAATCAATTATTAAGGATGTCATAGCAGTGCATCTGGAAAATGGTGACATGATAGGTCCAAGTCAGCATGGATTTGTGAAAGGGAAATCATGCTTGACAAATCTTCTGGAAATTTTGAGGATGTTTCCAGTAAAGTGGACAAAGGAGAACCAGTTGATGTGGTATATTTGGACTTTCAGAAGGCTTTCGACAAGGTCCCACACAAGAGATTAATGTGCAAAGTTAAAGCACATGGGATTGGGGGTAGTGTGCTGACGTGGATTGAGAACTGGTTGTCAGACAGGAAGCAAAGAGTAGGAGTAAACGGGTACTTTTCAGAATGGCAGGCAGTGACTAGTGGAGTGCCGCAAGGTTCTGTGCTGGGGCCCCAGCTGTTTACATTGTACATTAATGATTTAGACGAGGGGATTAAATGCAGTATCTCCAAATTTGCGGATGATACTAAGTTGGGTGGCAGTGTGAGCTGCGAGGAGGATGCTATTAGGCTGCAGAGTGACTTGGATAGGTTAGGTGAGTGGGCAAATGCATGGCAGATGAAGTATAATGTGGATAAATGTGAGGTTACCCACTTTGGTGGTAAAAACAGAGAGACAGATTAGGAAAAGGGAAGGTGCAACGAGACCTGGGTGTCATGGTACATCAGTCATTGAAGGTTAGCATGCAGGTACAGCAGGCGGTTAAGAAAGCAAATGGCATGTTGGCCTTCATAGCGAGGGGATTTGAATACAGGGGCAGGGAGGTGTTGCTACAGTTGTACAGGGCCTTGGTGAGGCCACACCTGGAGTATTGTGTACAGTTTTGGTCTCCTAACTTGAGGAAGGACATTCTTGCTATTGAGGGAGTGCAGCGAAGGTTCACCAGACTGATTCCCGGGATGGCGGGACTGACCTATCAAGAAAGATTGGATCAACTGGGCTTGTATTCACTGGAATTCAGAAGAATGAGAGGGGACCTCATAGAAACGTTTAAAATTCTGACGGGTTTAGACAGGTTAGATGCAGAAAGAATGTTCCCAATGTTGGGGAAGTCCAGAACCAGGGGTCACAGTCTGAGGATAAGGGGTAAGCCATTTAGGACCGAGATGAGGAGAAACTTCTTCACCCAGAGAGTGGTGAACCTGTGGAATTCTCTACCACAGAAAGTAGTTGAGGCCAATTCACTAAATATATTCAAAAAGGAGTTAGATGAAGTCCTTACTACTCGGGGGATCAAGGGTTATGGCGAGAAAGCAGGAAGGGAGTACTGAAGTTTCATGTTCAGCCATGAACTCATTGAATGGCGGTGCAGGCTTGAAGGGCTGAATGGCCTGCTCCTGCACCTATTTTCTATGTTTCTATGTTTCCATCACTTTGCTAATGATTGAGCGTAGACTGATGGGGCGGTAATTGGCCAGATTGGATTTGTCCTGGTTTTTGTGGACAGGATATACCAGGCAGTTTTCCACATTGTTGGATGGATGCCAGTGTTAAAACTGTACGGGAACAGCTTGGCTAGAGGCACGGCTAGTTCACCACGACAGCCGGGATGTTGTCGGGGCCCCTAACCTTTGTTGTATCCAGTGTGCTCAGCCGTTTCTTGATGTCACATGGAGTGAATCGAATTGATTGAAGACTGGCTTCCGTGATGGTGGGAACCTCAGGAGGAGGCTAATGTGGATCATCCACACAGCACTTCTGGCTGAAAATAGTTGCAAATGCTTCAGCCTTGCCTTTTGCATTCACATGCAGGGCTCCCCCATCATTGAGGATGGGAATATTCATGGACCTTCCGCCTCCTGTTAGTTGTTTAATGGCCCACCACCATTCACGACTGTGGAAGGACTGCAGAGTTTTGATCTGATCCGTTGATTGTGGGATCGCTTAGCTCTCTGTAACATGCTGCTTCCACTGATTTGCATGCATGTAGTGATGTGTTGCTGGTAACCCAGGTTGGCTCCTCATTTTTAGGTACGCTTGGTGCTGCTCCTGGCATGCCCTACTGCACTCCTCATTGAACCAGGGTTGATGGTAATGGTAGAGTGAGGGAACTGCTAGGCCATGAGGTTACAGATTGTGGTGGAATACAATTCTGCCGCTGCTGATGGCCCACAGTGCCTCATGGATGTCCAGTTTTGAGCTTCTAGATCTGTTCTGACTCTATCCCATTTAACACGGTGCTAGTGCCACATAACATGATGGAGGGTGTCTTCAGTGTGAAGACGAGACTTCATCTCCACAATGACTGTGCAGTGGTCACTGCTACCAATGCTGTCGTGAACAGATTCATCTGCAACAGGCAGATTGGTGAGGACAAGCCCAAGCAGATTTTTCCCTAGTGTTGGTTCTCTCACCACCTGCCACAGGCCCAGTCTGGTAGCTATGTCCTTCAGGACTCGGTCAGTAGTGGTGCTGCGAAGCCATTCTTGGTGATAGAAATTGAAGTTCCCCACCCAGAGTACATTCTGTGCCCTTGCTACTCTCAGCGCTTCTTCCAAGCGGCGTTCAACATGGAGGAGTACTGATTCGTCAGCTGACGGAAGACGGTAGGTAGTAATCAGCAGGAGGTTTCCTTACCCATGCTTGACCTGAAGCCCTAAGACTTCATGGGTCTGGAGTCAATGTTGAACACTCCCAGGACCACTCCCTCCCGACTGTATACCACTGTGCTGCTACCCCTGGTGGGTCTGTCCTACTGATGGAACAGGACATATCCAGGGATGGTAATGGACGAGTTTGGGACATTTTGCTGATTCATGTCCACCAGATGGTTGACTGGAACTGACGACCTCATTAAACATTGCTTGAATCTTGTCGACATTGCTAATCCAGTCTGCAGACCTTGAAGATTATATTGATGTTATTTTTGCCAGTGTACTATTGAATTATATGAGAACGGTTACAAATTGAAACATATTATTGAGCTATTTGTATTTTCTGATAATGATACTCTTGGTTCAAGTCCAGGACATGCATATTAGTTAGAACATTTTAATTTATTCAGTTGGAAAAAGGGGAAACATTGCAGACTGTATTTATATTGGCAGCCAATGTACACAGTCAACTTGTCATACACATTAAAATGAAATCCTAACTAATTATGGAAATAAAGGCGCATAAGACTAAGGCTGTTAGTCGGAGTCAAATACATTGAAACATTGGGGGCTCTTTTAACTTAACTCGTCTGGCAGGAAACCAATAGGATTGGATGGAATAGTGGTTTTACATCCTGGCCCAACGTTACACTCTCTTGAAATCTTGAGAGTAAAATCAGGCTGGGTTAAAGCCAGCATTCCTCCTGATTTTGTCAGTTTCCCGACTGGCGAGTTAGGTCAAAATTGTTTCATTGTGTCTGGTCAGGAATGTTCAAAATATTGTATGCTATTAGTCAGAACAAGCTAAGTATCATTGAGAACTTCAAATTACAACTTACATTGTGAAATCTGTCCCTTCCAAAGCACCAAGATGTCCCTAACCAAACTCATGAACAACATTCTCTGACTGTGGTGCATTATTGCACATTGTCTTCCTCGACTTTTCTATAGCCTTTAACATGGGTGACCATGCTGTCCTTCTCTAATGCCTCTTTATCATTGTCCATCTTGATAGGACTGCCCTATTCATTAGTTGCTAGAATATCTCGACCATCCTTAGCTTCCTCCTCTTTCTTATTCACATGCTGCCCCTGAGCAACGTCATCTGCAGCCATGAGGTTAATTTCCACAGGTATGCCGTTGATATCTAACTCTATCTCTCCACCACCTCCCTCAACATTTCCACTGCCTCTGTGCTTCCAGGCTATTTTTTCCTGATATCCAATCTTGGAAGAGCTGCAATTATCCCAAGATAATCATTGGGAAGACCAAAGCTGTCATCTTCAGCTCCTCCGACAAGATCTGTAACCTCGCCATTGACTCCATTTCCTGTCCCAGCCACTGTCTCTGGCTGAATCAGATTGTTTGAAACCTCAGTGTCCTATTTGTTGCAGGGCTGGGCTTTGAACCGCATACAGTATCTACTTCACCATAAAGATCACCGACTTCAACCTCCATAACCTCAGCCCATCTGCCGCTGAAACCTTCATCTATGCCTTTCTCGCCTCCAGCCTCAACGATTCTAATGCTCACCTATCCTCTACCCTTTGTAAATTTCAGCTAATCCAAACTCTCATGCCTCTAATCTCTATTTGACTACTCCCCCTGTTGTTGACCTATATTAGCTTTGAGCCCTCCAATCTTTCAAATTTAAAACTCTCATCCTTGAATTTAAGTTCTTCCATGACCTTGCTCTTACTGTCTCTGTAAAAGTCTCTAGCACTACAACTGCACATCCCTCAACTCTCCATTCCTCTGTCTCTGGCCTCTTGCACAACTCCCCTTCCTTCTCCCCACCATTGACAGCCGTACCTTCAGCAGCCTAGGTCCCTCTATCTGAAATGCCCTCCATTAAACAAATAGCGAAAGTATTTATTGTTTACTTAAAGTATTGAATTAATGTTTCCAAAAATAAAATGAAACCTGATGTATACTGATTACCAATATTACATGTTATTTTCTCTCGTGAGAGACCAGTCAGGCCGTTAATTATCATAAAAATTATAGAAATTGTAGCTGAAAGTGATGGCTCTAGGAATACTCCCGACTCCAAGTGTTAGCTTCTCAGATCGATATTAGCCTCTGGCTGAAAACATTGTTACAGGCAGAAAGTGATCTTGAATAGGTAAATTTGATAATTTCCTTGTAGATTTTATGATGTCTTTTTAATGGAAACTTTGCTGTGGATTGGGGTCGGATCAGATGTTAAAATTTTAAAAATCTCAAACCCAACCCGCCTCCAATCTGCGCATTTCCAGGTTTAATGGAAGCGAGACAAGGGGCGGGCAGCCAATCTGCTCTCAGCAGGCAGGTTGGCAATTTAAATATTTTAATAAGGCTAGCAGCCTCTGATTTTAAACTGCTTTGCAGATATAATCCTGGCTGGCCACGTTTCCCAGGCCTTGGGAAACCAGACAGCTGAAGGGAGAAGGTAAAGTTCATTTACAGCACTGCTTGTGGGCCAGGAGCAACACGAGTGCACCCCCCCCCCTCCCCCCAGCCCCCTAAGCTTACCACACCCTACCCTTGCCCATCAGACCCAACACCCAATACAAAGACCCCCGGGGTCGTGGATTGGTCCTACCTGATCCTGCAGCTTGCTTAGGAGTCCTCTCGCCCGACTGGAAGCCAAACTTGTCACTTAGAATGACTTCTGGATGGGGAACTGATTGAAGAGAAAAGTCACCTGCTGTGGAGTTAAAACTCCTGTGGGTCCGGGCTTCCCGTCCGAAATGCCGCCCCACCCCCCGGCCCACGCAACCCACTCCTGTTAATATCCAGATCTTTGTTTCTCATAAAGTCCCCATCGCTTAAACCCTCCACAATGAAATCGGGCAATTGTTTAAATGGGCCTAAAAGTTACAACCATTTTTCTGGTGTCAGGTTATAGCTTGCACACAACATGACTGCAGTAAAACGGGGCCCAAATTTCCCCATGAGTTGCACCGTTTTTTTTTTGGTGTAACTTGATTTTTCTGATGTATCTTTTTTTTATTTGCAAATGTGGCCATTTTATTTGCGCCAGTATAAAGGAGTTAGTTAGGTTTTTTGTTAGGTCATTTTTTTTTCAAAAGGGGCGTTCCCAGCCACTTACACCATTTATGCCAATTTGGCCAGAAAAAAGTTGTATTAAACTAACTTAGGGCAGCGTATGTGTTCACGTTTGTCTGTACAGAAAGACCTTACTTACAGTTAAGGAATCGGCACAAGTAACTACATTTAAAGCACCAAACAAAGCACAAAAAGTAATAAGCAATTAATTTACAAATAAAATAGAAGGAACCCTGCCCCTAAAGCACCAAGACCAAAGTAATAAGCAATCAATAAATAACAAATAAAAAAAAATAGGAACCCTGAACCTAAAGCACCAAAATCAATCAGTAAATAACAAATAAAAAATAGAACTCCTACCTTAGGGAACACAGCGGGCCACTGATGAGGGAGCCCATTCGGCCAGGGCCAGGGACGGCATGCTTCGGTCCCTCTCATACAGCCTGCAGTGCGCGTTTGCAGAAACGGCCTGCCAGGAGCTACTGCACATGCGTGCAGACTGTAGCGCACATGTGCAGAGGCTCCAGCACTGTTTTCAGCGCCGGAACCTAGCTCCACCCCCTCTCTGTTCTGCGCCACGCCAGTTCCACAGATGGCCCGAGAATCGGCCATGATCGGAAGGATTTTGTTTGGCGCTGCCTCTGATGTAAAATGTCGGCGGGGGGCTTGGAGGTGCGCCGAAAAAACTGGAGAGCCAAATTTGGGCCCACAATACGTAGCACCTTGTTACGGTCCAAAGCACAAAGATAATCTTTCATCTCTACTGCAGTTAACGTGTATTGCTTATTCTATTAACTCTACTTCATTTAACATTATTTATTTTTCAGCTTTCGACTACACCCTGCCTAATATTCTAAAATATCCAACTCATTATGTACTTCTACAACGGAATAGCTGAATCTTGATTTTTTTTAATACATGGCTATCGACATTTTAGCATTAAACCTATTTCATAGACATTTCAGTTCTTAACACCATGGGGTAGATCTTGTGTGATTGTGTAAAACAGGTGATAGCGAGTCAGCAGCCCGTGTTACATCTCCCAATTTTTATTTCCATTGAAGTTAACGTGTACAGCGGGAAAATCGTGTTGGCACCAACACATTCACTGTTAGCGGTGGGAACTGTAATAAATCCTCAGCTTCATGGTCCACCCAGGATGGTGTCCAAACGAATTAAAAAAAATGTTTTAATTGGTTTACTCCCTCTCTTATTGGCATATAAGGTTTTTTTTTAATTGCTCATTTTTGATTTACAGCTTTTTGAACTTAACGATTGGCAGTTTTTATTTCTGATTATTTGTCAATTGGCAGGGTCCCTACCTGTTCAATTTGTTACTGCTTTGTGAGTATGAAACTTGAACCAATCAGATGCAAGTGTGACAAAGAAGTTCGCATATGACACCAGAGTCTGACAAACAAGATTATGTATTGCTTAGCTCCTAGCGATCAGAAGAATAAATGAATGGCTATTCCATATCTTTTAAGAACATAAGAAATAGGAGCAGGAGTAGGCAATTTGACCCCTCGAGCCTGCTCTGCCAATTAATAAGATCATAGCTGATCTGATCTTGGGCTCAGCTCCACTTCCCTGCCTGCTCCTCATAATCTTTCACTCCCTTAACTTTCAAAAATCTGTCTATCTCCATCTTAAATATATTCAGTGACCCAGCCTCCACAGCTCTCTGAGGCAGATCCAAGACCCCCTGAGAGAAGAAATTCCTCCTCATCTCAGTTCTAAATGGACGACCCCTTATTCTGAAATTATGCCCCCTAGTTTGAGATTCCCTCATGAGGGGAAACATTCTCTCAGCATCTACCTTGTCGAGCCCCTTCAATATCTTATATGTTTCAATAAAATCATCTCTCATTCTTTTCAACTCCAATGAGTATAGACCCAACCTGTCCAAGCCTTTCGTGCAAATTGCCTCTGCATTGACTGTGCTGTGGGCTTAGCTCTATCTGGTTGACCCTAGGCGGGTTGCTTCCAACTTGGGTGAGTGGGTGGTGTTTCGTTGGCAGTAGAGTGCTGGTGGTTTCTGTTTGTATGTCCAAGACCACTTCATTCTCTTCCCCCCCCCTCCCCACCCCACATATAGATAGTGCCATTGACTCATTACATTCATGTCCAAAGAAAAAAAAATTGCATTTACAGTGTTGCAGTAGTGTTGCAGGCTTGGAATATTCTTGGTGAGGACAAACTAGTGCCAGGACTGCTGAATGGTGTCCAGGTAGTCTGGTGACAGTGCGGTGCCCAGTGCTGGCAGTGGGAACCCGATTGGCTCAAGTTGCCTGCTCTCGGGGCTTTTGCCGTTGTTCTTCGCGTCGGGCAGGTTCACAGATGCCTGTGACCTCCCTGTCCTCTCCTTGCGCCCCGGGTCGCTGCTGCTCCCTGAGGGGCAGGGAACTGCTGACTCGCTTGCCTGGGCGTTATTTGGTTTGGGATCCTGGCTGGTCCCGGTCCCATTTGGGAGAACTGTTGCGGGTGACCCTTCGTTCTCGGGTATGGCCTTGGTGGCGATAGGGTAGGATCTGGGGGCTGCGCCTTGGCACAGTTTGCACTTTGGTGCCATCGGGTGCCTGAGACATGGAGCCGATCAGGGGCAGGGTATCGATACCGGTGCCGTTGCCCTCCTGAGATCGCTTGCTCTGCAGCTTGTATGTATTGGCTGCTTGTGGCCACATGCCATGCTGCATCACTCTGGTCCCCGGGACGCAGGCTACAGCATTGGGTAGTTCGCTGACCTGAGTGCTCCCGATGGGTGTCTGCCCGCTGCAAGTAACCTGTAGCTCCGATCGTGATCGCGCGACTTTTCTTTGCTGATCACATGTACACAACTCCCATCATTAATTACACATTTTACATATAACTCACAGTTGCTGTTACGTTGATTAAGACTGTGGGACTGTCCCTTTAAGTGTGGTGGGTTGCAGGCCTCCTTTGAGAGCCTTGCTATCTTTACCCCAATCCTCTTCTTTTGGTGCCACGTGTTGCTCCATCAGCGTTGCACCTCATGGTCTGGCCACCGCCAGCTTTTTCTTCAGCGCCTCACCTCGTGGTTTGGGCGCCATCTTTCCTCCATCCACGTTGTCGACTGCGGTGATCCTCTTCTCCCCGGGTTCTGCCACCAAAGCTGGGAGGTCGCCTTTGGATCCGATTTTCTTCCTCCAGAGTTCTGCCACTGGAGCCTGGAAGGTGCTTTCGGGTCGTCTCAGCTGGATCATCTCCACGCAGTCGTGCTGGGCTGTCTGTGCCTTATGTGCTGTGTTGGTCTGCTCTCTGGTGCCAGATCCGACCTTAGGTGAGGTGTTGCTTTGCCTCTGAGCATGGAGCACGTCGATCGCTGGAGGGCTGAAATCGTCCCAGCTCCAAAGAATCTTCTCCATCCACCTTCTTTCGAGTAGTGTTGGTCCATCACCTGCAACAATCCACAGGGGTAACTTGGATACTGTGCCATCATGGACTACCAACGACTGGGATAAGTTCATTGGTGTAGGTGCGCAGCTTTGCCTGAACCGGGACCAACTTGGGTCGTTCAGCTTGATTGTCCCATAGCCTCTCAAAGGCTTCTTGATTCATTACTGACTGGCTCGCTCCCGTGTCCACTTCCATGAAGACTGGAACGCCGTTTATCTCGACTTCCATCTTCAACGGAGAACACTCGGTGGTGCACGTAAACATGCCATATACCCCATCGTGGGGCTGAGCTGCCTCTCTGACTATCGTTGCATAATCCCCGCTGGATTCATGGCCATCTGCAGACTCTTCATCAACACAATGAGTCATATTTCTTTTACACATTCGCTGGAGGTGGCCCTTTGTGCTGCAGCCTTTACACTCATAGTCTTTAAAGCGGCACTGGTGAGCCCTGTGATTCCCTTCGCAACGCCAGCATGGGGCTACTCAGTTAGCCCCCCTTGGCGGACTCTGAGTTAAGGGACTCGGGGGCCTGTTCTCACTTCCCTGAGAAGGTTCATGTTCTACAGTCCAGCTTCTAAAAGGCACCACTCTATGCACAGTATTTGTTGGGTTTGAGTCCTGAGGAAGAGTCATCTGCCTAGAGCTGCAGGTCTAGGTCATGAATGCCGAGCTCACGGAGATGGCCTTCTGCAGTGTGACTGTGGTATCCGCAGAGAGTAGCTTATGAAGAAGGCCCTCATGGCCGATTCCAGGCAAAGACATCCCGCAGCGCTTCGGTGAGGTGGTTGCCAAAATCACACGGTGCCGCCAGCCTCCTGAGGTCTGCAGCATATTTCGCGATTTCCTGGCCTTCGGGCCGTCGGTGGATGTAAAACCAGAGTCTAGCTGTGAGGACGCTCTCTTTGGGCTTGAGTTGCTCTTGAATCAACGTTAGAAGCTCCTCATACATCTTGGTCGTTGTCTTCGCTGGTGCCAGCAAGTCCCTAACGAGGCCATAGACAGTGGGCCCACAACTGGTGAGCAGGATAGCTCTGCGCTTATCAGCCAGTGTGGCCGGATCATCTCCTGCCAAGTTGTTTGCTGTGAAGAAATGGTCGAGCCTCTCCACAAAGACGTCCCAATCATCACCATCGGCGAACTGTTGCAACGTACCAAGGATAGCCATTTTCGTGTGAAGGTCCGCAATCTCGTCGCCAATTGTTATGTCTTTAGATGCTCTGATAATGCCTCCACAAGGCAATGTGTTGTACTTGAACTGTCGTGACTTTAGTCCTTTATTGTAGAGTGAGGATCACACATGGTGGCCTGCCTTTTATACCAGGCCAGGCACACCTGTACAGGTGACCTACAAGTCTCCCATTGCTGTGACCTCTGGTGGCACATCTTGTAATAGTACAAACAGTAACCATGTAGGATACATGACAATGTGGTCCAGGGTACTTGTTCACCTTTAGTCCCGTTATTTTATCGAGTACTTTTTCTTTAGTGATTGTTTTAAATTCCTCCCTCCCTATAGCCCCTTGATTATCTATTATTGGGATGCTTGTCTTCCACCATGAAGACCAATACAAAATATTTGTTCAAAGTCTCTGCCATTTCCCTGTTCTCATCCTCTAAGTGAACCACATTTATTTTAGCTACTCTTCCTTTTTATATACCTGTAGAAGCTCTTACTATCTTTTTATATTTCTGCTAGTTTACTCTCATGATCTATC
Source organism: Pristiophorus japonicus (assembly GCF_044704955.1). Lineage (NCBI taxonomy): Eukaryota > Metazoa > Chordata > Chondrichthyes > Pristiophoridae > Pristiophorus > Pristiophorus japonicus. The sequence continues at coordinate 224,229,507 of NC_091981.1, forward strand.
TTCTCTCTATTATTTTTTCATTGCCCTTTGCAGGTTTAAAAAAAAATTCCCAATCCTCTGGCCTCCCACTAATCTTGGTAACTTTGTTTGCCATTGTTTTCAATTTGATACCATCCTTTACTTCCTTAGTTAGCCATGAATGGTTCTCCCTTCTCTCAGCGTCTTTCCTTCTCACTGGAATATATTTTTGCTGAGAGTTATGAAATATTTCAAATGTTTAGAAACATAGAAACATAGAAAATAGATGCAGGAGTAGGCCATTCGGCCTTTCAAGCCTGCACCACCATTCGATAAGATCATGGCTGATCATTCCCTCAGTACCCCTTTCCCGCTTTCTCTCCATACTCCTTGATCCCCTTAACCGTAAGGGCCATATCTAACTCCCTCTTCAATATATCCAATGAATTGGCATCAACAACTCTCTGCGGCAGGGAATTCCACAGGTTAACAACTCTGAGTGAAGAAGTTTCTCCTCATCTCAGTCCTAAATGGCCTACCCCTTATCCTAAGACTGTGTCCCCTGATTCTGGACTTCCCCAACATCGGGAACAATCTACCCGCATCTAACCTGTCCCATCCCGTCAGAATCGTGTATGTTTCTATGAGATCCCCTCTCATCCTTCTAAACTCCAATGTATAAAGGCCCAGTTGATCCAGTCTCTCCTCATGTCAGTCCTGCCATCCCGGGAATCAGTTTGGTGAACCTTCGCTGCACTCCCTCAATAGCAAGAACGTCCTTCATCAGATTAGGAGACCAAAACTGAACACAATATTCCAGGTGAGGCCTCACCAAGGCCCTGTACAACTGCAGTAAGACCTCCCTGCTCCTATACTCAAATCCCCTAGCTATGAAGGCCAACATACCATTTGCCTTCTTTACCGCCTGCTATACCTGTATGCCAGCTTTCAATGACTGATGAACTATGACACCCAGGTCTTGTTGCACCTCCCCTTTTCCTAATCTGCCACCATTCAGATAATATTCTGTCTTTGCGTTTTTGCCCCCAAAATGGATAACCTCACATTTATCCACATTATACTGCATCTGTCATGCATTTGCCCACTCACCTAACCTGTCCAATCACCCTGCAGCCTCTTAGCGTCCCCCTCACAGCTCACCCCACCACCCAGTTTAGTGTCATTTGCAAACTTGGAGATGTTACACTCAATTCCTTCATCCAAATCATTGATGTATATTGTAAAGAGCTGGGGTCCCAGCACTGAGCCCTGCAGCACTCCACTAGTCACTGCCTGCCATTCTGAAAAGTTTGCCACTGTTCATCTAATTTTAATCTAATTTCCCAGCCCACCTCTGCCTTCATACATTTGTAATTGCCTTTATTTAAGATCAGGACACTGGTTTGAGATCCAACTTTCTCACCCTCCAACTGAATTTGAAATTCAACCATGCTATGATTACTCTTTCCTGGAGGATACTTTACTATGAGATCATTTATTAATCCTGTCTCATTACACAGTACCAGCTCCAAGATAGCCTGCTCCCTTGTTGTTCCGTAACGTACTGTTCAAGGAAACCGGATACACTCAATTAGCTCTTCTTCAAGGCTACCTTGGCCAATTTGATTTGTCCAATCAATATAAAGATTTAAATTGCCCATGATTATTGCTGTACATTTCTTACAAGCCTCCATTGTTTCTTGACTTATACTCTGTCCTACAGTGAAGCTACTGTTAGGGGGTCTGTAGACTATGCCCACCCGTGACTTCTTCCCCTTATTATTTCTTATCTCCACCCAAATTGATTCTACATCTTGATCTTCTGAGCCAATATTATTTCTCACTACTGCACTGATCTCATCCTTTATTAGCACAACTATTACACCTCCTTTTCCTTTCTGTCTATCCTTCCAAATTGTCAAATACCCCTGAATATTCAGTTTGCAGCCTTGGTCACCTTGCAACCATGTCTCTGTAATGGCTATCAGATCATACCCATTTATATCTATTTGTGCCGTGAACTCATCTATCTTCTTACAAATGCTGCATGCATTCAGATAACAAGCTTTTAATTTTGTTTTTTACCATCTTTCCTGTTTTGACCCCAAATTCTGATACACTCTTACTTTTATACATTCTGTCCCTTTCTGTCACACTCTGGTTAACATTTCCCCCACTGCTACTCTGCTCCAGTGCCTTCTCCTTGCTCTTTGGAAAAAGTTTGACTTACGTTTGTACCTAAATCCAACAGTTCAGAGATCACCTTGGGTTTAAACCTTATTGTCTTATTCCTGAACTTGCAAAGTAGCTACTTATGTTAAATTTTGTTTTCCATGGGCAATCCACAGCTAACCTTCACACCGACTATTACAACTGATCAATAAACGAATATTTGTGAGTGATGTAGTTCATAATCCAGCAAGTAAGTTTTGCAGTTAGCATGCATCCATCACTGTTAAGACATCTTGGGGTGAAACTGGTCTACGCCTGTAGCCTGGAACAATCTCAACGAATTGGCACCCCATTGTCTTCAATAGAAAAGAAAATCAAATGCAGTTTGAAACTGGCTGCCAATTTGCTTGAGCCCATTGTGCACTACTGGTGAAGACCAATCATGCAGCGACTGCAGGTACCAATGACTGTGTTTCAGATGCTGCTAAATCTGTTCCTTCCCAACGCCAGCGAGAAAGAGTTAACTCTGGTCGTAAATGGGATCTATCCTGAGAGAATTCCTAGCAGTAAGATAAATGAGGATAAAGCGGCTGAGCAGAGACAGAGGAGACTTCGGGGGTCAAAGAAGTCACTGGATGTAAAACTGAGGAACAAGCTCATTGGCGAATACCTGGAGAACGTACATACACCCTGCCGGAAGAAAGGAAGCATATTGAAGAAAAAAACAGCTCCAACTCATGAAACAGGTCTCCTTTTCTCACACACATGGTTCTTCTGAATTCCCTCCTGTTGACGTTGATGACCATCCAGAAGCAATTAATGAAGCACTGGGAGAAGTGTTAAACATGCCAGATACAGGGGAGAAAGTATTTGTGTTCCCTATCAAAAAGGAGGTGCCTTATTCCTCAGACCTTCAACCAAAGAAGAAGAAAAAGCGCAATTTTAAAAGATCAGCTATAGCTAACTTGGATGTACTTTAAATTAATTAATTCAAGGTTCGCATTATGTTGCCATTTATAACTAGCATATATTTAAGAGGGAGATAGATAGATTTCTAGAAATAAAAGGCATCAAGGTGTATGGGGAAAAAGCGGGAATATAATGAGATAGAGGATCAGCCATGATCGTATTGAATGGCGGTGCAGACTCGAAGGGCCGAATGACCTACTACTGCTCCTATTTTCTATGTTTCTACCCCAACAATTGAAAGTTGTCAAAAGTATAAATGGGTCTCTGCCACACTTTCGGAATGTTAAAGTGGCGGAGCAGGAGCAGCTTTGAGGAAATTCTGGGCCAGTCATTTCTTGCTGGCTTTTCTGACCTTGATAACCTGATTTCTCCCAGGGGAAACCGCTAATGGTTATTAACAAACAGCTGCAACACCACTAAAATATCCCTCAGCAAGTAGCTTCTAATTGACCTCACAATTCACTTTGAGACCAGCTGAGCAGGGAGAGGCCAGATCAAATATAGTTGCACCTTAGCAGCTAAACATTACAACTGTGTTCCAGGCTGAAGTTGGGAGTTCAGAGTGTTTTTTTTTTAAACTATGATTTTAAAAATGTATAGGATCTCAGTGGCAATTTTCAACAAGTTTAATGAAGTTTAATTTAGTGTTTAATGACTGGTAGTTTTGTATTTTCACTGTACTTTTAACTCTTGCTAATTGAGGCGGTCAATACTGTGTTGATCGATACCTGATTAAAACTAGGGAGTCAAGTTTACGTGAGGGTCCAATAGCATTTAATTCCTAATTACTGAAAAACATTTGTTAAAGCCAGCAGTTACTTCTATACATCTGTGTTACGTGATGCATATGAAAATAAAAATCACTTGGTGTAAATAATTAAAAAGCTTCTGATTTTCATTCCAGTGCCTACATGTGGACTTTGAAAGATTTCTATTTTGTAAAAAATGTACAGTAATAATTATACTGCTGGTGCAAAGTCTGCATGAGCATTGAGCTTCCTTTGTCAATTATTCAGATCTGTGATTCGTGCAGCTGTCTCCCATCATTACTGAGAAGTAAGAGAATGCTTTATAAAAGGGTGCTGCAAATTTCTCATCTTCCAGCAACTGTTTTGGCTCAGCCAAATGATGACCGAATCACATGTTGGAAATCCATGTAATACTATTTGCGAAATTCAGGTCTTTAGCTAAGCCTTAATATAGACACTGACTAGATTTTTTTTAATACATCACATAAAGCATCTAAGTAGTAAGTATAGCAACTGCCTTTAACATGTGGCTTCAAGCCATGTTATTTTAGACAAAGATAATCTTGGTTTGCTAGTTTAAAAAAAAAAGAAATTCTGTCAATAGACGTGGTTTAATATGCAAATAATTTGTGCTTATTAAGTAAGAAAATAGCACAAACATATGATGCCCTTTGTGTACAAAATTAAATTAGGAATGCTCAATGATTATCTTTCCGTGCACATATACAAGCTAGCAAGATTATGGTTTGAGGGCAGTTAGAGCTTCATGAAAAATGGATTTAAAAGTCCATGATTATAGGCAGGGCAACTGCATGTGCTAGCTAAATGGGGCTAATTTCTTTTCAGGCTCATCGTCATGAGGTAGACTGAGTTATATAACAGGAGCGCATGCAGCCAAACAGCAGGGCAGGAATGGTAACTTAATTTAAATATTTTATAAATGAAACATGAGGGCAAATTATGAGGTTCTGCTGCTGATGTGAATCTTCACTGGGGCAAGCAGAGGTCAGAAAATCAGGCCCTTGGTTTTGTGTGCCTGATTTGTGTCGTGCCCAATTTTCTAATATCTACATTTTTGGGTTGAGCAACGGGGTCATGCTGCAGAAATGCATGTGCCTCATTTCAATGAAATATTATGGAAAGCAGGCCTATGTAAAACAGCATAACTTGGCTGAGGCTGAGGTTGTGTGACCGATCAGTAGACCAGACCTGCGTCAGGTTGCATCTTAAAATAATGTTGGTTTATTTCAGTTGCTGCTGAAGTCTAGTTTTTAAGATTAAACATTTCTCTAATTGTTCTCTAAACAGACGGAATCCATTTTCAGGAATAAACTTGAAAGCTTTCTCACAATGCTCACCTAATTAAGCGCAAACAATGTGGACTCAGAAGGGAAGATCCTACCTGACCGATCTCTTTGATTGTGGGAAGACCTACAAAACGAAAGACATTTCACACAGATCCACACAAGACCATTAGTCAGACTCAAAGGGGGAAAATTCAGTACCTTAGCGCCTCCCAACGGGATGAGGCGAATCCAGCGACGTACGGCAAATCCCCCCCCTGTTGTGCCGCAGGTAAGAGGTATCGCCAGGGACTTCAACGCTGGGCAGATTGTGACATCCCCGATCTGGAAAATTCATTGTCACCATTTACCTTAGCGCCTTGACCAGACAGTGATCGGGAGAGCTGGCGTGCAGCTCCAGGAAGCTGGCTTCAGCGACGTTTAATGGAATCAGCATTAATCACTCCCAGCTGTCAGGGCAGGTCAGTTTCAGTGGTTGTCAGTTTCACCCAGTCAACCAATTCCTGAGAAATTTCAAGCTTCCTTTGCATCAGCAGTTTTCTGGCAATTACAAAGTAGCTACACTTATTGTTTAAAGATCCAAACTGCTAAACTTGGCAACATTAATGGGGGCTGTACTTGCATGTCACCTCGCCCTCCAGGATCTACCTCACAGGGAGCGTAGGCAGCAAGAGATATGGGAACATGTGCGCAGAGGGATGAGGAGGGACATCAGGGCTCACACCAGGAGGCCTTACCCTCCAAGGATATTCGAACAGCACTTCTCCTACCTTCAGTTAAGCTACGTGCCTCACCAAGGAGGTGGTCACAGAACTCTGCCACCTCCTCCAAACAGACCTCCAGCCTCACACCAGGATGATTTAAACCCCAGATCCTTTTGCTCACCACATTCCCTTCATACCATCCCTGTGTCATGCCATATCACAGCGTTTACCTGGGCGCAAAGGTGAAATGAAAGAGACCACAAAGTATTGCCAACCCTATTAATAAATGTATGCATAAACATATCTCTCATATCACATTCATTCTAATAACTAATGACTCTTGTACTTGCTGTAGTTGATAGCTGTCATTGTGTGCAAGGTGTGAGATATGGGTAGGTAGAGATTGTAGGTGGGTGAGTGATGGGGGTCTGGTGCTTTGCGCAGTGTGTGAAGCTTGAGCACACCAGCTTCAGTCCTTCTTCTTGAGCTTCTGCTGCACAGCCTGAGGTGTGTGACTGGGAAAAGCCTGTGGCAATGATTAGTTGCTATTAGACTGCACCTGATATTGGTCCAGTCTGAGTGTAACACCACTGAATTAGGCCTTTAAGACTTGATTTAGCGCTCCAATCATTTCTTTGAGCAGTGAGAATGAATATTGCATGCAGTCCAAAGCATTAGCACCTGACGCTAATTCTCCAGTTTTTCTAATTTTACCACCCGTTCCTGGGCAATAATAAATCTCTAGTCCAAATCATTATGAATTCAGGGTAAATCCTGGGAATGGATTCCAAAAAATTATCTGATAGGTAGAAAACCATGAATACTCATAGACAAGTCATGTTGGGTTGAGGGGGGGGGGGCCGGCGTGGGGGAACTAGGGTACTTCAGGGCTTGGTGCTGTGATTATTACTGTTTCTGATTCACATAAATGACTTGGATTCAGATGTTCAATGCAAAGTGGTCAAATGTGCAGACGATGTGAAACTAGAAGGTGCAGTGGAATTGGAGGAGGCAGGTCTGAAATTACAAAAGGAGTTGTATAAAATATGTGAGTGAGCATAACAATGGCTGATGAAATTTATTACAGATATGTGTAAAGTGGTATACATCAGAAACAAATAGTGTTTAAATAGTAATCCATCATCATCATCGGTGGTCCCTCGAACGAGGATGACTTCATTCCACATGAGTTCACAGATGTTTCAGTCCTAAACTCCAATTGAGGGGGTGGAAGATGCCTGTGCGTGGATTTTTTTTAACGTGTGGTGACCGTTGCACATCGGCCACCACACGGGCTTGACAGAGCTAGGCCTTTATCCAATGGCAAGGGTTAACCAGGATGACTGGAGACCTGCTCTGGGATGACATTGAAAGGGACCCAGGAGTGTTAGTAAACACTAAAAACATCCAACAAATGCAGAGCAGCAATTATCAAAGCCAATCGAATGGTGAACGACAAAACTAAAATACAGAGGATGGTAAAATAGGATGATCATCTTCTTGGGCGGTCCCTCGAGTCGAGGATGACTTGCTTCCACACCAAAAAGGGATGAGTTCAATGAGTTCACAGGTGTTTCAATGAAGGACCAAATATTACAGGTCTGAACTGCATATTGAAGAGTGGAAGATGCCTGTGCATGGATTTTTTTTTTTAAACATGTGATGGCCGTTGCACACCAGCCACCACACGGGCTTGACAGAGCTAGGTCTTGGTCCAGTGGCAGGGGTTAACCAATACGACTGGAGACCAACTCTGCTGCACGGACCTAGTTGTGCGCACATGTCGCAGTGTGGGCTGACCCGTGCTGCCCCTGGGCCCATGCTGGTTTTGGGCCCCGAACTCGCGCATCTCCTGGGCCCCAATCACATCGCACTGCAATCTCTCACCGCTCCTTCGCCTCGACCTTGCCACTCCTGCTGTACCTGCCCACGCTCCAATCACCGACCTGAATTATGGGGACATTCAATCCAGTTGTCCTCTTCACTGCCGTCGACCCCCTGCACCAGCTCGCGCTGCTCCCTGCAGTGGCCTGCCGCCAAGCTGCTCCCAGACCACTGCTCGCCGCTCTTTTTAAAGCCCCGACGTGCCACAGATGTTCCCTCGCAGGTCGGGGCCACCATGCTGCTCTCAAGCCGCGAGGGAACATCTGCAAGAGAATATCTGCAGCAGGTCGGGGCCTTAAAAGGAGCGGTAAGCTATATGGCCTGGGAGCAACGTTAAATAGGATACCCTGCATACATGGACCCAACTGGACTGGGTGGGAGATTAAAGGCCAATTTGGTTTACTATTCTTTTTGTAAATAAGTACATCTTTGAAAGCATTTTTAATCCAGAAAGCATAGTTGATTATCATCAATATTTTTGTTTGTTTCCATAGTGCCACTTAGAATTTCCCACTTAGAATCTTGTTTTTACTATAATAGATGGTCATGGGTGCATTGCAAACATTGCTTATGGTCTCAGTGGAACAGGAATTAGCTGCAGAACAAAATCCTCAGGATAAAAAGACTTGTAATTAGAAGTCATATCTCAGTTTGGTATTGAGTCATGAATGTTGAAAAAGGGTAAACAAATCAATAAGCGAGGAGGGCCAGTTCTGGTTCAGCCCGTCAATCCTTCCCCTAAGCCTAGGCGCAAGCTTCTTGGCATTTGAACAATAATTATTAGACAGAAATCAAATTTTGTGCTTGTGCTCAGACATTGAAAAAATAAATTTGACCTTTAGTTTCTAGTTCAAGAGCATTTATACAAATCTTTTGCAGGGAATTAAGAGGGTTGATGTATGAATTTGTCTTTGTAATAGCTGCTATTTATTTATTTTTTATCACAGACTAAGGAACATTACAGTAGTAATATTGTGGGGAATGTTATACATGGTAAAACAATTGTCTAATCAAAACATTTGCGCGATTTAATTTTTTTAACGTTCAGTTTTTTTATAGTTTCTCTACAACGTGTAGTGTTCCCCTCGAGACTGGGTAGGCAGCTTGGCTCATACTGCTCTATTGTTCAGACGGTCTCTGTAAAGTCCTTACACAATACCACAAATCACCACGAGGCACATTCTATGAGCAAGATCACTCCATGACCTGAATCCTTTATTCACAGGACCAAGAAGTGATGACCCTGCGTGGGACATCCCTTTATATACCTGGATGACCAGGTGAGGAGTGTCTCCCACAAGTTCACCTCCTGTGGTCAAGGTGTGCATTTCTTACGTATATATAGTATTGCAGTGTTGTTACATGAAGGTTACATACATGACATCACCTCCCCCTCAACATCTTATTGGGATCATAGGTTAAGACTCTCGGGTGGTCTGTGCTCTCTTGTGGAGTGGCGCAGTTGGGGCTCTGGTTGTTGAGCCTTGGTATGCGTGTCTGTCACCTGTGGTGATTCCGGCCTGTCCGGGCTGACCGCAGGGACTGTGCATGCTGATGATTGTTCTTGTTGCTCGTTCACTGGCGGTGGTGTGAGCACCATCTCATGATCTTCCTCAGGTTCCTCAGTGTCCATGCTGAACCTTTTTTTTTTACTTGGTCCAAATGCTTGTGGCATATCTGCCCATTGTTAAGTTTAACCACTATGACCCTATTCCCCTCTTTGTCCATTACAGTACCCTCAAGCCATTTGGGCCCCAAAGCGTGATTGAGAACAAATACGGGGTAATCAATTTCTATACATCTCCCCCTTGAATTTCGGTCATAGTACTCGTTTTGGGACTGGCGCTTACCCTCAACAATGTCGGACAGGACTGGATGAACGAGGGACAGCCGAGTTTTGAGTGTTTGTTTCATGAGTAGCTCCACGGGCGGGACCCCCGTGAGCGAGTGCGCTCGGGACCTATAGGCCAGCAGGAGACGCGATAGGCGGCATTGAAGGGAGGGTCCTTGAATCCGGAGCAACCTTGTTTTATGATTCGGACCGCACGTTCCGCCTGGCCATTGGAGGCCGGCTTGAATGATGCTGTCCTGACATGGTTAATGCCATTACCCGACATGAATTCCTGGAATTCGTAGCTTGTGAAACATAGGCCATTATCGCTAACAAGGATGTCCGGCAAGCTGTGGGTCGCAAAGACCGCGTGCAGACTCTCCACAGTGGTGGATGTCGTGCACGAATTCAAAATGATGCACTCGATCCATTTCGAGTACGCATCAATCACAATGAGAAACATTTTTCCCATGAATGGGCCCACGTAGTCTACGTGAATACGTGACCATGGCCTGGTGGGACAGGGCCATGGGCTGAGCGGGGCTTCCCTGGGGGCATTACCCAGCTGGGCACATGTCGTGCACCTGCGAACACAGTGTTCCAGGTCTGAATCAATTTCCGGCCACCACACATGTGACCAGGCAATGGCCTTCATCAGCACGATGCCTGGGTTATCGCTGTGATGTTCCCTGATGAATGCTTCCCTTCTCTTCTGGACTACCCGGCTGCCCCATAATAGGCAGTTGGCTTGGTTGGAGAGCTCATCCATCCATCTGTGAAACGGTCTGACCTCCTCAGGTCATGCTCCATGTGCGGGCGCCCAATCCCCAGTCAGGACACATTTCTTAATCAAGGATAGGAGGGGATCTCTGTTGGTCCAGATTTTGATCTGGCGGGCTGTGATGGGCGAGCCTCCGCTGTCAAAGGCATCGACAGCCATGACCATCTCAGCGCTTTGCTCCGCTGCCCCCTCAGTGGTGGCCAGTGGAAGCCTGCTGAGCCGTCAGCGCTGGGCCGGTGCCGGATGGAGTAGTCATATGCAGCGAGCGTGAGAGCCCATCGCTGTATGCGAGCTGACGCATTGGCATTGACAGCCTTGCTATCTGACAGCAGGGATGTTAACAGCTTGTGGTCCGTTTCTAATTTGAACCTCCTGCCAAAAAGGTACTGATGCATCTTTTTCACCTCATAGACACATGCGAGTGCTTCCTTCTCAACCATCCCATATCCCCGTTCAGCTTGAGAGCGCGACCTGGAGGTATAAGCCACAGGTTGGAGTTGGCCCTCAGCATTACCCTGCTGCAACACGCACCCAACCCCATAGGATGATGCATCACATGTCAGAACCAATTTCTTACGGGGGTCGTACAGGGTCAACAACTTATTTGAACAAAGTAGGTTCCACGCCCGATTGAAAGCCCATTCCTGATAGTCCCCCCAAAACCAATCGCAACCCTTATGCAGGAGCACGTGTAGCGGCTCCAACAATGTGCTAAAGTTCCCGAAATAGTTCAACAGTCCCAGAAATGAACGCAACTCCGATGTGTTGCAGGGCCTGGACGCTCGTTGAATCACCTCCGTTTTGGATTCGGTAGGCCGAATCCCGCCTGGCCTGAGAACACCCTCCTTGCCAGAATCGCGACCTCGGGAGCCAAACTCACACACTTAGACTTCTTGAGTCACAGGTCTACCCGGTCCAGTCGGCGTAGCACCTCATCCAGGTTGTGGAGGTGTTCCTCGGTGTCTCGACCCATGATGAGGATGTCGTCCTGAAATACGATTGTTCCGGGAATGGATTTGAGCAGGCTTTCCATGTTTCTTTGAAAAATCGCGGCCGCTGATCGAATGCCAAACGGACACCTGTTGTAAACAAACAGTCCCTTGTGCGTGGTGATGGTGGTCAGTAGTTTAGATTCGTCGGCCAGTTCTTGGGTCATGTAGGCTGAAGTAAACTCCAACTTGGTAAACAGCTTGCCGCCTGCCAGCGTGGCAAAAAGGTCCTCCGCTCTCGAGAGTGGGTATTGGTCTTGTAGGGACACCTGGTTGATAGTGACCTTGTAGTCGACACAGATCCTGACCGAGCCATCCGTTTTTAGAACGGAAACAATGGGACTCGCCCAGTCGCTGAATTCAACGGGCAAGATGATGCCCTCTCTCAGCAAACGGTCCAACTTGCTCTCAATTTTATCCCGCATCACATACGGCACAGCTCTGGCTTTGTGGTGCACTGGTCTGGCGTCCGGAGTGATGCGTATCACTACTTTGGTACCTTTGAACGTCCCGACGCCAGGTTGAAATAGTGACTTGAATTGCTGTAGGACTTTGAGCTGAACGTCGCTCCACAGATGACATGGCGTGCACATCCCCCCCATTTCCAGTTCATCTCAGCTAACCAGCTCCTCCCCAACAGTGCGGGACCATTGCCCGCGACAATCCAGAGCGGCAGCCGGTTCACCGATCCATTGTGCGTGACCGCAACATTGCACTGCCTAGCACTGGAATGATTTCTTTGGTGTACATCCGTAATTGCGTCTCGATGCATTCTACTTTGGGTCTGCTGGCTTTGAGTGGCCACAGCTTTTCGAATTGTTGAACAGTCATGAGTGACTGGCTGGCCCCCGTGTCCAGCTCCATGTGTACAGGGATGCCGTTTAATAGGACTTTCATCATCATAGGTGGCGTTTTGGTATATGAGCTGTGAATGTTTGCCACATGAACCCGCTGAACTTCAGCGTCCATTGATTTGCCCCAAGCGTCATCCTGCCTCGCAGACCCCACATCTGGTTCATCCGCCTCGTATATTAGCCTGGTCACAGGCTTTCTGCACATTCTGGCTAAATGGCCACTGAGGTTACAATTTCTGCAGACGAACTGTTGAAACCTGCAAGTCCTGGCAGCATGTCTGCCCCCACACCTGTAGCATGAAGTGAGATTCCCATTGTTGTGAACAAAAGAGCTGTTACAAGGCATTCCTCGCTGATTGTCCCTTTGACTGCTCTTGAGCACCCTGTTAGTGGGTGTCAATGGCCCCATCCCGGGCCGCATTGTCCACTGGGGGGGGGCGTAAATGTCTGTTCAGCCTGCCATTGTCTCTGTTGGAGACTTATTCTTGAGTCTATTGCTGCCTGGGGTGTCTCGAACGGCCCTTGCCTGCCTGCGGGGCTCTGTGTCGCATTTATGACATTGACTCCCTGATCCATTGCCACGTTGGAGGCAGAATTGCGCGCATATATTATTTTGGTTTCCTCCTCCCCCGCCATAAAAGTCTGAGCCATCAACGCCACCGCTTCCAAGATCAAGTCCTTGGTCTCAATTAGCTTTCTGAAAATCCCAGCATGACCGATGCCCTCAATAAAGAAATCCCTCAGCATCTCCCCGCTGCAGGCATCTGTGAACTTAGAGGCTGGCCAAGCGCCGGAGGTCCACAACGAGATCTGGTATGCTCTGTCTTTCCCGACGTTGGTGGGTATAGAATCTGTGTTGGGCCATGTGTACGCTGCTCGCCGGTTTGAGGTGCTCACTGATTAGTTTGCTGAGCTCTTCAAAGGTTTTGTCCGCCAGCTTCTCGGGTGCTAGCAAGTCTTTCATGAGCGCGTAAGTCTTAGGTCCATAGCTGGTCAGCAGAGGAGCCCTTCGCTTGTCGGCTGCTGCGTCTCCCAGCCAGTCCTTCGTGACAAAACTCTGCTGGAGCCTCTCAATGAAATCGTCCCAGTCCTCACCAACACAGTACCGTTTATCTGTGCTGCCGGTGGCCATTCTCGTGGGTCGTTGATTCCCGCTTCTCGTCGCCAATGTAAAGTTCTTGCACAATACCACAAATCCACACGAGGCACATTCTATGGACAAGGTCACTCCATGACATGAATCCTTTATTCACAGGACCAAGAAGTGATGACTCTGCGTGGGACCTCCCTTTATATACCTAGATGACCAGGTGAGGAGTGTCTCCCACAAGTTCACCCCCTGTGGTCAAGGTGTGCATTTCTTACGTATATACAGTATTGCAGTGTTACATAAAGGTTACATACATGACAGTCTCATTACAAAAAGAATAGTAAACTAAATTGACCTTTAATCTCACACCCAGTTCAGTTGTGTCCATGTATGCAGGATATCTTATTTTATGCTGCTCCCAGGCCATCGCTCGCCGCTCCTTTTAAGGCCCGACCTGCTGACCCATCCAACCTGCTGACTCACCAGCGAATTCACACTGGGGAGAGACCGTTCACCTGCTCAGTGTGTGGGAAGGGATTCACTCAGTCATCCAACCTGCTGAGACACCAGCGAGTTCACAAGTGACTGCAGGGGTTGAATTCTGTTGTTGTTCACATCCCTACTGAATCGAGTTCATTCTGCTAGTTGCCGTTTGTTTCTGCTGATAAACTCCAGCCTAGCTGGAGCGTTATTAATATTTTGATATTTCAAATAACAGTGTGTCAATATTTGATGTCCCCAAGATAAGAGGACACTAATTGATGTCCTGTTACTGACTGCTCCATTTTTGATCGGGGCGGAGGAGCGGTGAGAGATCGGGGTCCAGGAGCGTTGTGATCGGGGCCCAGAAGAGGCGAGGGGCCAGGGGCAGCGCGGACCAGCCCACACTAAGATCTATGGACAGTAGGAGTATGTGTGTACACTAGGCAAGTGCAGCAGAGCTTGGTCTCCAGTCATCTTGGTTAACCCTTGCCACTGGATCAAGACCTCGCTCTGTCAAGCCCATGTAGTGGCTGGTGTGCAACGGCCACCACACGTTAAAACAATCCACGCACAGGCATCTTCCACCCTTTAACATGTAGTTTGGGACCTGGAATGTCAGGTCCTTCATTGAAACACCTGTGAACTCATCCCTTTTTGGTGTGGAGGCGGGTCATCCTCGATCCGAGGGACCGCCTGATACCTGAAACTATTGTTCACAAGAGTGAGCTGAGGTTGCTCACTTGGTTCCTTGTGGAAAGGCCCCTCCCCTTGACAGCCTTGCCGCAATTGGAAACTTGCTGTGGGTATGAACCCCCACTAATTCAAGACGCAGCATCGTATTAGCTGCTAGTCAACAGAGTGTTGGAATTTTAATAATCATTTATTAATTGAAGTTGATAGTGCATTTTTGTTGAGCTGAGGATGGATTTAAAACTTCAAATAAGCAGTATTTTCTTTCACTTATCTTGAGCATTTCATGCTGTTCAGTGTAGTGCTACTGTAAATAAATTAAATAGATGAATATCGATGCAGTATGATGAAATCAATAGCCTGTTTTTTTCCCCAAAAAATTTCTAATGCTTTGTTATATATAAATTATAAGATTTTCAAATGCATCCACATTGGCAAGACCAACGGCGCTTATTCTGCCAGCTCCTGTCAGAAACTTCACATCTTGTGCTGGATCCATCTCCCTCCCTAGTTGCTCCTTTCAGACGAAACCTAAAGCTGTGTAGGCAGTGTCCTATTCAATTAAAAGGTGAACTTCAAACCACTTCATTGGCAAGACCATATCTTTTCACTTCTGCAAATTGCCTGCCTACGTCATAGCCTTCTTCCCATTGGTGAAAAAAAACATCTTCCATACGCTCATCATCTACAATAATCTTGCCAATCTTTCTAACTCTACCATATACAAGTTCCAACTCATCCAGAACTCTGCGGTCTACATCCAATCCTACAAAAAAACCCTCATATCCATTGCCATCATCCTCGGTGACATGCACTGGCACCTTGTCCTCCAGCCTATTAATTTCAAAACCTTCATACTCATCTTGAAATTTCACCATGCCTTTGCTCACCCTAGCTTTCTGATATTCTCCAGCACTACATCCCAGAATGACCCTCTACCTACCCTTCTGTTTCTGGTCTAGTTGTGAATTCCCTCTTGTCTCTACTTTAACATCAATTGCGGAGCCTTGAGCCACCACAGTCCTGCACCTGAGGAATTCTCTCCCTAAACCACTTTGCTTTGTTGCATTCTCTCAGACTTAAGCAGTCTATTCAAAGCCTACCACTTACTGCAACTTTGATCGTCGCCCCTAATTTCTCTGCTACTCCCTGCTCAATGTCCATCAATGCCCCTGTAAAGTACCTTGGGATATGAAAGGCACTACATAAAAAAGTAGCAACAGTAGTTCTTATCACCATTATTGCCACTGCCTTTAAGATAGAAAAATGTCCCAGATGCGTTATGTTGTGTATCTGTAAAGCATGCACTCCCATGTTCCGCCATCAGGGAGCGCATTCCCTGAAGTCCCAAGGGATCCCAGCATCCCTTGGAGCACTGTATATAAACGAGCCCCTAAGGCCTGTTCCTCACTCTGCAGTGTCTTAATAAAGACTGAGGTCACTGTTACTTTAATCTCCCTGTGTGCAGTCTCATCTGTATTAGGAACACAATAACTGGCGACGAGTATACGAATCCAACGCAAAGATGCAGCAAACTGTGGGCATCCTGGAGAAGTTCTCGGAGGGTGAGGATTGGGAAGCCTATGTCGAACGGCTAGACCAGTACTTTGTAGCCAACGAGCTGGACGGAGAAGGAAGCGCTGCAAAAAGGAGAGCGGTCCTCCTCACGGTCTGCGGGGCACCGACCTACAGCCTCATGAAGAATCTTCTGGCTCCGGTGAAACCCACAGATAAGTTATATGAGGAGCTGTGTACACTGGTTCGGGAGCATCTTAACCCGAGGGAGAGCATGCTGATGGCGAGGTATCGGTTCTACATGTGCCAGCGATCTAAAGGTCAGGAAGTGGCAAGTTACGTTGCTAAGCTAAGGCAACTTGCAGGACAATGTGAGTTTGATGGCTACCTGGAGCAGATGCTCAGACTTTTTTTACTGGGAATTGGCCACGAGACCATCCTACGATAACTTTTGACTGTAGAGACACCGACTCTCAGTAAGGCCATTGCGATAGCACAAGCGTTTATGTCCACCAGTGATAATACCAAACAAATCTCTCAGCACACAAGTGCTAGCAATGTTCATAAATTAACTGGAACTGTGTTTGCGAGCAGAAATGTACAGGGCAGAAACCATGAATCTGCAACTGCCAGCAGAGCTCAGGTAACCAAGATGACTGAGTCCGCAACAAAGGATGAATGCAAGGCAATTCACAACTTGTTGGTGTTGTGGAGGCTTCCATTCAGCCTATTCATGCCGCTTCAAAGGGTATGTTTGCAGATGAGCTGCAAGCTCTGCAAAACCTGCTAACCACCACGTGGCAGAGGAAGATCGGTCCATGGTGGATCAAAGCAATTTCGAGCCTCAGAGAGGACGCAGATGCTGAAGTACACAGGGTGCGCACATTTTCGACGAAATGTCCACCTATAATGCTAAATGTAAAATTGAATGGCTTACCCATAGTCATGGAACTGGACACTGGCACTAGCCAATCCATCATGAGTGAAAAGATGTTTGAGAGACTGTGGTGCAACAAGGCACTCAGACCAGCCTTGAGCCCCATCCACACGAAACTGAGAACGTACACCAAAGCGCTCATCACTGTCCTGGGCAGCGCCACAGTCAAGGTCACCTGCAATGCAAGAGCTAATCAAGCCATTCCAGCGGCGAAAGGACGAGCTGTCCATTCAGGCAGACTGCCTGTTGTGGGGTAACCGCATAGTGCTACCCAAAAAGGGCAGGGAGACTTTCATCTCGGATCTCCACAGCACACATGCGGGTATAGTAATGATGAAAGCGATAGCCGGATCCCACGTGTGGTGGGCCGGTATCAACTATGACTTAGAATCCTGTGTACGGCAATACAGCGTGTGTGCTGAGTTGACCACGCGCCCAGAGAGGCACCACTAAGTTTGTGGTCCTTGCCCTCCAGACCATGGTGGAGGATCCATGTCGACTATGTGGGCCCGTTTCTCGGTAAAATGTTCCTGGTGGTGGTGGATGCTTTTTCAAAATGGATTGAATGTGAAATAATGTTGGGAGGCACCGCCACCGCCACTATTGAAAGCCTGAGGGCCATGTTTGCCACCCACGGCCTGCCTGACATACTGGTCAGTGACAACGGGCCATGCTTCACCAGTGCCGAATTTAAAGAATTCATGACCCGCAATGGGATCAAACATGTTACCTCGGCCCTGTTTAAACCAGCCTCCAATGGGCAGGCAGAACGGGCAGTACAAACAATCAAACAGAGCCTTAAACGAGTCACAGAAGGCTCACTCCAAACCTGCCTGTCCCGAGACTGCTCAGCTACCGCACGAGACCCCACTCGCTCACAGGGGTGCCCCCGGCTGAGCTACTCATGAAAAGGACACTTAAAACCAAACTCTCGCTGGTCCACCCCAACCTGCATGATCAGGTAGAGAGCAGGCGGCAGCAACAAAATGTAAACGATGGTCACGCCACTGTGTCACGGGAAATTGATCTGAATGACCCTATGTATGTGCTAAACTATGGACATGGTCCCAAGTGGATCGCGGGCACGGTGATAGCTAAAGAAGGGAGTAGGGTGTTTGTATTCAAACTAGACAATGGACAAATTTGCAGAAAGCACCTGGGCCAAACGGGGCTGCGGTTCACAGACTGCCTTGAACAACCCACAGCATACACCACCTTTTTCGAGCACAAACACACACCCAAAGGATCAACGACACCACCCTGGACCAGGAAATTAAACCCATCACGCCCAACAGCCCAGCAAGGCCAGGCTTACCCTGCAGGGCCAACAACACGCCAGCCCAGTGAGGGCGCAGCCAACACACCAGAACTGACATTTGTACTGAGGCGGTCCACCAGGGAAAGAAAGGCTCCCGACCGCCTCACCTTGTAAATAGTTTTCACTTTGACTTTGGGGGGGGAGTGATGTGTATCTGTAAAGCATGCACTCCCATGTTCTTCCACCAGGGAGCGCATCTCCTGAATTCCCAAGGGATCCCAGCATCCCTTGGGAGCACTGTATATAAGCTGGCCCCTAAGGCTTGTTCCTCACTCTGGAGTGTCTTAATAAAGACTGAGGTCACTGTTACTTTAACCTCCCTATGTGCAGTCTCATCTGTGTTTGGAACACAATACTTTACAAAGAGAAAAATAAAAATAAAACTGTGTGGTAGTGGTGTGGTGGGGGGACTACACTTGCCGTCAGTTCCCGTAGCCCACGTTTCCTGTTACTGATTGCTGTCCTGCAAAACTTGCTGGAAGTGGGCGTGGTTGGTGTTATGCATGTAAACATTACTAGTGTGTAAGACTTGCCACAGGGGATGCACCTGTTGGAGACCCAAGGGTCACCTACACACCCTGGGCAAGCAGGTATAAAAGGCAATCTTCCATGCTGCTTCCTGACTCTGGAGTTACATTAAAGAGACCAAGGTCACAACAGTTTGAGCTTACAGTATACAGTCTTGTGGAGTTATTCTGAACATAACAGTTGGACTTGGGATGAAGGGGACTAGATGTGGCTGTGGTGACATCCAGTGTTGGTTCGCTTACCAAAATCCATATTTGAAGACTGCTTACTTGGCTGAGGTATCACACAAAGCACGACCAGCCCGCAGAATGGGCTTCCAGATAGGATAGTGGAAATCCTGGAAACATTTAGAACCGATTGGATGCTGCTGACTGATCTCCATCATCTCTAATTATGATCATAAGCTGGCAGTGACTCATGGAAGGAGTCACGCAGGAGTTGCAGTCTTAAAATGGGAAAGTAAGGGTGGGGGAGAGAGAGAATGATCAGAGTGAGAAACTGGAGGAGGAGAGAAAAATACAAAATAGAATCTAATTGTCAGTTGCATCTTTTGTTTTATGGATCCTCCTTGCTCGGGACGATTTGTGAGGATGTGAATAAATTAAATTTAGTGTATAAATTGTACCTCACACCTTGCAGAACTGAGGAGGATAACATAAAGCATCTTTTTTTTAAATGGTTTTACTGGAATAGAAAATTCTAAATGTAGCCTGGTCCACACTAAAACACCTGCTTTGTAGTTATAATACAAGGACAAGATTTTTGCATTCACTGGCTGTTTTGTTTTCGGGAAATATTGCTAACCCACGAAACCAGCCAACTTGTTTTTTAGTTTTTATTGGCACAGTAATGGTTGATAATGGATGGGGGCCATTCTGTGTCAAGCATAGTTACTTCAAAGTTGCTTGACATCAGCTGCTGTTAATCTTC
Organism: Pristiophorus japonicus; assembly: GCF_044704955.1. Taxonomy (NCBI): domain Eukaryota; kingdom Metazoa; phylum Chordata; class Chondrichthyes; family Pristiophoridae; genus Pristiophorus; species Pristiophorus japonicus. The sequence goes on from NC_091981.1 coordinate 224,249,193, forward strand.
AAATACCTTAATGAAGTCTGGAACATGAATGAACTATGAGTCAAGCTCTTCAACATCAAATGAAATAGATAGAAGCTGGAATTCAATCTGTATTCAAAGTCACGGATCTTTAAATTTACCCTTTACAAACTGATTAAGATATTCTATTTTCTTCACGTAGTTTTGTATACATTATTTCAAGCCATACTGATATTTAAGTGTACTTGTTGGAACTACAGGCCTTTGAAGGATCACAATTTTATCGACTTGTACATAGATTTAATTACTGAACAGAATGTTTTTTGTTATTAAAGTTGTGACACATGCAACCCTTCTATTTTAAAAATGGTAATTAAAATTATTCACTCAACAAAAACAACTCATGCAATTACTCATAATAATGTCAAGCAGCCTCTCAATATTATTTAGTCAGAACTGTGTCAGGTGGCACTAGCCTCGCACTTTCTCGATGCTGACAAGGCCTTTGATAGAAGGTAATGACCTCATGAGGAATGATCGAGGCCATGGGATTTGCAGAAATCGTTCTTCAATTGATCTTGTTACATTCTCTCCCTAGATCATCACTGGCTTCTACTGGGGTTATGTCATCTTCATTTGAACTGTTTTGATGCATTTGGTAGGGGTGCCCATTCAGGGCCTAAGCAATTGAACTGTTGCCTGCAGTAATGCCATTTTAGACATTTGAGTGGCAGGCAATGAACATAATGTGGGGTTAAATTGGGCTGCATAGTGCGCATTTTTCAAGCGTTACATGGCCTCCTAAGGCCCCAAAATGGAGGGTAGGAAGCATGCATATTGGGTAAGGACAAACAAGCGGAGTCCACATCAGAAGCAGTCATTAGGCTCTTTGCATTTATAAATAAGGGGCCTAAAGCCTGTTTCAGGTCGCTGCTGCAACATTGATTTTGCCTGAGGCAGAAAAACAACCCTAAGTATCACCTTCAGCTTTAAAAATACAGGTAAAAACATACCACAGTCACCACCCCGACCTCTGACCTCCAGCCCAGTCGCTCCCTTGGCAATCCCTGATGCCCACCCGACATCTGATCACTTAATTGGCAGTCCCTGAAACCTGCTCAACCCCCGATTTCTCACTCCCTGAGGCATCCACTCCTGTATGTGGAATATATTTCTAACTCATCCCCCTTTACTGTGTTTAGCATTATGGCTTTCTAATAGACTGTTAAGAATTATATCAATGTACATAGCAGGAATTTTTCTCTTGTTTGAATGTGAAGTCGCTGTGCTAGCTTTCCTTCTACGCTTAGGATAATTTGTAAGGACATGTGTAAATGGACTCGCCTCCGTCTTTTCTTCTTGGGTGAAGGATTTAAAAATGAATATTGTTCCCTTTGAATGCTTTCTGTCCATATAGCTTGTCCCACCTTTTTAGAATGCATCAATAGGTTGTACAGCTCATATGCATCAGTAGACCTAAAATGTTAGATTTATATACTCCATTTGTGCTTGACATGCATTTCCTGTGGGAAATGTGTGTGTGGGAAGTTCCTTTCTGAAATAGCTGGGGTCATATCAGTTGGATGTAAATGATGCAGGAGTGATGTCATAACATTTCCAAGTCATTTTCTGAGCCTAATGCTGAACAGATGCCTGAGGAATAGAACGCCTATGGGAATTAACCAATATTTCCCCAGCTTCCAACACCCTATCGAGAGCAAGTGCTGATTCCAGGCAGTAGCCTTAACTGGCACTCACCCAGTGTATTTAGATCAGCTGTACCTGAAAGTATGGGCAGATTCAGCTGAGTTCATATTGGGCACAGTGAAATCCACGCCGCCTGACTGGAGTGACTGGGGGGTGGACAGGAAAATGGGACACCGGGTGTCTCTGACAGTGATACTAATGAGCACAACCTATCAAAGCACCAAAGATTTATGAGTTTGGTTGATGAAAATTATATTGGTGCATTCACACATCTTTCTTGATCCACTGTTACACTGAAACATGATTTGAGATCATTATCAGCTTTTGGATCAACTCTGTGTAAAAAGATGCAGAAAATAAAAGCCGAGAGCCTGGGAAGGCAACATTTTGGTCCGTTGCAATCATTGGTGCAGATCTATTTTAAAGAGCTAACTTGATGCTTCATTCTCCTTTGTAATTGTGCCCATTCATTTATCATTCTCTGGATAAATGTTCAGCAGAATATTGCTTTGATGCAAATGTTTGTTACAGCAAAGATAACAATTGTATATCATTAAAATTGTCCGATAAAGCTCAGCTTACTAAGTAATTGCTGGCCAGGAGTCCTGCAGTTCGTCCTGAACATTTGTCACATTTTACATCTGACAGCTTCTAAATCAGTCCATTTGGTTTTGAGAACAAATGGTTCCTGACCGTATATCCGATTTCAAACTCTTACAATTCAAATTCACTGAAACCCAGTGGGAATGAGAACAGACTGGGCCATGGAGAGTAAGGAGGACTGGGACAGGACCAGGCCACAGGCAGTAAGGTGAGCAGCAAGGAGAATCAAGACGAGGGTCTGGCCATGGGTGGCAAAGGGGAGGACTGAGACCAGGGTGGGGGTAGGGAAAGAGAGTGGAATCGGGGGGGAGCGGCGGCGAAAGAGAGTGGAGGTGAGTGGGGGGGGGAGGGAGGGAGGGAAAGAGGGGAGGGGAGGAAAGAGTGGGGGAGGGGGGAGGAAAGTGGAGGTGGGGGGGGGGGAGGGGAGGAAAGAGTGGGGGAGGGGGGAGGAAAGTGGAGGTGAGGGGGGAGGGAAGAGTGGAGATGGGGGGGGGAGTGGAGGTGGGGGAGGGGGGAAGATTGGAGGTGGGTGGGGTGGGGCAGGGAAAGAGAGTGGAGGTGGGGGGGAGGGGAGGAGGGTGTGGGGGGGGGGGATGCACTGGAGGTGGGGGGAGGCACAGGGAGGTAGAGGCTAAGGGCAGCTGACCCAGAGGGAATGGTTCTGAGAGCTGACAGCATTCAGGTAGAATTGCGTCGAACAGAAATGAATAAAGTCCAGATATCAGTTTATTCCCCCTTTTCATTCCGTTTCAGTAAACAGTAGAATTCTTTCACTATTCAGATTTTCTTCAGAGCCTTCTAAATATGGAGGATGGAGACCCACGTGAGTTCAATATGGATGAATGTTGCCACTTCTGCTGGCCAAACTGAAATCATACATCTTGCATTGCAAACTGAAATTATGCTGAGAGTCAGCTCAGCAACTTGGGCTGTTGTGAAATTTAGCCATGCCGTATAATGGGCGAGTGCGGGCCCAGGAGAGAAGGGCAGACCAAGCACGAGTGGTCATGCAGGTTGAGGATTTGGGCACCAGATACAATTGCACATCTAGGCCTGGAAACAATAGCTGGAGCAGAGCATGGCAGCCTGAGTCACTCATTTAGGATCCAGTCCTTAGGTAGGGTGATGGACACACAAAGGTCTTGAATGAAGGGTACAAATCTTTTGCATGCACCGAGCCCAGGAAATGTTGGTAAGGAACAGCCAGAAAAGGTCTGGAAACTTTGGCAATGGAGAACAAAGGGAGAGAAATATGCCTGTGATGAAAACGTTGTTGGAACATTCCTAAAATGAAATGGCTAATTTTAAATGAGTAAATTTAATAATATTTATCAAAATTGTGTAATTTATGTTTCCGATATCATAAATGTTACTTTTAGCTGTATAACTATGGCAGATGAAGTATAATGTGGATAACTGTGAGGTTATCCACTTTGGTGGTAAAAACAGCGACAGACTATTATCTGAATGGTGACAGATTAGGAAAAGGGGAGGTGCAACGAGACCTGAGTGTCATGGTACATCAGTCATTGAAGGTTGGCATGCAGATACAGCAGGCAGTTAAGAAAGCAAATGGCATGTTGGCTTTCATAGCGAGGGGATTTGAGTACAGGGGCAGGGAGGTGTTACTACAGTTGTACAGGGCCTTGGTGAAGCCACACCTGGAGTATTGTGTACAGTTTTGGTCTCCTAACTTGAGGAAGGACATTCTTGCTATTGAGGGAGTGCAGCGAAGGTTCACCAGACTGATTCCCGGGATGGCGGGACTGACATATCAAGAAAGACTGGATCAACTGGGCTTGTATTCACTGGAGTTCAGAAGAATGAGAGGGGATCTCATAGAAACGTTTAAAATTCTGATGGGTTTAGGCAGGTTAGATGCAGGAAGAATGTTCCCAATGTTGGGGAAGTCCAGAACCAGGGATCACAGTCTAAGGATAAGGGGTAAGCCATTTAGGACCGAGATGAGGAGAAACTTCTTCACCCAGAGAGTGGTGAACCTGTGGAATTCTCGACCACAGGAAGTTGTTGAGGCCAATTCAGTAAATATATTCAAAAAGGAGTTAGATGTAGTCCTTACTACTAGGGGGATCAAGGGGTATGGCGAGAAAGCTGGAATGGGGTACTGAAGTTGCATGTTCAGCCATGAATTCATTGAATTGCGGTGCAGGCTCGAAGGGCCGAATGGCCTACTCCTGCACCTATTTTCTATGTTTCTATAACAACAGCAATTTGTATTTATATAGCGCCTTTAATGTAGTAAAATGTCCCAAGGCGCTTCATATGAGTATTATGACAAAAAATTTGACACCGAGCCACATAAGGAGAAATTAGGGCAGATGGCCAAAAGCTTGGTCAAAGAGGTATGTTTAGGAGTGCCTTAAAGGAGGAAAGAGAGGTGGAGAGGTTCAGGGAGGGAATTCCAGAGCTTGGGGCCTAGGTAACAGGGCATGACCACCAATGGTTGAGCGATTGTAATCAGGGATACTCGAGAGGGGGGTGTCGGTTGTGGGCTGGAGGAGATTACAGAGATAGGGAGAGGCAAAGTCATGGAGGGATTTAAAAACAAGGATTTGGATATCGAGGTATTGCTTAACCAGGAGCCAATGTTGGTCAACCAGTACAGGGGTGATGGGTGAGTGGGACTTGGTGTGAGTTAGGACACGGGCAGCCGGGTTTTGGATGACCTCATAGTTTATGTTGGATAGAATGTGGAAGGCCAACCAGGAGTGTGTTGAAATAGTCAAGTCTAGAGATAACAAAGGCATGGATGAGGGTTTCAGCAATGGATGAGCTGAGGGAAGGGCAGAGACTGGCGATGTTAGAGGTGGAAATGGGCCTTAGTTATGCTGCGGATATGTGATTGGAAGCTCATTATATTGAGCGAAGTGAATAGGAAAATGGCTGCACAACGCAGTTCCAAAACATTTTTGAGTGATGAACAATTTGATTCATTGTTTTATTCAATGATTTAATTGGACGTTTTGTGGCAGTTAATGGTTGTGGATTGGCAGTTGTACCCATTTGCTATTTTGCCTACTGACTATTCCTGTAGATAGTGCTGTGATAGGTATTTTCATTGTTAGACGTGCCACAATATGGCCCCAAGTTTCCACACGCGGCAAAACAGGCACCCCTCCGAGCTGGGCGCCCGTTTTTTGCGCCGAAAACGGCGCCTGAAAAAAAACGCACTATTCTCGAGCGCTTTGCAGCTCGATGTCTGCTTGGCGCGGCGCCCAGGGGGCGGAGCCTACCACTCGCGCCGATTTTGTAAGTAGGAGGGGGCGGGTACCATTTAAATGAGTTTTTTTCGTGCCGGCAACCCTGCGCGTGCGCGTTGGAGCGTTCGCGCACGTGCAGTCTGAAGGAAACATTGGCACTCGGCCATTTTAAAAAGTGCTGCAGAAAAAGTGAAAATTTGTTTATTGAACCCTTGCAAAGGCTTGTATTTTAATTTTCTTGATATTTCTGTGTGTGAGGGTGAGGGAGTGCATTCTGTAATTAAAGATAGACTGTGATAAACGGGACACATGCACTTGTTTGAGACTATTCAAATTCTTTGTAGCTGTTCAATTTTTAAAATTTTTTAATAAAACCACATTGCCCTTCCATGATCAGCACTGAGGCTTCTTGCAGCTTTCTCCCCCTGCCGTCCGTCGGGCCCGATGGCAAACGGCTGCCTCAAGTAATGAGGCTTCCTGCAGCCTTCTCCCTGCCTCCCCCCCCCTGCTCCAATTATTACATAGAATGGGCAACAGCGAAATAGACTGTTTGGCCCAGCTGATCCATGCTGGTGTTTATATGCTCCATATGAGACTCTTCCCCACCCCATTTCATCTAATCGTATCGGCATAACCTATTCTTTTCTCCCTTATGTGTTTATCTAGCTTCCACTTAAATGCATCTATGCTATTCAACTCAACTACTCCTTGTGATGGCGAGTTCCACATTCTAACCACTCTCTCTGGGAAAAGAGGTACCTCCTGAATTCCCTATTGGATTTATAGTGACTATCTTTTATTATCTATTATGGAACAGGCAGGCTTAAAAACGGGCGGCCAATCCGACCCCGTCAGTTTCCTGTTGGGCGGGGTAGGTTGAAAGTACCCCCTTGGTCTTGACTCCCCTTGTATAACACCACAAGACATTGACTATATAAATATATTTGCTCCAAATTGTTTTGCAGATTAAATCACAAAGTTTTCTGAGCACAAGCAATTTCTATTTTGTTTGTGACCCCAAAAAAATTGCTGACAGCTGATTTCATTGATTTGTTTTTGACCTAGATTCAGGAAAAGCTAAAGCCCTAAATTCAGAAAAAAACTATTTTCTCTTCAGTATGTAGGTTGCCTTTTTTTGTAGCAAGCTGTGAAAGTTAGCTGACTAGTGCCTTGTTGGGTGAGAAAAAGAGAGATAAATGGGCTGAAATTGGTCTTTGGCTGTAGCGCAGAATGGGCACTAGCGAATCGGCAGCTCGTTTTACATCCCATTTGATTTTCTTTTGCATTGAAGCCACTGGAAAAGAAAATATGGGGAGATGTAAATCGAACTGACGATTTGTTATCGCTCCTTTGTGCTCTGGGCGAAGGCCAATTTCACCCTCAAATATTCGATGGAAAAGAAAATTGGCCATGGTGTAAAATGAGCTGCTGATTTGCTAATACCCTGTTCGCTTATTGGCGAAGATCAACTTCACCCCCAGTATTCTATAGTGTAAGATTTCTAAATAAGTGACAGCAAGACTGATTCTTTTAAAACAATTTGGAATAGTTTATTAAACGCACACTCATGCACATCTAACAGCAGTCATCAGCTATCCTATGGATCGACTTAGTTACAACAGATACAATGAGGTTACAATAAAAACGGTATACTTTACTTCCCTCTGGCAAAGCACATGGCCTGCTTCTTGGTCTGTAGAGGAAGGTCCTGCTTTTGCCGTGTGATTGAAAAGAGGGAGAGAGCAATCTTTGGCTTCAGTTTTTATACCTCTTATGGCCATGTTTCTCAGGAAGCCTCAGAATTGGATCTTGGTTCTAGGGCCTTTGCTTATTGGCTCTCCTCACATATGTGTCTGTCTGGAGGATCCAGTGCCATCCCTTGATTAGGTTAATGGCTTTCCAATTAAGACAATATACAAACAGGACATGCTGGAAGTCTGTGAGCTTCCATTTTGTTTCAACACTGCAGCCTTTCTGTATAATCTACACTTTTAACGTTTATACATGCACAGAATCAATTTTATCATTGGCAAACACTTTTATTCTTACAATAGTAACTGCCAGCTTCTGGTTATAATCTGCATCAGTTTTTGCAAAAAAAAAGCTGAATATTTCTCAATTTATTTTTAATGGCAATCTAGTTTCCGTGTTTCAAACCTTTTGCAGATTCAAACAAAAAGTCTTGAAGAGCATATTGTACATGCCATTAGTTAGCACTTCATGCAGATAGTCTGCATTTTTCAGGCAGTATAGTGGAGAGAGTGATGTAAAGTGTACAGTCATGGAGGCAGAAGATATATGTGAAATGTCGGCATTTGATTTGCTGCTCTAAGGAAACGGGGGGGTGGGGGGGGGCGAATGGTAATGGTCTTGGAGAATAGTGACAGGAAGTACTAATTCACTTTGGAGATGCTTCTTCTACGGTGATTAGAATTCTGCTTGAAGTACGCATACCCTTGGTGTTCTGGTGTGCAGCTGTGGTTTCTATCTACAAGAAGAAGGATCCTAGCAAGCCTGAAAACTGGTGAGTCATATTGCTGATAATGGCTTTTAAAGTAGTTCTTTTGGTTGGTATGGCATGCAAGTCAGATAGTTTGGAGTCAGTCAGTTCAGAAAAGAATGGGCTGGATTTTTCCATTTTGCAGATTTCTACCACATTGCTGAGCATCATAAGACTGAAGGGAAACCTTGTGACATTATATTAAGAACATAAGAAATAGGAGCATGAGTAGGCCATTTGGCCCCTCGAGCCTGCTCCGCCATTCAATAAAATCATGGCTGATCTGATCCTGGCATCAACTCCACTTTCCCATCCGCTCCCCATCAACCTTGGCTCCCTTATCCTTCAAAAATCTGTGTATCTCCACCTTTAAATATATTCAAAGACACAGCCTCCACAGCTCTCTGGGGTAGAGAATTCCAAAGATTCACAACCCTCAGAGAAGAAATTCCTCTTCATTTCTGTTTTAAATGGGCTTATTCTGAAACTATGCCCTCTAGTTCTAGATTCCTCTGAGGGGAAACATCCTCTCTGCATCTACCCTGTCAATCCCCCTCAGAATCTTGTATGTTTCAATAAGATCACCTCTCATTCTTCTAAATTCCAATGAGTATAGGCCCAACCATCTCAACTTTTCTTCATTTCACAATCCCTTCATCTCGGGTTCTACGATTTACAGACTTTCGACCTTGTGTCTTCTTTGGCTCTTAAGAAGAAAGAAGCTAAGGGAATGCATAGCCAGATCTTGAATGTGTACTCCAGCTCCAAAATCTGTGTAATAGTAGATGAGAGACTCACTAAACTTACCTTTGTGCAAAAAGGAGCAAGACAAAATTGGCTATAGTATGCATCCTACTAATCATCTTTATTAGTGATGCATTCAATGGCATTGTAAAAGGTGACTTTGAAGCTGGGCATTTGTGAAAGTAGGTCCATATCCCTTTGCAGATTTTTTGTACCTCTTTTCATAGATGATATTGGTAACTTACATAACATAAGAAATAGGAGCAGGAGTAGGCCATTTGGCCCCTCGAGCCTGCACCGCCATTTAATAAGATCATGGCTGATCTGATCATGGACTTGGCTCCACTTCCCTGCCTGCTCCCCATAACCCTTTATTCCCTTATCGCTCAAAAATCTGTTTATCTCGCCTTAAATATATTCAATGACATAGCTCTTTGGGGCGAAGAATTCCATAGATTTACAACCCTCTGAGAGAAGAAATTTCTCCTCATCTCAGTTTTAAATGGGCGACCCCTTATTCTGAGACTGTCTTCTAGTTTTAGGTTCCGCTATGAGTGGAAATATCCTCTCTGCATCCACCTTGTTGAGCCGCCTCATTATCTTGTATGTTTCGATAAGATCACCTCTCGTTCTTCTGAACTCCAATGAGTATAGGCCCAACCTATTCAACCTATCTTCATAAGTCAACCTTCTCATCTCCGGAATCAAATTGGTGAACCTTCTCTGAACAGCCTCCAATGTAAGTATATCCTTCCTTAAATTCGGACACCAAAACAGTACGCAGTTCTCTAGGCATGACCTCACCAATACCCTGTACACTTGTAGCAAGACTTCTCTGCTTTTATACTCTACCCCCTTGCAATAAAGACCAACATTCCATTTGCCTTCCTGATTACTTGCTGTACTTGCATACTAACTTTTTGTGTTTCATGCACAAGGACCCACAGGTCCCTCTGTACTGCAGCACTTTGCAATTTTTCTCCATTTAAATTGTAATTTGCTTTTCTATTATTTCTGCCAATGGGGATAATCTCACAATTTCTCACATTATACTCCATCTGCCAAATTTTTGCCCACTCACTTAGCCTGTCCATATCCCTTTGCAGATTTTTTGTGTCCTCCTCACAATTTGCTTTCCCACCCATCTTTGTATTATCAGCAAACTTGCTCGCTCCCTTCATCCAAGTCATTAATATAGATTGTAAATAGTTGAGACCCCAGCACTGATCCCTGTGGCACCCCACCAGTTACTGTTTGCCAACCGGAAAATGACCCATTTTTCCCGACTCTCTGTTTTCTGTTAGTTAGCCAATCCTCTATCCATGCTAATATATTACCCCCCCAACCCCATGAGCTTTTATCTTAAGCTGTAACCTTTTATGTGACACCTTATCGAATGCCTTCTGGAAATCCAAATACACCACATCCACTGGTTCCCCCTTATCCACCCTGCTCGTTACATCCTCAAAATTTGTCAAACATGATTTCCCTTTCATAAAACCATGCTGACTCTGCTTGATTGAATTATGCTTTTCCAAATGTCCTGCTACTGCTTCCTTAGTAATGGACTCCAGCATTTTCCCAACGACACATGTTAGGCTAACAGGTCTACAGTTTCCTGCTTTTTGTCTGCCTCTTTAAAATAGGGGCGTTACATTTGTGGTTTTCCAATTCGCAGGGACCGCCCCAGAATCCAGGGAATTGTGGTAAATTACAACCAATGCATCCACTATCTCTGCAGCCACCTCTTAAGATCCTAAGATGTAAGCCATCAGGTCCAGGGGACTTGTCCACTTTTAGTCCCATTATTTTACCGAGTACTACTATTTTAGTGATCGTGACTGTATTAAGTTCCTCCCTCCCTATAGCCCCTTGATTATCCACAATTTTGGATGTTTTTAGTATCTTCTACCGTGAAGACCGATACAAAATATTTGTTCAACGTCTCTGCCATTTCCCTGTGGAAGATCCTTGTAAATCAGAGAAATGCTGTAAACAGCCATTAAATCAGATCTCTGGGCTTTGCCCTGAATGTCTACTGAAGTTAAGACAGGAGATCGGGAGAACCCCAGTAGAAATTATCTGAGGATCTAGTGGCTGCCATGTGTACTATCTTACAGGGTCTTGTTTCGCATGCTAAAAAGCGGAAGCAGCATGTTATAGACAAGGCTAAGCGATCACACAACCAACGAATCAGATTAAAGCTCTGTAGTCCTGCCACATCCAGGCGTGAATGGTGGTGAACCATTAAACAACTACGGGGAGGAGGAGGCTCCATGAATATCCTCATCTTCAATGATGGCGGAGCCCAGCACGTGAATGCAAAAGACAAGGCTGAAGCGTTTGCAATCATCTTCAGGCAGAAGTACTGAGTGGATGATCCAGATCGGCCTCCTCCTGAGGTTCCCACAATCAGAGAAGCCAGTCTTCAGCCAATTCGATTCGCATCATGTGATATCAAGAAATGGCTGAGCACACTGGATACAGCAAAGGCTATGGGCTTCGACAGCATCTCGGTTGTTCTGCTGAAGACCCATGCTCCAGAACTAGCCGTGCCTCTAGCCAAGCTGTTCCAGTACAGCTCCAACATTGGCATCTATCCGACAACGTGGAAAACTGCCTAGGTATGTCCTGCCTACAAAAAAAGGGACAAATCCAATCCAGCCAATTACCACCCCATCAGTCTACTCTCAATCATCAGTAAAGTGTTGGAAGATGCCGTCAACAGTGCTATCAAGCGGCACTTATTCACCAATAACCTGCTCACCGATGCCCAGTTTGGGTTCTGCCAGGACCTCTCGGCTCCAGACCTCATTACGGCCTTGGTCCAAACATGGACAAAAGAGCTGAATTCCAGAGGTGAGGAGAGAGTGACTGCCCTTGACATCAAGGCAGCATTTGACCGAGTGTGGCACCAAGGAGCACTAGCAAAACTGAAGTCAATGGGAATCAGGGGGAAAGCTCTCCACTGGCTGGAGTCATATCTAGCACAAAGAAAGATGATTGTGGTGGTTGGAAGTCAATCATCATAGCCCCAGGACATTACTGCAGGAGTTCCTCAGGGCAGTGTCCTAGGCCCAACCATCTTCAGCTGCTTCATCAATGACCTTCCCTCCATCATAAGGTCAGAAGTGGGGATGTTCGCTGATGATTGCACAGTTGTCAGTGTTATTCACAACTCCTCAGATAATGGTGCAGTCCATGTCCACATGCAGCAAGACCTCGATGACATTCAGTCTTGGACTGATAAGTGGCAAGTAACATTCACCCCACACAAGTGCCAGGCAATGACTATCTCCAACAAGCGAGAATCTAACCACTGCCCCTTGATATTCAACAGCATTACCATTGCCGAATCCCCCACCATCAACATCCTTGGGATCGCCATTGATCAGAAACTTAACTGGACCAGCCACATAAATACTGTGGCAGCAAGAGCATGTCAGAGGCTTGATATTCTGTGGTAAGTGTCTCAACTCCTGATTCCCCAAAGCCTTTCCATCATCTACAAGGCACAAGTCAGGAGTGTAATGGAATGCTCTCCACTTGCCTGGACGAGTGCTGTTCCAGCAACACTCAAGAAGCTGGACACGTTCCAGGACAAAGTAGCCTGCTTGATTGGCACCATCCACCACCTTAAATATTCACTCCCTCCATCACCAACGTACTTTGGCTGCAGTGTGTACCATGTATAAGATGCACTGCAGCAACTCACCAAGGCTTCTTCGGCAGCACCTCCCAAACCCACAACTTTTATCACCTATAAGGGGAACAGCATGGGAACACCATCACCTCCAGATTCGTCTCCCATTCACAACAACATTGACTTGCACATATATTCTTTCTTTGTCGCTGGGCCAATATCCTTGCATTCTCTACTTAAAGGCATTGGGGAGCACCTTTACCACATGGATTGCAGCAGTTCAAGAAGAAAGCGCACCATCAATTTCTTAAGGGAAAATAGGGATGTATAATGAATGACAGCCCTGCCAGCAGTGCGACAGTCCAGTCCTCCAGGATTGAGAAGACATGATTGTCACTTTTGATTTTCTTGTCTTTCTTCAATAGCACCAGAATCCCAATATCGGTTAAGCTTCTGATGTACAATACTTGCAGTCAATCACTTTTCTTCATGGTTCAGAACTTCTCGGTATGCAAGGAAAGAGCTTCCTTCATGCCATGTGCAAAATCCAGGACCACTTATTCTTGCATCATTATATCATTCAACTGTGGCACATGTGTAGGCCTGCTATATCATGCTATTTATGTATTATCTTCCGGTATCAAGAGTCAATCGCAGCTTGTAACAACTAATTTATTGTGGTGTTTTAAATAGCTGTAACTATTCCAGAATAAATTATTTCTGGCTTCAAAGGCAGAATTATAGTACACTCCTAAACAATGGCAAATGGACTTAAAGCTGTAAAAAATATATATATAATCAAGATTTCCTGGGGAGTAGGCTGTGCTGCAAGAACTTCCTGGGAATAAATCTCTCATTTTCAATGCTGGTGATCCCATCAAAATAGTTCAACTCCGCCATTGCGAAAAAATGGGCTTTTTATAGAACAATAAAATCATGGGTCTTCCGTGCTGGAAATTTCTATTGTTTCTATGCCGGCCGATCAAAAGCTATCCGGCCTAATCCCACTTTCCAGCTCTTGGTCCGTAGCCCTGTAGGTTACGGCACTTTAAGTGCATATCCAAGTATCTTTTAAATGTGGTAAGGGTTTCTGCCTCTACCACCCTTTCGGGGAGTGAGTTCCAGACCCCCACCACTCTCTGGGTGAAGACATTTCCCTTCATATCTCCTCTAAACCTCCCCCCAATTACTTTAAATCTATGCCCCCTGGTTGTTGACCCCTCTGCCAAGGGAAACGGGCCCATTCTATCCAGCACCCTCATCATTTTATACACCTCAATCAGGTCTCCCTTTAGCCTCCTCCGTTCCAAAGAAAACAGACCCAGCATCTCCAATCTTTCCTGATAGCCAAAATTATCCAGGCCTGGCAACATTCTTGTAAATCTCCTCTGCACCCTTTCCAGTGCAATCACATCTTTACTGTAATGTGGTGACTAGCGCAGTACTCCAGCTGCGGCCTAACCAGTGTTTTATACAGTTCAAGCATAACCTCCGAGCTCTTGTATTTCATCCCTCAACTTCTAAAGGCAAGTATTCCATATGTCTTCTTAACCACCTTATCCACCTGGCCTGCTTCCTTCAAGGATCTGTGGACCTGCACTCCAAGGTCCCTTTGTTCCTCTACACTTCTCAGTGTCGTACCATTTAATGTGTATTCCTTGCCTTGTTAGACCACCGCAAATGCATTACCTCACACAAAACTTACACTTTTGTGTTGTACTGCACAATAAATAATGGAAGATTAAAGCGAATTTCTCAATCCCGTCCTTCCAGTAGGGAAGCTATGTTTGAAGGGATCACTGGTTGGGTATGCGCCTCCATCATTGCACCCCGAATACTCCAACCTATGCTCCCTGCAAGGGAGGTATACCTGCAGCTTAAGTTATTACTAGCTCATGTCACACTTTGCTCAATTTTAACTGTTTAAGTGTTCTAGGTAATGCCATTAGATTTTGATTTATGAAATGCGATTCTCAAAAAAGCTGGAAAAATCCTGGAATCCCATTTAATTAAAAACAAGGTGTTTATCTTATCCAGTCACCCTATAACAGTGGCCCTAGTCATTGGCTTAAATTCAGGGCTCTTTTTGAATTGTCAGCCTTTCTGGGGCTCTGTGAACTTGTTTGAAGCTGCTTGTCAGTTTTATGTTTTTGGCAAATGAACTGTCAAAAAGACCCAGTTTACCCCAAAGATTATCTGGCAGATTGCTTCTCTCTAAAATAATGGCTGGTGTCCTTTCCTCAGGAATACAGTCAATGGCTGGAATCCTTTTCTCAGAAATACAGTCATATGTTCAAACGGTATTTAGGGGATTGAGTGAAATTTAAATTAAACATTTGGATTTGTTAATTGTATCCTGCATTTTCTGCTTTTATTGTGGAATTTTTCAGAATGAAATTTAGATGCTTTCACTTTTCTTACGGTAGGTCTTCCTTCAATGTGGCAATGCGAGAACACAAACCGTGGGATTTAGAAATAGAAAGAGGACTTATTCAAGGTAATTGATGGTGTTAGCCTCGGCTCAGTGGGTAGCATTCTTGCTTCTGAGTCAGCAGGTTGTAGGTTTTAAGCTCCATTCCAGGATTTGAGCACTTAATCTAGGTTGACAGTTCAGTGCAGGACAGAGAGCATGCTGCATTGTCAGCGGTTCTGTATTTCAGATGAAACATTAAACCGAGGCCACGTCTGCCTTCCCAGATGGACCTAATATATACCATGGCACTATTTAAAGAAGAGAGCTCTCCCAGTGTCCTGGCTAACGTGTATCCCTCAACCACTATCACTCTCGCTAAAACAGATTATCTTGTTATTGAACTTAGTGGTGTTTGTGGGACCTCATTGTGTGCTAATTGGCTACTGTGGTTGCATGCATTACAATAGTGACTACACTTCAACTATAATTCACCGGCTGTGAAGTGCCTTGAGACATCCTGAGGTCATGAAAGGCAGTATATAAAAGCAATTTCTTTCTAATTTTATGAGTCCATACTGCTGGCAGGCAATGTTGCACACCGGAAATTCAAACACTGGGCTAGTTATTCATGTGACTACTAACATTGGGTGAAAGGCTGGCACAACAAATACACCACCTGCCCAGTGAAAGTGGTCTGAATTCCAATCAGTTTTCATGGTCGTGCCTTGTTACCATTCTGTCGGCGAGCTATATTTGGAGCAACTTGCCGATCAGAAAGGACAGTAAATCTATTGGAGTCCAGCCAGTCACAACGAGTAAAATTGGAGGGGAGAAGCGAATTCGAGCACGGAGGCTCGGACGTTTCGGGGGTTGAATTTTGTGGGCCCAGGAGGAGCATTCACTAACTCTTTTGGAGTGGCCTGCAGCAGTCCCTTGTTGGACCGCTGGTTAAGCCACCTAGAGCCAAGTACCAATGGTCGGAGCATATGCTGTGCATGCTCTCTCCGTTGGTACTTCAAAATTGCTTTGCCATAGGACCCCGATTTGTACAGGCTAGTGAGCATCCTGCATGTTTCTGGCATGTGCCTGGACACACATTTCAAGGCCCCAACCAAAATGGCTGCAAATCAGTTTTCACTGGGAACAGGATGTAAAGTGCTGCAGCACAATTTGAATTGCAATACCACCCCATTCCCATTCAACATAAGAGATAAAAATGCAGTCTGACCAGTGTGGATTTGTATGATTACCCCCACTGTAAAGATTGTGCTTACTAACCTAACTGTTTTCTACTGGTGGCCATCCACTGCAAAGCTCAGCTACTGATTGAGAAAGGCATATTTAGGATGCGACATCCTCTTTAAAAGCTGTTCTCACCTTAATAAAGACATTTTTAAGAAGGCCCAAACCACCTTGCTCTGAAAGTTTGTGCTGCCATAAATATTGCACCTTCTCTAATGCAAACTTTTTCGATGTATGATGGCAGCAGGCAATATTAGCCAATGCACCAGTGATGGGATCTCACTGAATCATCAGATCCTCCATTCCTAAAGCATTTTGTGAAACATTTTGTTGACTCAATTCCATACCAATATCTCTTGTGTCAATAATTTTGCTACATTGATCATACTGTGACATTTCCATATCATGACATCCCACATCCCTGCAAATAACACACTTCAATCATAGTTTTTTGATA
Source organism: Pristiophorus japonicus (assembly GCF_044704955.1). Taxonomy (NCBI): domain Eukaryota; kingdom Metazoa; phylum Chordata; class Chondrichthyes; family Pristiophoridae; genus Pristiophorus; species Pristiophorus japonicus. The sequence continues at coordinate 224,265,681 of NC_091981.1, forward strand.
GTTTCTTTGTGACAAATCGAATGGCTGTACATTTGTTGCTTTTTTGTCCAAAATAATACAAGTCCTTATGGTGAAAAGATGCTGCAGTGTTTCTGTCAGTGCTGTTCCCAGGGGCTACGAGCCTATGTTTTGAGAAGCTGGTCTGTCTTGACAGTGCTGTAGTGCAGCAAAAGTGACGCATCAGTTTCTGGCAGAAATATTTCCTGTGGCATTCCCGTTGACACTAAAATACCAACTAAACATGGAGATAAATAGTGCAGAATTTATTCTACGAACTGAAGTACATCATCAATGAATGTAGTTAATAGGCGACTTCAAAAATTGATCATTAATTTTACATGTTCTGTGACATCTGTCGTTGGATAACTTGTATAATTCCAAATAAATTACATACCATTGGAATAAAATCCATGCAAGAGATTAATCTAATTCTAAAAATGTAACTAAAAATTAATGTTTGTACATCAGAATTAAAAGCAGTATCTTATTTTTGATTTTGTAAACTAAAATTAATAGAATTCTGTTGGCAGTTACAAAAAGTGGGTTGATTTCCTTGCCTCAGTCCTGCTCGCCCACCCAGGACTGCTAGTGACTGTTCCAAAAAGTAGTTTTCCTGTGGCACAATAAATTATGTATGTTCAATTTACAGCAGTAATAGAGTGTATGTAAAAGATTCTATGGCAAAGTTCCCATATCGTGGATTGACTTGGAGAATTGATCTGATATACAACTCAAATAGTAATTGTTTTAACTATTTTCGTTTGTGTTCTTCTGGAATTTCACTGCACCATGCATCAGCCCCCATCTGAGAGCACAGAACTGCTCCCACGCCACTGCTGATGTTGCTGTGTAGCCAATCTTTAGACGTGTGGTAATGGCTAAAGGGAAGGAAAATTGGCGGACAAGTTGGGGGGAATTTTGACTTGAGGCGATGGTGTAAAATGGGTAATATCGGATCAGCTGCCCGTTCAACATCTCTGACGATTTTAATTTCTGTTGATTTTAATGGGAATGATAATTGGGGAAGATGTATAACGGAGGCTCATTTTAACACAATCGGCCAAAGTCAAAATTCTCCCAACCAGCCCACCAATTTTCCTTCCCGTTAATTGTAGCTTCATTTCATCATGCTGGCACAGTTGGGTGATGATCTTGGGAATTGCAGTTGCAAAGCCACATTATCCAAGTCCAACACATCAAGCCAGATTGTCACCCTAAATATTTTTCTTTGGTGTCCAGCATGGACACCCACCTCAGATGTTAGGAGTTCAGGCAATGAACTTGTTTTGCCTGAAGGCGAAGCCAGCTTTTTGTTTGTCTTATTTTTGCTGCTGTTCTCGCCAGCAAGAGGGAAAGGCCAGATGCCAAGATGTTTAAAGGAGCAAGCTAGCCTGAGATGGACTGACACAGTTCCTGCGAACAAACCATAGCACCATCTTCCAAGCAGCAGCATTAAAACAGGAGGGATAATGGCAATGTTGACACTGCTGTGCCAAATGGAAAGTAATGCCCAATATCTGTGGCTATGTCTAAATATAGAATCATGATTTTGCTTTTGGTGGAAAGATAGCTGTTGTGACTAGTGTCTGTGTGCAAAAGAACGTTTTCCATCCCAAGCCCGCCATAATAGGGACATCAGCTGACAGACAAAATATTAAAGTAAGCATGCAGAAGGGACACATTTCCGTTGCTGCTGTTTCCATTTTGTAACTAAGATTCGGAGACAAGAGTGGGAGAAGCACTCGAGTGGTTCCTCCTCTCTGTTTTCAGAAAAATCAATATTGCTCCTATCCCAGTTTGACTTGCAAAAAGCACTACCATGTCCTGTATTAATTGGCCTTCTGCACATAAAATGATTAAAAATTAACATCTTTAAAAATAGCCTGGGGGAAGCCCTTGTCACATGACAGCCAGCATATTCCCTCTGCGACACCGAACATCCTAAATTAGTGAGTGGGGAAAAAAAATCCAAATGTATCTTATACCCTCGTACCAGGCTCAAATGTATTAGTTTTTTGATGTTACACTTATAATAGGCTCAAACACTATTTATTACAATAGAAATAGTCTTAACATTCTTGTATTCATGGGAAAAGTAGCACCAAAAATTGAAAAAAAAGTACATTAAATTAATATGAAAATAGTTATATCTCTGACGAGTTGATGAAATCATGGACCTGTAGTTTCTGTCTAAAATAAATTTATATGGCTGTAAACCTGTGTATGGATATGTTGGATCCTGTAACAAGCCGATGTAGATTTCTTAATCTGTTTATGCATAGTGCATTAATAGGTCTGCTACAACCTTTTGATATTCAGAAGTCATTACTGGAAACCCTCCCCCATGACCTGAAATTTTGCATCTGTGCTTAAATATATTAGCCAGATGACTGCAGCAAATTTTGTGAGCTTCTAAGTTGATTATGCAGCAAGATGTTTTACAATCACATGATGTATCATCCCTCGATGTTCATAAATGCGTTTGAAACCTTTAACGAAGTATCAATTGTGGTTGTGTGCTATGGCTTTGTTTTAAAATCATGAAACTGAAGTGAAGATCAAGGCCCATAGTGCTGGAGGTCACCAAGCTTGACAAGCTTAGAAGAGAAGACAAGGTAACTAGAGAAGCAGTGATTAAACCATGCTAAGATTGGCTTTTAAATATCTAAAGGTTGTAGGACAAAAAAGGACTGAGGACAACAAGGGATGTCACAATTTTGAGATCCTGAGAAAGAACAAGTTCGAGTAGGAGGTAATGCCATGAGTCTTCAATGTAGTGAGGATGCAAGTAAGAGAGACTTTGAGTCCTCGCCTGCAGCGAGATACTTGTGCGCCCACATGTGTATTGAAAAATTGTGGGCAGTATCCATGATCTTCCTATGCCCCTAGTGGCGGGCATAGATTCAAAATCTACCCTAGTGTGCAGAACAGCGTCTATGCTACTAGGGGGAACATGAGAGGAGAGTTCAAATGAACACTGACCAACTAGTGTTGCTGAAATAAAGAACAACAAAAAAGGTTGCAGTGGACATTTGAGGTGCAAATATGATTTTGAAGTGGCACCAACCTTGCACTTTTCAGGCATTATATCTAAGTCTTCCAAGCAGAAATGGGAATGTGCAAGTTCTCAACATGAATTAAATCTAATTCTAAATAATGCTTACTCAGTCCAACATTAACTGCCACTGTTTTGATACTGGAACAATCAACTTAGTTTTACAGTACAAAATTATTGATCAATTTAGCAAACCTTGTTTCCGTTAGTCCCTGGACCGATTCCAGGGCACTCTGTCTACGAAATATTATGGAGTCACTTAAAGGCTGCGATTATGTAATGGGTGCCCTTGGTCTTGCACTTCTCTAATCCATTCAAGTCTTGACCTTGCTTCAGTTACCAAGTTCAAATGGCATACTGGACATAGCTGGATAAGACAAAAGTCGTTTATTTACATAGATGGAATGTAGGTTATCGCTAAGTAGCGCCAAACCCATAGACTACACTCCAGTCCAGTACACTAGGATAGATTTTCCATGCAATTTCTCTCAATTACTTGGTGTTAAATGGGCATAACTGATTGGAAAAATGAGCTGAGATCCGTGATGCCAGATTTTCACCCATTTAGCATCCCATTTAATTTTCTGGTCAAATCAGAAATACACAATAGTTTGCAGTTAATTACATTAAAATTAGGCCCCGATGTAATTGTCTATGCAATTTCCTGGTATTTATGCTGATTATAGCATTCAGTCATCTATTCTACCATATAAAATGACTTTCCAGGGCTGCCAGAGCATGCCTTTGACAGAATTGCATTTAAACAGCCAAATATGAAGCAGCATTTTGAGCCTATTTCTCAACCTTTTTTCTTGGCTTTCTTGTTTCTGGTCTCTTTCCACTTTGTTCGTCCGTAGCCAAGTGTTCAGGCATTGTCATTTTTTTGATATGCATAACATTGGGAAACCCAATGGGTGTTCCACTTTATTTATGTTTCTTTGTAAGAATAATATGAGGTGCAGTGGAGAGGTTCCAGGTAGGTCAGGCTTTTCCTGAGATATACTGTTCATTTCCCAGTACCCTCTTACCTACAGTTAAAGGCAGAGGCCCACCTACCTGCCAATAACTGAGATAGAAAGTCAACAAGATGTCGATACTTTCCCGGCATGGAGTGGGGGGGGGCGGTGGAGAGAGACACTAAAAATAGGCTGGGGAAAAGAGGGCACTGGTACTTGTCAAAGTGATTTTGGTTCTGGCAGGGGCGTTGGGCATGAGGCAGCTGAAATTTTGAGGCTACACTTTTAATGACGGTCTTTGTTACCTGTTTGAAGGCACCTTGCACCTGGAGCACTGCTCAGGCAGTGCAGCCGGACTGTGGGATGGTTGACTAATTTGTATAAAAGCTGGGGGCAAGTGATCCAATATGAAGGCTCCCAGCGTACTTTGTGTTCACCACTTGTATTGGGGCACGCGGAGCCATGTTTGTCCCCTATTTTCTGAGGCGCAGATACATTGGTTACCAGCCACCACATTATAGGCCCCATTGTAATATTCACATACTTGAATAAGTTGCTGGGCAAATAGGCTGTGGAAACATTGCATTTATTTTTATCCTTACAAAAGTAACTTGAAAAGTAAGAACTTAATAAATATCGTCACACGTACGAGTGAATGGTTGACATGCCTTATGGTAAATCATTCTTTCTAGTTTTGAACCTTACTGTAATATCTTAATGTCAAACTAACAGGGAACCGATGATGGAGCATATTAAAAATCTGAGAATCATAGAATGGTTACAGCCGGAAGAAACATAGAAACATAGAAAATAGGTGCAGGAGCAGGCCATTCAGCCCTTCTAGCCTGCACCGCCATTCAATGAGTTCATGGCTGAACATGAAACTTCAGTACCCCCTTCCTGCTTTCTCGCCATAACCCTTGATCCCCCGAGTAGTAAGGACTTCATCTAACTCCCTTTTGAATATATTTAGTGAATTGGCCTCAACTACTTTCTGTGGTAGAGAATTCCACAGGTTCACCACTCTCTGGGTGAAGAAGTTTCTCCTCATCTCGGTCCTAAATGGCTTACCCCTTATCCTCAGACTGTGACCCCTGGTTCTGGACTTCCCCAACATTGGGAACATTCTTTCTGCATCTAACCTGTCTAAACCCGTCAGAATTTTAAACGTTTCTATGAGGTCCCCTCTCATTCTTCTGAACTCCAGTGAATACAATCCCAATTGATCCAATCTTTCTTGATAGGTCAGTCCCGCCATCCCGGGAATCAGTCTGGTGAACCTTCGCTGCACTCCCTCAATAGCAAGAATGTCCTTCCTCAAGTTAGGAGACCAAAACTGTACACAATACTCCAGGTGTGGCCTCACCAAGGCCCTGTACAACTGTAGCAACACCTCCCTGCCCCTGTATTCAAATCCCCTCGCTATGAAGGCCAACATGCCATTTGCTTTCTTAACCGCCTGCTGTACCTGCATGCCAACCTTCAATGACTGATGTACCATGACACCCAGGTCTCGTTGCACCTTCCCTTTTCCTAATCTGTCACCATTCAGATAATAGTCTGTCTCTCTGTTTTTATCACCAAAGTGGATAACCTCACATTTATCCACATTATACTTCATCTGCCATGCATTTGCCCACTCACCTAACCTATCCAAGTCACTCTGCAGCCTAATAGCATCCTCCTCGCAGCTCACACTGCCACCCAACTTAGTATCATCCGCAAATTTGGAGATACTGCATTTAATCCCCTCGTCTAAATCATTAATGTACAATGTAAACAGCTGGGGCCCCAGCACAGAACCTTGCGGCACTCCACTAGTCACTGCCTGCCATTCTGAAAAGTACCCGTTTACTCCTACTCTTTGCTTCCTGTCTGACAACCAGTTCTCAATCCACGTCAGCACACTACCCCCAATCCCATGTGCTTTAACTTTGCACATTAATCTCTTGTGTGGGACCTTGTCGAAAGCCTTCTGAAAGTCCAAATATACCACATCAACTGGTTCTCCCTTGTCCACTTTACTGGAAACATCCTCAAAAAATTCCAGAAGATTTGTCAAGCATGATTTCCCTTTCACAAATCCATGCTGACTTGGACCTATCATGTCACCATTTTCCAGATGCACTGCTATGACATCCTTAATAATTGATTCCATCACTTTACCCACTACTGAGGTCAGGCTGACCGGTCTATAATTCCCTGTTTTCTCTCTCCCTCCTTTTTTAAAAAGTGGGGTTACATTGGCTACCCTCCACTCCATAGGAACTGATCCAGAGTCAATGGAATGTTGGAAAATGACTGTCAATGCATCCGCTATTTCCAAGGCCACCTCCTTAAGTACTCTAGGATGCAGTCCATCAGGCCCTGGGGATTTATCGGCCTTCAATCCCATCAATTTCCCCAACACAATTTCCCGACTAATAAAGATTTCCCTCAGTTCCTCTTCCTTACTAGACCCTCTGACCCCTTTTATATCCGGAAGGTTGTTTGTATCCTCCTTAGTGAATACCGAACCAAAGTACTTGTTCAATTGATCCGCCATTTCTTTGTTCCCCGTTATGACTTCCCCTGATTCTGACTGCAGGGGACCTACGTTTGTCTTCACCAACCTTTTTCTCTTTACATACCTATAGAAACTTTTGCAATCCGCCTTAATGTTCCCTGCAAGCTTCTTCTCGTACTCCATTTTCCCTGTCCTAATCAAACCCTTTGTCCTCCTCTGCTGAGTTCTAAATTTCTCCCAGTCCCCAGGTTCGCTGCTATTTCTGGCCAATTTGTATGCCACTTCCTTGGCTTTAATACTATCCCTGATTTCCCTAGATAGCCACGGTTGAGCCACCTTCCCCTTTTTATTTTTACGCCAGACAGGAATGTACAATTGTTGTACTTCATCCATGCGGTCTCTAAATGTCTGCCATTGCCCATCCACAGTCAACCCCCTAAGTATCATTCGCCAATCTATCCTAGCCAATTCACGCCTCATACCTTCAAAGTTACCCTTCTTTAAGCTCTGGACCATGGTCTCTGAAATTACTGTTTCATTCTCCATCCTAATGCAGAATTCCACCATATTATGGTCACTCTTCCCCAAGGGGCCTCGCACAATGAGATTGCTAATTAATCCTCTCTCATTACACAACACCCAGTCTAAGATGGCCTCCCCCCTAGTTGGTTCCTCAACATATTGGTCTAGAAAACCATCCCTTATGCACTCCAGGAAATCCTCCTCCACCGTATTGCTTCCAGTTTGGCTAGCCCAATCTATGTGCATATTAAAGTCACCCATTATAACTGCTGCACCTTTATTGCATGCACCCCTAATTTCCTGTTTGATGCCCTCCCCAACATCCCTATTACTGTTTGGAGGTCTGTACACAACTCCTACTAACGTTTTTTGCCCTTTGGTGTTCTGCAGCTCTACCCATATAGATTCCACATCATCCAAGCTAATGTCTTTCCTAACTATTGCATTAATCTCCTCTTTAACCAGCAATGCTACCCCACCTCCTTTTCCTTTTATTCTATCCTTCCTGAATGTTGAATACCCCTGAATATTGAGTTCCCAGCCCTGATCATCCTGGAGCCACGTCTCCGTAATCCCAATCACATCATATTTGTTAACATCTATTTGCACAATTAATTCATCCACCTTATTGCGGATACTCCTTGCATTAAGACACAAAGCCTTCAGGCTTGTTTTATTAACACCCTTTGTCCTTTTAGAATTTTGCTGTACAGTGGCCCTTTTTGTTCTTTGCCTTGGGTTTCTCTGCCCTCCACTTTTCCTCATCTCCTTTCTGTCTTTTGCTTTTGGCTCCTTTTTGTTTCCCTCTGTCTCCCTGCATTGGTTCCCATCCCCCTGCCATATTAGTTTAAATCCTCCCCAACAGCACTAGCAAACACTCCCCCTAGGACATTGGTTCCAGTCCTGCCCAGGTGCAGACCGTCCGGTTTGTACTGGTCCCACCTCCCCCAGAACCGGTCCCAATGCCCCAGGAATTTGAATCCCTCCCTGCTGCACCACTGCTCAAGCCACGTATTCATCTGCGCTATCCTGCGATTCCTACTCTGACTATCACGTGGCACTGGTAGCAATCCCGAGATTACTACTTTTGAGGTCCTACTTTTTAATTTAGCTCCTAGCTCCTTAAATTCGTTTCGTAGGACCTCATCCCTTTTTTTGCCTATGTCGTTGGTACCAATGTGCACCACGACAACTGGCTGTTCTCCCTCCCATTTCAGAATGTCCTGCACCCGCTCCGAGACATCCTTGACCCTTGCACCAGGGAGGCAACATACCATCCTGGAGTCTCGGTTGCGGCCGCAGAAACGCCTATCTATTCCCCTCACAATTGAATCCCCTATCACTATCGCTCTCCCACTCTTTTTCTTGCCCTCCTGTGCAGCAGAGCCAGCCACGGTGCCATGAACTTGGCTGCTGCTGCCCTCCCCTGATGAGTCATTCCCCTCAACAGTACCCAAAGCGGTGTATCTGTTTTGCAGGGGGATGACCGCAGGGGACCCCTGCACTACCTTCCTTGCTCTACTCTTCCTGCTGGTCTTCCATTCCCTATCTGGCTGTGGACCCTTTCCCTGCGGTAAGACCAACTCACTACACGTGATACTCACGTCATTCTCAGCATCGTGGATGCTCCAGAGTAAATCCACCCTCAGCTCCAATTCCGTAACGCGGACCGTCAGAAGCTGGAGGCGGATACACTTCCCGCACACGTAGTCGTCAGGGACACCGGAAGTGTCCCTGAGTTCCCACATGGTACAGGAGGAGCATAACACCCGACCGAGCTCTCCTGCCATGTCTTAACCCTTAGATACACTTAAACTGGTAATAACAATGTTAAAAGTTACTGACCAATATAAGAAGAAAAAGAAAAACTACTCACCAATCACCAGCCAATCACTTACCCCCTAGGCTGTGACGTCACCTTTGTTTTTTTGCCTTCTCCCTGTAACTGCACCGGTACGCCTCTCGCCGACCCCGGACTCGCGCTGCTCCGAGCTCCCGCCTCCTCGACTGACTGCTCGAACTGTTCGACTCCCGCTGGCCTTTATAGGCCTCTCGCCATTTGGCCCGTCGAGCACACAATAGTCATTGTGCAGTCTACATCAGGGAGATTATTGGAGGCCTGGCGTTGGATGTGCTGACAGACCACAAACATAAGTTTAATGATGAACAGCAGATGTTACATTACATTGTTCTGTACACAAGTGTTTCAAAAGTCATGTATTAAAATAATGACAGCAAACTTAGTAAGTATATTTTGATACTGATCGGACCTTGTTTGCTCTCTTCACCATGTGTGGTGAATGCTGTGATCTGCAGCAAGACATTAAACAGCACTATTCACCAGACCATCTTGCATCATCGCTTACACTGTCACTGTGCAGTAGTCCGAGAAAGTCATCACTTGGTTATTATTTAGTTATAGGAATGAGAAAGCACACATCACAGGTGATGAAGTTGTAACAGAAGAGTTGCTAAGGAGCCAACATGGTTCTGCCCAAACATATGGAATGTGTTGAGCAGGTTTGTGACTCCATATTGAAGTCATTGCAATGGTTGAAAGAATGTGTGCTGCCGTCTACAATTGAGCAGAGAGTAGCACCCACTGCCAATTAGCATGGGCCAAAGATACTGTTAAAGCATTTCTCATGAATGTCTCCATTATTACAGTAGATGCTTTGGAATCAAAATTCCAAGAAGCAGAATAGGTTCCCTGCCTTGAAACAACCGTGAGAACAACTAATAAGAAAACTTTCAAAGACTGCATAAGTTGGATTCCGCACACAAACGGAGCATTGTGCCTGACAAGAGGTGGGCTCCAGCAGTGTTGCATGTATAGATGCACAGGGGTGACAGTGATGCCAGCAGCAGCTCTGTGCCCTACACAAGTGACTGCGGATAGGACCTCAAAGTATTAAGCCCCTGTAACAAGTGCACTTGGCATTGTAGCAGATATGCACTGCAGGTGACCAATCTTTGGAATCTCTGATAGCTAAACAGTTAGCTCCGCTCTCAGTTTCCCATTACGACACCCTCAACTAGGGGAGCACATAATAATAGTGTACATGAAGGATAATAAGTACACAAATCAAAAGGGGCATGGGACAAAAACTAGATGGATGTTCACCCTTTCTGAACTGTAAGATTATATAAACTACATTAAACACACTCCTCATATAACAAGCAATGCCATTCACTAAATAAAACCTTACTTGCAATCTACTGTAGTTATCATTCTTTAAACTTGCAGTAAAGGTACCTTATTTTTTCCAAATATACACCAAATTGAGTAGGATAGTTATGGTTGACTAATCAGATAAAGCAACTAAGATTTCATGATTTATAAGCACGGGAGCAAAAGTGGAATCATTGGTCAATAATGGAAAAAAGGTTTTTAATTGTTCTCTTGTATTTGCCTCAGCCGTTTACTCACATTGACCTTCAATTAATCTTAGCACAGATAAGAACTAATACACCTCAGCACCTTACTGATATAGAACTCCATTTGGTGGGGGTGCAGAACTGTTCTTATATGACTGTAGTGTGAAGCAGTAACATTGAAGACAGCTGTACAGTTAATCTGATGTAGAATTCAAACCCAGAATAAATTGCTGAGTGTAGCTCAGACATTATTTTCCATTACATATTGGATCAGGCCACAGCTCATTTGTATTCTGAAGGTGTTAGCTACTTAGAGCAACGCTCCTCAGAGTCATTTTCTTGAAAGTTCAGCCTGTGTTCAAGCATTCTTTATATTCCTGGAGATAGCATTAAGCAAACCAAAATGTGAGGAAGCATGTACTCCAGAGTATTACTGTAAGCGGAAAGTGAATGTGAAATGATATTAGATTGTAACCAATATCCTTTCCAGAAATGAAAGAATCCAGGTTTAACTAATTAGTTTTTTTTTAATTGCAGAATATTTCTATGCAGCAGTAACTTGTATATTGGTATTGACCAATACATTGTGCTGTACAGTGGAGAAAGTCTCGAGTGTGGGAAGTTTAGGCAAAAACCCTTGGTATCAATTGCTGGAAATGTAGAGAAAATTAGTTCTTATGGGAGTCATAGTGAGGAAGAGATGGCTGCTGAATGGAAGCTTGCAATTCTATAGCAGTAATTAAAATGGATGGTGGAAAACCGCGGGGGTGTACACACTTGAATTCCCAATATGCACTCCCTGTGGATGAACTCCACATCCCTTGTCTGTCATTGTGGTTCTCATCCAATTATGTCGTAACTGTTAGAGAATAGGTTGTATATAAGTGTTTGCTGATGGTTATGTATCCTCGGTGAACTAAAAGAAAAGGACATCACTTCATTAGAATAATGGAAACAACCATCTTACACTAAACTTCAACTCATCCTATAGTGCTGAATATCCTGATGGTATGTGCAATCTGTGAGATGTGGGTGTGAGGCTTGCAGCAGTGCACTCATACATAAAGCAGGTGACCAATGTCTTGATTGCCAGGGCTAACACCTTCATTATGTTTCACATTAAAAACAACTAGAATAATGAAAGAACACTGCACTTTGTCTGTCACAGGTTTCTCCATATAGGCACAGGTACCATCCCCATCCCAATCCATAGCTAAAATATTATCCTTGTGAATGCCTGCTCCCTGATGGCAATGATGACGACTTTATTTTAGGAATTAGAGGTGATTTTAAGACGATTGGAGTGTGGGCAGGTACAGCAGGAGCGGTGAGGTCGGGGTGAAGGAGCAGCGAGAGATTGTAGAACGACTTGATTGGGGCCCAGGAGAGGCGTGAGTTCGGGGCCCAGGGGTAGCATAGGCCAGCCCTCATTGCGATATGTGTGCGCACTCGGTCCGTGCAGCAGAGCTAGTCTCCAGTTGTCTTGGTTAATCCTTGCCACTGGACCAAGACCGAGCTCTGTCAAGCCTGTGTGGTGGTTGGTGTGCAACAGCCACCCCACGTTAAAAAAAAATCCACCCACAGGCATCTTCCACCCCTCAACATGTAGTTCGGGAACTGGAATATTAGGTCCTTCATTGAAAAGACCGCATCCCTTTTTGGTGTGGAAACAGGTCATCCTCCATACGAGGGACCACCCATGATGGTGCTCTCCCTTCCACACCCCCGCCCCCAGTATGGTTCAACAAGCAGGAGCAGCACCTCTCATACCTCATTCAAGCAATCATTCTTTTCACATCTGAGATTATACATTGAGGGCTCAATTTTTCCCAGTCATTTGCGCCGTTTTTTTTGGTGTAAGTTTTTAAATTCGAGTTTCCCCAAGGAAGGGGGCGTTACCTCATATCTGCGCCAGTTTTTAGCATTTTTCAAAGTTTGCCTGCCAAAACTTTTTCCTCGGTCGGCGTATCAAGCCACTCCCAAAAAACCTTCTGGTGTGTTAAGAAAAAGCAGCGCACATTGAGAAATCGGCGCAGAAAGACGCCATTGTTTTTCATCAAAGTTTTGGAGGGAGTCAAGAACACTTGAAATATGCCTAATAAAGATTACATTTTTTTTTAACCTTACAACGGAGTAGATGGAAGTTTGATGGAATTCTGAAGTTTTCATCTTTTTTTAACTCGCACATCACCACCGAATGTCTTCAAACAGGGCTGGCGGGTCGGAGCATCGGCCAGCAGAATCGGCCCGGACACGGGTTCGGGGCTCGGCTGCAAAACAAGCCTGGGCGAGGAGGTGGTGATCGGAAGATTGCACCAGGCAGCAAATGAGCCCGGAGGGGTTTGGGGAGAGGGGTGTGTGGAAGGTGTGCTGTTCAACGCGATCAGAACAAGTCATAAGACTGCAATGAGTCCGGGGGAGGGGGGTCTTCCCGATCACTGTGCTTGCTCAGATCTGGGTGTGGTCCATTCAGACCTTGGGAGGAGAGAACAAAGAACCTGTCCTGCCTTTCTTCCTGTCATTTTGAGCTTCTTGCAAAGGTAAAATTTAAGCATGGGGGAAATACTGACTGCCATACCTTGTGTGAGACTTCTGCATTATGGTGCTGCGGAGGAGACAGCTGATTCGACGTCATCACATAAGGAACCTCGGAGCCCGTAGGGTGCTGGGCAGGAGGCCTTACCTACCTCGGGAAAATCGAGACAGGCATTTGTACCTGCACCTGAGTGATGCAAACAGTGTCAGAAGGCTGCGTTTCGCAAAGAAGTTAGAACTGAAATCTGTGAGTTAGTGAAAGCAGACCTGCAACCTAGAAACATCAGGAGCAATGCTTTGTCAGTTGAAGTGAAGGTTACAGCTGCACTTTCATTCTATGCATCTGGATCGTTCCAAGCTCCAACTGGGGAAGCGCGCACCATTTCTCAACATGCAACACATGTCTGCATTCGGCAGGTGACTGCTGCACTATATGCCAAGAGGAATGACTATATAAAGTTCCCTATGACCACCCAGGCAATGCGTGACAGGGCTCTGGGCTTCTCCTGGATTGTGGCTTCTCAAAGGTACAGAGCTGCATTGATTTTACCCACATCGCCTTGCGAGCACCTTTGGAGGATTCTGAAATATACAGGAACAGAAAAGGCTTCTACTTCATTAATGTAATGAAACTCGTGTGTGACGACATCATGTCAGTCGATGCAAGATACCCTGGGAGCACCCATGATGCGTTCATCGTACGCGAGAGCGTTATATCTGCCATGGTTTCAGCAGCAGCCAGAAGGGCAGAGCTGGCTACTGGCAGACAAAGGGTATGGCCTCGCCACCGGGCTCATGACACCCCTACGTGTAACCCGGACGGAAGCGGACCGGGAATATAACATGTTGCACATTATGAGGCACAGCATAATAGCGAGGACCATTGGCATCTTTGGACAGCGTTTTCGATGCCTGGATCATTCCAGAGTCTACTTGCAATACTCCCCTGAGATTGTCGGTCAGTTTACTGTTGTGTGCTGCATGCAGCATAACTTAGCCATCATGAGGCAGCAGCAGCTGGTAGTAGAAGACCCACCTGCAGTGAGAGTGGCTGATGATAATGATATGGAAGATGCAGGTGATGAGCACGAGGACGAGGAAGCCATGCAAATACCTGAACCCGGAGCACGACGGTGGAAAAAGGCAGGCCGTCATGCCCCTTTAACGATTGCTCGAGGCTTATGCCAGCAGCTCATCCGTGAACACTTTGCTGCCTGAAGGCTCAGCGGCAACTATTCCACATGGACCATGTTTACTGTTTGGACCTGTTTCGTAATGTTGTGTTGTGTTAATGGAACAAATGATGGAAATTATTCTTGTTTACTTCAAAAGTTGTGTTAATAATCAAACAAATAATGTAAATGATTCAGTTTTAATTTAAAATAGATTTTATTCAAAAGTTTAACAAACTTCTTTGTACTTAACTTTAGTAAAATTATTCTTGTATCAAACTTTAAAGTTTTCAGTTACGGTCACTTACAAACTCTAAGATCACTTTAAAAACTTTAAGATCACTTACTAATTTTTAAACTTGTAAATTTACATAACTTATAAAAAACTTTTAATTTGAAAACAGTTACAACAGTATCAATAATAACAACAACAGCAGCAATGAAAGGCTGTAACCATCTCTCCTCCACCTAATTCTAAGATTGCCCACCGCACTTGGTCTTTGGTGACTCCACCACCCCTGCCCGCAGGCGGTGGCGCAGTGTTTCTGCGGTTGATACCAAGCTTATTCTTGCTAACATCTCGGGTAATGCGCACCTGTTGAGGGGGGGTGGTCGGTGGCAGGTGGCAATGTGGAGGGTCCGGCTTGGGACTCTTCAGAGGCTGGTCTGGGGATTGGAGTGAGTGTGGCAGTTGATTCTGTCAATGGGCGCGTGGTTTGGGCATGTTCCCTTATTGCAGTAGCTAACTCCAACATGCCGTCCCTCATGCACCTTGACAGTGTCTCAACAATCTCCAACATTCCCTCCCTCATGTTAAGCAAAAGTCAACTACCTGCAACATTCCCTTCCTCATGTTCATTGAGAGTGTGTGAACTATCTGTGACATTCCCTCACTCATTATTAAGTCTGCAATTACCATCGAATAACTCCACGAGGCCTTGTACTGTGAGTAAGAGCTGTGTGACTTCAGTCCATTTAATACAACTGTAAAGTGAGGAGCAGCATGGCTGACCGCCTTTTATATGCCCCTGCACACCTGGGTAGGTAACCCCTGGGGCCTCCAACCGCAGCGCCCTCAGGTGGTGCATCGTACATAGTTACATAGTGACTACAAAGAGTTTGCATACATGACATCATTTCCCCCCCCCCCCCCAAATTCTTTGATGCGAGTTGATTACAGGTTAAGGCGACTCGGAGCCCTGCGCTCCCTGGTTGACCTCTGAGTGTCGCTTCTGGCCTGGGTGAGTTGGTTGGGCCACTACTGTCTTGCAGCGCGACTGGTTGGGCTGGACTGTTGGGAATGGTGGGATCATCCTCGTGGTTGGCTTGAATGGGGCAGATCTGACATGCTTGATGCCATTATGGGTCATGAATTCATTGAATTCTAAGCTGGTGAAGCACGGACCATTGTCGCTGACAAGAATGTTTGGTAAGCCATGGAAGGCTTTCAATGGTGGCTGCGGACGTGCTGGATGCCATTGTTACACATTCAATCCATTTGAAGTGGGCGTCCACAACAACCAGGAACATCTTTCCCAGAAAGGGGCTCGCATAATCCACATGGATCCTGGACCATGGCTTTGAGGGCCAGGACCAGAGACTAAGTGGAGCCTCCCTGGAAGCATTGCTCAGTTGTGAGCACGTGTTACACTGGTGCACGCACGACTCCAGGCCCGAGTCAGTGCCGGGACACCAGACGTGGGACCTGGCGATAGCCTTCATCATGACTGCCTGGGTGGGTGCTGTGTAGGTCACGTATGAAGGTTTCCCTGCCTTTCTTTGGCAAGATAACACGGTTGCCCCATAAGAGGCAATCTGAATGGATCGACATTTCGTCTTTACGGCGGTGAAATGGCTTGATTTTGTCTTGCTTGTCTTCAGGGACCATTGACCAGCTCCCATTGAGGACGCAACTTTTTACAAGGGATAGCAGAGGATCCTGGCTGGTCCAGGTCTTAATTTGGCGGGCCGTTATGGGTGACCCTTCGCTATCAAAGGTATCCATGGCCAGTAGCAGGTCTGCGGGCTGCGCCGTTTCCACCCCGGTGGTGGGCAACAGTAGTCGGCTGAGAGCATCGGCGCAGTTTTCAGTGCCTGGTCTGTGGCGGATCACATAGTCGTAGGCCGACAGTGTTAGTGCCCATCTTTGGATTCGAGACGAAGCATTGGTGTTTATGCCTTTGCTTTCCGAAAACAGTGAGATTGGGAGCTTATGTTCTGTCTCTAACTCGAACCTGAGTCAAACAAATATTGGTGCATCTTTTTTACACCGTAAACCCAGGCTAAAGCCTCCTTTTCGACCATGCTGTAGCCTCTTTCGGCCTTTGATAGGCTTCTGGACGCATATGCAACCGGTTGGAGCTTGCCCACTGCACTGGCTTGCTGCAAAACGCACCAGTTACCATACGACGACGTATCACATGCTAAAACTAGACGTTTACATGGGTCATAATACCAGCAACTTATTCAAACACAGCAGGTTTCTGACCTTCTCAAAAGCGGCCTCTTGATTTTTACCCCAAGCCCAGTCGTCTCCCTTGCGTAACAGCTTGTGCAATGGTTCCAGCAAGGTGCTCAACCCTGGAAGAAAGTTACCGAAATAGTTGTGGAGTCCCAGGAATGAGCACAGCTCCGTTACATTTCATGGTGTGGGTGCATTCTTGATGCCCTTTGTCTTCGAGTCCGTGGGTCTGATGCCGTCTGCCGCAATCTTCCTCCCCAGGAATTCTACCTCTGGCGCCAGGAAGACACATTTGAATCGTTTCAACCGGAGTCCAACTCTGTTTAGTCGACTTAAAACTTCTTCCAGTTTGTGCAGGTGTTCGGAGGTGTCACAGCCAGAGATGAGGATGTCGTCTTAAAATACGACTGTGCGTTGAACCGATTTCAACAGGCTCTCCATGTTTCTTTGGAATATGGCTGCAGCCGAGCGAATCCTGAACAGTCTGTGGTACACGAACAGTCCTTTGTGCGTGTTAATGCATGTTAATTTTTTCGACGACTCAACCAACTCCTGGGTTATGTAAGCGGAGGTTAGATCCAGCTTGGTGAACGCCTATCCCCCTGCTAATGTCGCGAAAAGGTTATCGGCTTTGAGCCGTGGGTACTGGTCCTGTAACGAGACTCGGTTGATCGTTACTTTGTAGTCGCCGCAGATTCTGACCGTGCCATCGCTCTTTACTACTGGAACAATCAGGCTGGCCCACTCGCTGAACTCGACTGGCGATATGATTCCCTCGCGTTGAAATCTGTCCAATTTGATTTCCACTTTTTCCCTCATCATGTAGGGGACTGCTCGAGCCTTGGGATGAATGGGCCGTGCCTCGAGGACCAAGTGGATCTGTACTTTGGCGTCTGTGAAGTTGCCGATGCCTGGTTCAAATACAGATGGGAACTTGCTCAGCACTTGAGCACAGGAAGCATTGTCCACTGACGATAATACTTTGACGTCCTCCCAGTTCCACTGAATCTTCCTCATCCAACTTCTGCCAAGCAGCGTTGGCCCGTCGCCTGGTACAATCCACAGTGGCAGCTCGTGTGCCTCTCCATCATAGGATACTTTTACGTTCGCACTGCCAATAACTGGTATCAGTTCCTTGGTGTAAGTGCGCAGCTTTGTCTGAATCGAGCTCAACTTTGGTCTTTGTGCTTTGTTGTTGCCCCACAGCCTTTCAAATGCCTTCTGGCTCATAATTGACTGACTCGCCACCGTGTCCAGCTCCATGGAGACAGGAACGCCATTTAATTTGGCTTTTATCATCATGGGAGGACTTTTTGTGGAGCAGGTGTGCACCCTGCAAACTGCTTCATCGGGCTGAGTTGCCTCTCTAGCTTGTCCTTTGTGATCCATGCTGGATCGGGACTCTTCTGGCGACTCCACTGCCACGTGGTGAGTCGCAGTACGTTTGCACATTCGCAGGAGGTGGCCCCTTATCCTGCAGCTTTTGCACGCATAGTCTTTAAATCGACATGATTAACCCCGCAACGCCAGGATTGTGTTAATGATTTCGCATTTACACCCTTTGGCGGCCTAGCAGCAGCAGGCATGCAGGCTCTGCTCAGTACAGTTCTTATTAGTTTAACAGTTCTGCCTACAATTGACGTTATTTTACGTACAGTACTTGCCAGTGAGCTCTGATTCTGGTAGGAAGTCATCTGTATGGTATCGCGACTCAAGGACATGAACGCCTGGCTTATGGTGATGGCCTCCTTCAGGTCGACGGTTTCGGCAGCCAGTAGCTTGCGAAAGATATCCTCGTGGCTTATGGCCATCACAAAAGTGTCTCGCAACGCATTGTTCAAAAATCGAGCGAATTCACATGGTCCCGCGAACCGTCTTAAGTCGGCGACATACTATGCCACGTCCTGGCCCTCCGGGCCGCACTGTGTGTAGAAGCGATATCTGGCTGTTAAGATGCTCTCCGTTGGTTTGAGGTGTTCCCGAATCAGCGTGTGCAGCTCTGCGTATGACTGCATATGGTGGAAGCAGATCGCTGATGAGGCCGTACACCGTGGACCCGCAGCTGGTCAAAAGAATTGCCCTGCGTTTTCCTTCCAGTGCCTCGCCGTCTAGGTCATTGGCCACAAAGCCGCTCGATAAAGGCTTCCCAATCTTCACCCTCTGCATACTTTTCTAAAACACCAACAGCAGCCATGACTGCATAAAAGTTTGTGATCTGTAACTTGTCGCCCGTTATTAAGTCTGCAATTACCATCGAATAACTCCATGAGGCCTTGTACTGTGAGTAAGAGCTGTGTGACTTCAGTCCATTTAATACGACTGTAAAGTGAGGAGCAGCATGGCTGACCACCTTTTATTTGCCCCTGCACACCGGGGCAGGTAAAACCCCTGCGGCCTCCAACTGCAGCGCCCTCAGATGGTGCATCGTACATAGTTACATAGTGAATACAAAGAGTTTACATATATGACTCTCATGGTCCCGGACATCGTTCCCATTTCTCGCGAGAGTGCTGTTGCTTCTCCCGACAGTCCCAATACCTCATCACCCATCCCACTAATGGTGTCCAGGAATGATTGCGTAAGGTCAATGCTCCCTGCACTCATTTCCATCATGTGAACCTAATCTGTTAGATCCTGCACCTCCGGAGAGCGCGGTCGAGCATTCCTTCCCCGCCTCACCCTGGATGTGGCTTGTAGCATTCCAGTGGGACCTGCAGTCTGGGACGGTGTGCCTCACTGCACCCCACTGAAATCCCCAGCCTCTAATGGTGGGACGCCATGGAATGTCCCACCAACACTCAAGACGCTAGTCGGGTAAGGGGCTGGCACCTCAATGGGTGGCACCTGCACCAAAAGTGAGTTTAACAGTGGGGGCTTCATCCATCCTCTCCCTTCACCCCCATGCTCTTGGTCTGGAAGGTGGGATTGGAAGATATTCTCCTCTTCAGGCTCGTCCTCATCTGAATCTTCTGCATTGTCGGGGTTGGCCTCAAGTTCTGCAAAATATAATGGAACAGACAAATGGTTAGCAGCAGAAGAGAAGGCAGGGTGGCATGAGTATCACACAGCGCAGGCAGCAGGCTGATTTGAAGGACCACGATGAATGATGGCACATTGCATCAACCCAAGCGTAGCTGATAGAGACATCTCTATGAACTGAAGCATGGCTCGACTCAACATTTAGCAAAGCCAGACTGTGGAATTTTCAGGACTTATCCTCTCTCGAGTGTAAGCCCAGCATGTGCAGTGGTGGTTGTTTTTCTTCAGGCAGGACTCATCAAAGCAGTGACCCTCTCTTCCAAGGGTGTCAGTGGGTGCAGATTTGCGGGGCCTCCTCCTGTTTGAGTTCTTTCCCATTTGTTATCCCCACCGACACCTGGGAGTCCCTGGCCAAAGACCGCCCTTAGTGGAGGAAGTGCATCCGGGAGAGCACTGAGCACCTCGATTCTCGTCGCCGAGAGCATGCAGAAAACAAGCACAGGAAGTGGAAGGAGCGTGCAGCAAACCAGACTCCCCACCCACCCTTTCCTTTAATGACTGTCTGTCCCACCTGTGGCAGAGACTGTAATTCCTGTATTGGACTGTTCAGTCATCTGAGAACTCACTGAGAGTGGAAGCAAGTCTTCCTCGATTTCGAGGGACTGCCTATGATGATGATGAGTGGATGTTTGTCAATAGCCTATTCCTAGGAATGGAGACAGATAAGATAGGAAAGGACGGGTAGAGTCGGAGATGAACCATGTGAAGGTGATGGAAAGTGAAAATTGGAAGCAAAGTGAATGAAGTTTTCTAGTTCAGGGCGAGAACAGGAAGCAGCATAAATACGGTCAACATTAGCTTATTGCACAATGACCTGAGGGTGCACGCTATTGTGGGATGGGTAGGGCAGTGCAAAAGGGAAACAGGAGTGTCACACAGTGGTCGTCCTCGAATAGCAGTGTATGATTATGCACAAGAAAGACGTTCATCAAACAGCTGTTTGCTGTTTTGGTTTCACATCCTGCATCTCTGATCAGTCTCAGTAGCTCATGGTCCCATAGGGCAGAGACAGCTTCTCACCAGCTCAG